>NW_024581096.1:13533026-13746868 GCF_017639235.1 Corvus kubaryi
GCGCGGCGCGGAGGGGAGCGGCGGCCCGATGGGGCGGCCGGCCGGCAGCCTGGCCCCGCTCCGGCTGCTGCTGCTCCTGGCGCTGGGACACGCCTGGACCTACCGGGAGGAGCCGCAGGACGGCGACAGGTGGGTGTTGCGATAGCTCGGCTGCTTCTGTGCGTTTCCTCCCTATCTACCACCTTCTTTTTTCTTTTTCCTACCTTTTGGGGGTTTTTTTTTAATACTACGACTCCCCGCCCTGTAGGGAGGTTTGCTCCGAGAACAAAATCGCGACCACCCGCTACCCCTGCCTGAAACCCACGGGCGAGCTCACCACCTGCTTCAGGTGAGCGCCGCGGCCGCGGAGGACGGGGGGAAAAGGGGGCGCGGGGCACACGCGTGTCCGCGGCTGGGGACTCGCTGCCCGCGGGGAAGGCAGCGGGGAACACATGCGTGTGGGTGTCAGGCGCAGGGACGGCTGCTGTGGCAGCTTTTTTGTCTCCCCCTTGCTCCGTGCTAGCCCACCCCGGCATTCCCACCACCCCGCGCACCGCGGAGCAGGTAACTTGGTCACATCCCTCCCGCGTTCCGCATCTCCCCTGGCAAGTCCCGCAGCTGTCCCAGGGAAGGGTTTCAGTAACTCGCTGCAAACGTCACCTCCGAGACAGCGCTGGAGAGCGCGCCTGTGGTTCTGATTGCCGTGTCCAAGCCACCGACAGTCTCGGACACGGTGAGAGAGGCTCCCTCTGACCTGGGCGTCCAGGAGCACATTGGAGCTACAGCTGCATCAGTGGCAGGATAATCAGGGAGATCGTCTGGATTTGTGCCACGCATAAGATATCTTAAGTTAGGTAGATGAATCATACCCTCAGAATGAGTAACTTCTTCAGCAATCATCTCTGGGGGAGAAATTCGGCAGAGGCCTCTCAAATTAAGTAAGATGAATCTAATCATGAGTTTTCATTTTTCAGCTGTGTGTTTGAGGAACATCATCTGTTTTAATGATGACAGCTGTGCAGAACACTTGACAGTGGATGTGCTTTTTCAAGAGCTGTACACAAAGTATGAGCACACACGTATCCCTCCACTGATGCCCTCGGGTTAGCCCTGTCCCCACAGACGAGATGTTTCACATACGAAAGCTGCTTCTTGTGAGAGGTTGCTTTGTGCAGGCAACTGTGCTCTGCCTATGTGTGTATGCCTGCATGTGGCTGGGAGCCACTTATATATACCAAAAACATGATAATGCATGTGGAAAGTGCTACAGAGATTGTCCATTTCTTCTGTTCAGCATCAGTTCCAAAGAGCTGTAGACACATGGGGCAACAGTGTTGTCCCTCTCCCATGTTCTCAGGCTTGTTCATGCCCTCTGACAGCCACAGACACCTGGGACAATGTCCTGCAACTGCCCAGTTCTTAGCAGCATTAGCTTCCTCCCAGTCCCTGGGAAGGGCTCTGCAGGGAATGGAAACCACCTTTCCCTGCTTCCCTTATCTTCTCTCTCTCCCCGTGAAGGTGAGGCAGAGCCCTTACAAGCATCTCTGTAGCACCCAATGGCAACACCTTTTGGAGAGAGACAGTGTGTAGGTTTTGCAGGGAAGGTTTTGCAGTTACTTGGTTGAACCTGCAGCATATCTCTGGCTTGGGGGCAGAGCACTGGGGTGGACAAGGTTATGCTGACTGGGGAGTTACTGAATGAAGAAGCCAGTGGGAGCTGCATAAAGCAGCACACACATGACCATCCTGTTCCTTAGTGCATGTCCCAAAATCCTTCTGAGGAAAGAAAGGGGTTCTGCTTTGTGTGTGATGGAGGAGGACTACACAGGCTCCACTGGCTGCTATGGACCACTGTGCAAAGAAAGAAGGTCTCTGTCCAGCTGCCAAGTCCCACTTGTGCCTTCTTTCATCCTTCCTGAGGTATTTCTGACCACTGGGCTCTGGATGTGATGAGCCTTCCTCCCTCCCCAGCTCTCCCTTTGTACAGTCCCAAGCAATATTCACTGTCCCAAATCAGCACAGCCTGTGTGAATGAATATTTCCAAACTGCTGCATTGAACTCTTGGTTGTTCTAGTTCAAACCTCTTCATATCTATGATTTCTAAGTCTGCCTTGCTTTAGAAAAGAAAAAAATCCATTTCTTTGTAATCACATATTTTCAAGGTTTAACCTTTAGGGTTGGGTGAGGGCTCCATTCCCCACCCTGTGAGATCTCTTTCTTGATGTCCCTGCACAGGAGCAGGGCAGCATCTCTGAGAAGGAGGCATGTGGCTCAGCAGGGCAGCTGTGCACCGAGTCCATACCTGAGCTTCTGGCAATGTGCTGGCAGTCCTCTGCCCCTCCAAGCTGTGCCACACTCTGACACGGACCAGCAGCATCACCCTCCTGAGATGCTGAACCCCAGGGGCAGAGCAGCACCCCATTGCTCCAGGTAGCAAGGTGTGCTCCCAGCAGGCATGTGGTTACCCACGGCAGAGCACATTTTAATGTAAGATTCATTAATATTTTGAGGTTGAGGTTGTTAACAAGATGACAGGAAACTTGCAAGTGTTGACTAATCCTCCGGTGCCTCAAGGCGGATTTTGTTTCATAGGACATTCAGGAGCTTAAGGATTCAGTTTTCATCTCTGGAATGACAACGAGCAACTTACATTCAGCTTGATGGAAACTCAGCTGTGGCTTTGAGGAGCTTTCACTGCAGTTTTCACATAAACTTGATTTTGATGTTCTAGAATTTATTCTTACAACACTTCATTTTTTATCTTCCTAGATCTCTTTTTTCACAGTACTTCATAATGAAAATAGTTACGTAGTTCATATACATTGTTAGAGGTAGATGAAGGGATAGTTGATGTGAACTTCTATTTACTACTAGCAGACACACCTAACTTCTTTCGTAGGTCAAAATAACTTTCGTGTAGAAATTACACAAACTGACACAAAATTTATCTCATGTCATAACACATCAGGCATAAGGCAACGTGCACCACTACAGATGAACTGTTGTGCAATTAGTTAAATAAAAAAAGGAATACATATGAAGTGAGACATCAAAATTCCTGACCAAAATTCTTGATGGAAAACAATTTCATCTTTATATTACTCCTGCTGGAATTTGTCAGGAAAATCAGCATGTTTTCAGAGCACTTCAATAAAAGTAGCATTTTTCATCACAAAAAGTACTTTTTGATTTTATTTTTTTAACAAGATTTACTCATGATTAAAGATGATCCAAGTGGAGGGCCAAGCTAGAAGTGGGGCCAAGCACTGAGAATACATTGGCTTTTTTCCCTGTGGTCATAACAACCACATACACAATCAGATGTATTTTTCTCTTTTGAGTGTGTGCAGTCTGGCCCTTGGTTTAGCTTGATTTGTATTTCTTTTTACATGTCCTCTGTATTTGTTTTCATAAGAGTACAGAGGAACAGATGCAAAAAGCAGAGGGAGCTTATACAAAATCTTTTCTGTGGAAATCTCATTTAAACTCTTGTGTGTAACTGCACAAAGTACCCGGTACTGATGTCCCCATCAGGTAGGTACACTGAAGAATTTCTGCAGATTTGTTGATAGTGGTATGGTCCAGTAAGACATTGAATTCCTACTGTATGCAAAAGTTCATCAAATTTTAGGAAATTTGGGCAGCATGGGAATATGAAGCCCCAGTCTCTTGTTACTGTCTTCTCCATTTATTTGGATGGGATGTTAACCTGTTTCACTCTCAGACAAACTTTGAAACAATTTGTTGGCATGAAAAATTACATGAATGTTGCTGTTCTCTCCAGTGCCTGTGACAATTCAGTTTGTGCATCCTTGCAGCAGTCCTCTTCATTACAGTCCCTCCTTCATTTTCATTTTAAACAGTGCTGCTGTACGTTGTTTCTCTGCCCCAGAAGGAAAAGCACCATCTGGAACAGGCATCCCCTTGCTTCGTCCTGATTGTGTAGCTGTGTTCCCATAAGGGAGTGGTAGTGGTTATGTCACTTCCAAGTTCAGAAGGATCAATGTCTAATCTGGTACAATTTATTAATTGGAGTTGCTCCATTTTTTAAAACCAGCAAACTTTATCACCTCAGTAACTGTTGTATGTTAGGAGAGCTAAATATTTTATTCAGTTAGAATTCAGAGAGTGTAGTGAATTATTCAGAAAGGCAATATACAGACTGAAGAGAAACATTTGCTAGTGGGAAGCTGTTACAAGTTGTAGGAAGATTCAAGCATGAAACATGGGAAAATGAGAATATTTTTATTGCCTGACTGCCCATCTCTTTGCCTACTAGACACTTAAATATTGTTGTAAGCTGACATGAAAGAAACAGTTTTGCTCCTCCTCAGAAAATCTTTATAAAGTGTTAAATTAAGAAAACCATCATGCGTAGATAAGGCAGATGAAAATTTGAACCTGGATCTGCACAGCCTGGAAGAACACTTTAGCCGTTGCCTTCATTGGGCTAAGGGAAGATTCAGTTTTCTGTCTTTCATGAAACTGTTATTCTCAGTTAGCTGACAAAAACTGATTTTTTAATAGACTATTCATATGGTAAGAGGAAATATCCATCTTTCTCTGACATTGCCATAAGTACTCTGCTGCATTTTTGGCTGAAAATGAAGCATGCAAGGACAAGTTACACCCTAATTTCGTGTGTACAGTGATGGAGACTGCTCCTGGTCCTGACTTCCGCAGGACCAGCAAGGGGTAAGAAGTTCAGAATTAGGGTGCTGGGGAGAACAATCCCAGCTAATGACGGTCGAATCTTTGTAAGATGAGCGAAATCTTTACATATTACAAATGTAATACAACAAATTGCTACAAATTAGCCCCATGTTGTGGGACTTAACTCTTAGAACTTGGCTTAGAACTTAATCTGTAACTTTTTTTGGTAGTATTTTGTAAGAAGAAGGTCTTTTAAGTAGGATGAACACATTTCAGTGTAGATTGTCAGCCTCTTCATCTGATAATTAGCAGCTACAAGCATTTTGCATAGGCCCTCCCAGCACTTCAGGTTTCAAATTCTGCTGTAAAAAATTGTTCTACACTTCACAACAAAAATGCAGTTCAAATGTATTGTGAAAGAGAATACATATGTATTTATACCCCACTTATTCCTGATGCTAAACAGAGATCGCATGCCTCAGAAAGCATTTTTTTTTACCCTCTTAAATGCTGACACTGCTGGTGAAGCCTGCTATTTTTATAGACTATCATTTTGCACATTCTTAAAAGATAAAAGTAATTGCGAATAAGTTGGATTGTAGCTGTTTCACAAAGAGCAGCACTTTCACTAATATGCCCTTGGGGACCCTATGCAATTCCTGGTTCCCAGATACTCAGAGAGCATGTGGCAGAGCTTTCCAACATGAGAAAAAAATTGCTGTATATAGTTTTGGAACTTTCAGCTGGAGTAAGCAGGGATAACATTAGGTCATCTTATCTTCTGACTTTACTTTTCATTAATTTCTTTTTTATAGTTGCTATTGCATTTCCTCCCTGAAGTTTTGCTGACTATTCCATATCATTGAAAGAGCCCCAACTGACATTATAATGTAAGAGTTAAACAAGAAACTAACCTGATTAGAGCAAAGTACTGCCTAATCTCCAGTTATCTTGAAGGGAAATGCACTCTGTAGTGGAATTTTGCTGGAAATTTAAGAGAGAATATGATTTCAAATTTTGTATCGGTTTCAGAAAACTGAACGTACAGAATATACATATATATACATATTTTTAATAAAATCTTCCAGGGAGTTGCCATCACAGGTAGAACTTTGTACATATCTACGAATAAAATTTTGCTTCAATACAGTACTTTTTTACAAAACAGTGTATGCTACAGTGGTGCCAACACATTCTTCCTAGCTTTCCTAGATTTTTTTTTTCTCACTATTGCATTGGAAGTAGCACCTTCAAATTTTATTGTTCTGGCTGCATTCAGTCCTGAGTTTCATTCATTTTTCTTTGCTGTGATTGCCAAAGGAACAGATTTCTCCCTGCTACAGAGACACATTGTGAATATCTGCTGATTAAGGCTAACACCAATGCCACACAGTTGTCTGTAAGATTCCATGCCACATTTGGGTGGCCATGACTTTCTGTGTCACTTTTCTGACTCAGGTGCTAAGGATAAGAAACTTAATTATTTCTGGACTTTGGTGATGTTAGAGACACCTGAGATCTCAGGAGATGTGGATGAGACTGGCTACAGCAGAGACCCCCTGCAGCAAAATATGGCTCTCCTGTGGGTTTCCTGTGCAGTGTTTCCTCTGTACAGCCAGTTCACTCCAAAATGAAACAATTTAATTAATGGTCTTTAAGAACATTACATAATTACTGTGAGTGGTGCTCTCAGGTAGGACGTGCTAATTAAAGGATGAGGTGGGGCAAGTGGTCGTTCAGATAGTCCAGGAGTTTTTGATGTTCACATCAAAGCAGTTTGGAGAATTTTAGAACTGGCCAGCCGAGAGCTTTATGATGAGTGCCCTGCTTGGTGGTTTGATTGATAATGAAACCCAGGTGCTTTGCATTATGGTTTTCATCTACAGAATATAGGGTTAAATATGAACTGACTTTCCTGGCCATGTCGTCTAGCTCAGAGACTCCAGACAAACAAAATAGTAGCCCCAGGGCCTCCCATGGCTGATACGAAATAGGTAATAAAAATAGGCTGCCAAAGGGAACATGACGTTTGTAATTATCCTAAGTATTGTGTATGCTCCCTAAGGTCAGGCTGTTTTGTCCTTAAAAAAGTGATTGTAGTCTCTCCTGCTAACAGCAGGATGTTATTAATACTTGTATTACTGCTCCCATTGTGGTAGACACCCATTGAGCTGAGTTGAGCTGTACTGATTGCAGACAAAACAGGCAAGACAGAAAAGGCAGGAATGGAAGGACAGAGATATGGAGCAGCAGTGAAGAGAAAGGACAAAACCCCAAGGGGCATGGAGCAAGCAGAAAAAAGAATTGACTTAGCCATAAAAAGACAAAAATTCCATCTTGGTGGTGGTTTGTGAGGCAGATGTGTGTGACAGAAGGGAGGTAATCACTCCCCAAAGAAGTATAATTTAAATGCTTCCAGGCTTCTTAAGCTGAACCCATAAAAACAAAACATCAGCCAAAATCAGACAAAAACCCACATGCATGCACCCCTGGGAGGATTCCTGTTCTCCCAGCTAGACTTGGAGCTAAGCTCCAGGGACTGATGCATCTTCCCTTGACAGACTCTCCCCTTACTTCCTTCCTCAGTCTGGAAAATCTCTCTCCCTCTCTGTCCCTCTCTGTGAAGTGTGTGTGAGCAGGGGCAGGAGAGACAACTTACAGGCAGATATTTAAATTTCCCTTTCAGTCATTGCTCAGTTCAGATTGCCTGGGCTCCTTGTCATAGTGAAGGGTTATTGGGAAGTTGTTGAGCATGAAATATTTAAACTACTCGTGGAAAAGTAGATCAGGCCTGCTAAAGATCCCAGGTAAGACAGGATTGGCCAGTACAAAGAACGTGTGAGCAACAGGTTTTTTGAGATCTCTGCTGTGCTGGCCTGTTTTTCTCTATTGCATGTTTGGAAGGGAAATTATTGTATGTGGGGAACAAGGTCACACCAAGCAGGTATGCAGGAGATGCCTGATGCTGATTTGCAGATAAGCAGTTACAGTGAACCTGGGGTATATCTCATTTCAGATTACACTCACTCTTGCGCAGTGCTGGTCATTTGGGGCACGTGTGATTTTGGGTTTCATTGAGATTGTGCTGAATTCGCACAATCTTGAGTTTAATCTTTTGGTTTTGCCTCCACTGCAGTGCCCTGAGTCCTAAGACGGCTTTTGTCTCGAAGTGTGAGTCACTGCTGAGTGTTCAGTACCCATGTCACTCCAGATGGAGCTGTTGGGGATGGCACAAGGCTTTGTCATAAGTCAGTGACAGGGAGAACGTCTTCTCTGGAGACCTTGTGTTGCTTACATCTCACACAGACCACATCGGTCACTCCAGGGTTCCTCTTTATAATTGTGCCAACCACCCCAAACAAGCAAAGCCAACTTTGATTTACAGTAAAGAAAAAAGCTTTCCCCAAAGTCTGCTCAGATTTTTTTTTTCTTTTATCTGTGTTGTCTGTTTTCTGTTTGATTGGTTTCAGTTTTCAAGCTAATAGTGGCTTCTTTCGTAAACTAACAGTAGCAAATGTCACTCTGCTGCTCAACTTTGCCATTTCTTCTATGTGGTTCCAATTGTAAGCAGAAACAATGGAAAGCAGAATCCATACAGTGCTGACTTGATTTCTTCTTGGCCTAGTGAAAGAAAGCAATTTGTTTGCATCTCCTCAAGAGTAGCTCTGTTTAACTGTTGAGGAGAAAAACAATTTCAGTTTTTAGACAGTAATCTCCGAGCTTAGTGTTTGGAAAATCTTTCTCCCTTAATGAGTGTTTTCCATTGTGTTGTGTTGATTTCATTGCTGATCCTGGTTCAAAAAATGAAGTACAAGACCAGCAAGCATTTAGCATATGTCCAGCTATTAAAAATAAATTCTTCTGAGTTTCTTTGTTAGTTTCAAGTTCTAACCACATTCATTTTAATTGACGATCCGTGCTGTAATTGAAATGAGATTAAATACCCAGTGTTTGTATTAACTGCATTAATTTTAGCAGCCACTCAGTAGTAAACACAAATTAAACAGAATTTTTCTCCATCCTTTTCAAGTGGAGTGGGACATAAAGTGATGCATACACAGTGTTTTATGTGGGAAAGAGAGGCAAAATCTAAGCTATAATCCAAGTTTTTAAATGGGTCGTTTTAGGAAAATGAATAAGCTTATTATAGGTCAAAGGCAAGTTATTGTGGAGCATGAGTTTGGAGAAATATAAGACAGTATTCATCTGGGCTAGCAAGCATATTATTTCTCTTTCTATAGAAAAATTACTGGTCCATAGCTTCCAGTGTAAAACAGCAGGGTTCATGTTGGCTTCATCATTTCACTATCAAACTGCTGAGGAGGAAGGTTGACCACCTCATTCTCTGTAACAAGGTGTGCAAGTGCGAGAAGTTATATTGTACAGTCTTCAAAAGGGATGAAGAAATACATTAAGTATTATCATAATATTTCAGGAGAAATGGATGAATGCTCAAAATACAGAAACTTGTGAAAGTACACCCAGAAAAAAAAGTGTACTCAGAACTCTTGTAAGAGAGAGCAAATAACGTTATTGGATGCACCTTTTCTTTGTAAATAACTTCCTGCCCAGAGCTCCAGTGTCTCTGTGGAATGTTAATATTCCTGTGATCACATTCAACACTTTAAATGTGTGTTGTGAATTGGACATCTTGCCTACTCAATAGGATGTAATTATCATACTCAATTTTCACTAAGGAGTTTATTATCATAGCTGCACCAAAATAGCGGAGTTGTTTCCTAAACATTGCTCTCTGGAATTCTGACAAAACCCCTTAGTTTAGAGATTATTGCCTTGGAGAGTTGAAACAAAAATAGCCAAAGGGAAAATTATTTAATCTTTAAAACACCATCTGTGGGGAGAGGAAGAAATGGGTGAAAACAGGGTTGAGGGGCTTTGGTAGTTCTAAGTGGTTGAGAAGTGGAGAGTGAGAAAGAGACTTGAGGGACCAGGACTGGAGCTACTGTCTGATAAATGCTTAATGCTACTGGGAATATGTGCTTTTAGCTGCAGCTTCTTAAGGCAGGAGTAAGGAGCAGTGTCAGACAGGCAGTGCTGGCAGTCTGGGCTGATCTTTGGAATCCTGTAGCATGATGAACCCAGCTGTTGGTCTGCACAGTGGCCTGGACAGTCTAAGGGAAAGTGGTGCCTCAGACTGTGACTCTTGGGGTGCCTCAGATGTTGACTTTTTCATATGTTACTTAATGTGCTGATCGTATGCAAAATTATATGTTTGCTTAGGCAGTTGTATAAAGGTTGCTTTGATGTATATTTGGATTTTAAAATCTCATTAGGGGGTTTTTTGGTTTGTTTTCCCTGAGGACAATGTATGTCTACTCCACTGGGCTTCTCTGGAGGCCTGGAGAGATAAGGACCCTATAGCAAGCAGGTCGTTGCAGATTTTTTGTTTGTTTGTTTTCTTTTTTTTGTTTGTTTGGTTCGGAATTTTTTTTGGGTTTTTTTTTGGTTTTTTGTTAGTTTGGTTTTTTTTGTTTGTAGTTTTTTGTTTAGTTTGTGGGGTTCTGTTTGTTTTTTTGGAGGAGGGTTTCTGGTTTAGAGTTTTCATGGGAAAATTTTCATTTCAAGCTCTTCTGATTTTAAAATTAAGAAACACAAAATGAAATAGGGAATCTAATTAGAAATAGAGAACATGTGATTCATTATTATTCTCCCTTATCCAGCTCGCCTTCTAGCTTGCCTAACAGCAAACCAGAAGATACTGAACATGCTACTTCTAAGAGTGTTGCCCTGCTCAATGTCACACTTCAGTTCCCTACATTTCTAACTTCCGTCAAAGTGCAGTAAATTAGGGATGACAGAGGGAAATGGGACAATCTGACAATTCCCAGTTTTCAGGCATTTCTGTTCAGTCTGCTTTAGGAGTCCAGGGTCAGATTCTTTTCTCTGTATATGGTCAATGAGGAGAAGGAGAAAGAGTTACCCCTCACAGCAAGCTAACATGATATTTCCTCTTAGTTTTAAAACTTGTTAAAGAGAAATGGAAATTTTGCTGTCGTATAATCTCAGCAAAGAGCTTTACCCACAAAGCTTTATAAAGACAGATTTGCATTCCTGGATCTCCTCTGGATTTGAAGTAAATTCAAAGTGCAGTCCATCCTTCTTCTGTGTTTGATCTTAAATCAGGCCCTTTTCCTGCAGAAATTTCTCTGTGTGGCAGAGGAGCTTAAGAACATTTAAAGAATGTGTCTGCAGGACTGACCATTTTTTGATTTTTCTTAGAAGCTCACCTTTGTTAAAGGATGTCTGTCTTGGTCCCTGCATGGGCACTGTATGAAAAGATTTGCAGAGGTTTGCATTTCCATAGCTCTACTGACTTCCCTGGACCTACACCAAAGTGTGTCAGTTGGAGAATTCTTCATAATTATTCTCAGCGTTCCACAAAAAAAAAAAAAAAAAAAAAAAGAATGCAGGAAGATGTTAAAGCAGATTGAACGCATCTTACCAACAAAGTGAATTCTCTGCCTGGTTTTCCAAGCTGAGATTCTTGGCCAGAGCCTTGTTTGTGCTATTTGTTGTCCTCGCACTGACCTATACTTGAATTTGTGGTTTTATTGACCATGCCTGGAAGAGTCCTTGGCGGTGCCCCTCCAGATTTACATTGGTGGGAGCACTGTGATCCAGGGAGGCAGTGGGGTTTAACCTTAGGAGGGACTTGCCAGGAGTCCAGTTGTAGGTCCTAGGCTTAATTTCTCTGCTCCTCAAGGAGCTGTATCATGCCAAATTCTTCTTTCAGTTACCCACTAAAGTTTTCCATCGGATGTCAGTATTAGCTACTTCTTCAGCTATAAAATGGAGGACAAAGCCTAATTTATGCCTCACAGGGAAGAAAGACAACCTGAAAGCTTAAGCTGAAGATGTAGCATTCCTGTTACAGCAAAGAAGATTGTTGTAAATCAAATGTTCAAATAACTTTCTAGACTTTGTTTATTTTGGTGATTTGCTGTCATTCAGTTCAACAAAATACTACTGTTTGAGATAAGAAGAATAAAATGCTCATTTTTAGAAGTATATTTTTTCATATCCACCAAGAGACAAATTAGATTTTTGAGATGTTTTCTTATGTTTCAAAAGTATCCAGAGTATTTCCACAGGGGGAGTAAGCTAATGGTACATCACTGGAACATCTCCAGTGAAAACAACTGTGGCAGAGTGAAAAGAGCAGTAGAAAACAAGTAGTCGGGGACAACAATGGCAAAAATACACATATATTTATTTATACATCCTTGTTCGCAATATAGACCTCTGGATATTTTTAAGTACCAGTAAAATAGACTTCAAACATTTTCATTGACCTTGCAGCCATTACAGTTAAAAGTAGTTCCAATGAAAAGAAAACTCTTCCAAGAATTTTTCCTCAAGGACTTGACAAAGATTTAATACAGGACAAATATATCTTCAGGATGGAATTAATGGAGAAACTTTCCTGTGTTCAGATTCCTCTTAATTGTGTATTAGGTCTGAAGGCCCTGGCTGTATTCCATATTGTTCCATTTGTTGCTTGCATCTGTAAGGCTTCTCTTTTGGAAGAAAGAACCAAACAAATCGAGCAACCCTTTTATTAAATGCCATCTTGACCTTGCTTCTTGGAAATATAATGGCCCAAAGGATGAAAAATTACAGCAAGTGTTTATTACTGAAATCCAGTCTCAGTTGTGAGAAGATTAAGTGTTTCAAAAGATTTAATATCCTGCCTGCTTCAATGGGATGCATGTGGAAAAGAGCTGCAAAGCAGCCGAGAACCGGAAATGGCTGTGTCCTGCTCTGTAGGCACATAGTTGATATTTGTGGGAAATACTTGAGAACACAAGTTTTAGAAGCGATCCTAACCAAATCCCTGATTTCCCTATCAGGCTCCTGTGAGGAAGACTTGGACCATGTACCCTTACATCATCCCAAACTTCCCGATGATAATAGCAGAGAGAAGCAGAGACTTCCAAAATATGGGTTTGGAAGCCAAGTGTCAAATTGGTGTTCTGCAGCTGGATATCAATATCTGAATGAAAAGCTACTTTAACCCTGATTTTTTGTAGGAAAACTGTAGTTCCTAAACCCATTTGGATGCATGAAAAGGTCTGTTTATGAGGAAGGTTTATTTGGAGAAGCAGGTTCCTGGTAAATACAGAAGCAGATGCTAACTTCTACTAGAAATAAGTTTTATTTTTAAAATGGCTAAACTGCAGACTTTAAAAAATTGCAAGTTTTCTCTTGCTCCTGGAGAGGAAATGAGGTTGGTTGTCTTTGCAGATGCTTTTCCATCTTTTACTGCATAACAGGAAAACATTCTCCATTTGAAAGTCTCCCTGAAATATTTCATGATATCCTTATGACTGTAACTTAGTTTATTGGGCAGAATATTGTTTTTGCAGTCCTTCTTACCGAAATATGAGTTTTACAAGTAGATGCAATATCTTTTTCATTATTTGGTATCTGATATATAGAGCATGGCAGATTATCTACCTGCTTTACTCAGACTAAATGCATATCTTTGAAAGGCTTTGAAAGACACAGACACCTGCTGATTTTTGTTCGCATTTTTTCATACTGATTTTCATACAACTTTTTTTTTAAAGTTTCCTTCTTAAAGAGTAAATTTTCCACAATGTATTTTTCTGTTAACTGCTCTGAGGTAATTCATAGGCCACATTTGGATGGTTTGTCATTCCCTTTGTAAAGTCAATGTTTAGATGGAGGATTAGCCATCCTGAGGTTTTCCTTTTACAGTATATAGCTGAAAAGCATAACAAAAGGAAATGATTTATAAACTTACCATCTCAGCTGTTGAAGTTAGAAACGTTCTGACAATCTCTTAGCTGTCTGTAATGGCAAGGCATGGATTCTCTTGGAAGAAATTTAGGCTGAGATATGACAACATACACACATAAAAATGCTACGTAAATTAATGTCTCATCCAAGAGAGCAAGAATACCTTGTGCTTGGTTTTAGTGCCTGTGAACAAAAAAATTAGCTAGAGTCAAAACCTGTTTTGCAACACTAGTGCAAATTGGATATAGTTCCATTGGCTTTGATTGAACTTCTCTGGATTTATGCTGCTTTAAGTGATGGTGAAAATAAGGTTTAGTCCCTGAAATTCAGCTTTTGTGAGGTCTCCCATTTCCCATCAGGATGAAGTAATTTGATTGTATTTTACAATGAGTCACCTAACTCAGCAATTGTTGTGTATGAGCAATTAAGTTCTGGTTTTTTGGAACTCTTCTGTTTCACCATAGATTTTTGAAGTTATTTTTGATTGTCAGTTATGAAGATTAAAGGAAAAAAAAAACCAGCAAGAAAAAAGGCCCCAGCAAAAACCCATCAAAATCCAGCTTTCTTGTGTAATTTGTTTGGCTAGTCAGCACTTCCTGGGCTGCTTCTAAATAAATACATAAACTATGTGCAATTTTTTTAAAAAGTTGGAAATCTTCAATGAACTGATGTATCTTCACTAAAGACAATGACACTTCGTATTTTTAGCCCAGCCAAAGTTTATTCTCAGCCCTGTGATGCCCTAAGAGATGGATGATCAAACCGTTTGGATGCTTCAACCCATTGAGTTTGGTAGGAGTCCGATGCATCTGAGGACCTGTGCTCAAGTAGAGGATATATGGAATAAAATGATTAGGAAGGATCGGTTAATTCTGGTATGTGGTAGAACTTTGCAACTTGCTGATGTGAAAAACAAAACAAAACAGGTCACAAATATAATTTTTGAATATGATCAAGTCTGTGTTCAATATCTTGGTCAAGTCAAATAGGAGGATGCTCTGTATTCCCTCACCTTCCTATCACTTTCTCAGTTCTCTGAATTCTCCTGCGTTTATCAGCATCCCTGAACTGAAGAGAGCAGAAAAGATGCTTAATTTTAAGGTTGTGTTTGCTCCTTCCAGGTGCCAAGGCAGAACATACTCTCTCTTTTCCCTGTTAATTATCCAGAAGTCTCAGCACTGCTTTTTATTACAAGTCTGTATTTTTCCCTTCCTAGTGCGTCACTTTAACTCATGAAGTTTTGTGCAGATTCCTGCAAACTTGCCTCAAAATTTTCTTTTTTTATTTGCTTGCAAACACCTTAACTTTGCTAGAACAGTGCTGCAAGTAAGCAGAGACATAGAAAACACTTCAGCCTTATCAGGAGTCTGGGGAGAGTGTGTAAGTCTGCCGAAGCAGGAATTGGATATGCCCAAGAGGGAAGCGCCGCCAGCATTGAGACATGGCAGGATTACACTGTCCTTGTTCCATGCTGTGTGACATGGTACCATGCGGTGAGTCTGAGAGGAAATTAAAGACATGGGTCTGATCACAAATGTAAAAATGTACTTGTGATTTTGATTTTGAACAGAGAACTAATCTTGGATCATTTTTCTTGGACACGTAGTTGGAAATGTAGAGATGCAGAACAAGAATCCCTGAAACCACTAGTCTGTCATGGTAGCAACAAGGAAAAAGCCCATTAGCTTGAATAAATAAGGGGAGAATTATGTCTTTGAAAACTCTAGACTTCTTGTTAGAATTCACAGAAAAACAGAGGCAGTGTTTCCCTGGGGTACCCAGAATTGTGAGGAGGTGCTCTGAAGTGCTCCTTGTTCTGTCATCTGAGAAGAGCCAAAGGATATCCATCTCAGGGGAGAAAACTGCATGTTCTGTCTGCTTTAGAGCTGTCACCCCAGTCAGACTTTCTCCGGTGTTTTCTTAGAGGAATATATGCAATCCCTGGAGTGTTTGTGCTTTTCTAACACTTTTGCTTAGTGGATCATCACCTCTGGTACTTAAATGTCTGGAAATGAGGGAAAATAAATAATGGGCTAAATTTGGCAGGAATTGATCCCCAACAGGGATTACCTAAACCATTTGCTGTTCCATGTATCCCTTAAAGAGGCAGCTTGTTGTAGGTAAAACAACTTTTTCTGGTCTAGCAGAAGTTTTGGCGCAATTGTCTGTTTGAGGAGATGATACTGAAAGTGAGAAATTTATCAGCTGGGAAAGGCACAGGATTGGGACAACCAGGAACTGGAAATGAGAAAGTCAAGTGTGGTGCCACACTCTATATGGTGGAGTCTTTCCAGCAGTGGTGAGAAATTTTTTAATACTACTGTGCAAATCCTTGACAAGACCTCAGTTGGAAGAGCCTGAGTAATCCTGGTCATTAACTTGCAAGGATGAGGAGGCATACTTGGTGCAAGGCTTTCAGAAACAGGGACAGCCCATGTGACAGTAAGAGGAAAGTGGTCTAGAGATGGAAAGAAGCAATATCCCTCTTCGAGAGGTACAAGGCAGCCATAGTTAAAAAATTATATAGTTATTTGGGTGACGATGAGTACCAAGCTTTAAGATATGGGTCTTGGTAGATGTAGTGCCATATTCATGTGAAAATCATTTTCTAGTCTTGAAACTGGTTTGCACTGGGAATTCTGGACATGGTGACGGCACCTTGCAGGTATCTTTATACAAGCACCCAACTTGGGAGTTGCCTTCCTTCTGCTGCATAGCTCAGATCCTTTCACCAGCCAGCAAAACTGTGTCCTTATATGTGTCATGTAGCCAACTGCCTAGCGGCCAAACTGAGCCAGCCTATTCCCAGCTCTCATGGGAAGTGCCAGTGACACCTTCACAGGTCACAAACCAGCAACCCCCAGGCTGTGGTCGTGCTTACTCCAGCCTGGAGGTGTTTTGTGTCAGCACAAGCAGGGTGTTCGGGTCTCCAGCTCAATCCTTCACACTTGCACCAGTGCCTGTGGTTCTATCACTGATTACTTCAGCAGGATGGAAATCCTCAGGCTCACACAGTCATGGTCTGGTGCCTTAAAATCGTGGGCTCCTTCCTTTTTGGCATTTTTGCTGGGCTTTTTTTGTTACTGAATGTGGTGAATGTGGGAAATCTTATCTCTTATCTGAATGACTTCCATGGCTGTGCTCAACATTCTGTGGTGGTGCTGCCTCTTTATGAACATCTCCCTTGTCATTGTTAGCAGGGAACTCGTATCCCTGGAAATAAGCAAAACAAGGAAATATAGAAAATATTTGCTATAAAACAGAGTTGTATTTAAACTGAAGGTTTTCCCAAGGAGTTTACTAATACACATTTAGAGTAGACCATTCTTTTTCTAGTCCTGAATGTTGATTTTTCCTTTTGAATCCCAGCAGGATAACATGGGGAGTTTGAAATGTCAGAGTCTCTTTCATGGATCTTAATCATGACAAGTCTTTTGTACAGAATGATTTAAAACCTGAAATGGAGTTAGATCCTTAATGTCATGACTGTGCACAAATTCTTGAAAAATTATATTTTTAATTAGTTTACAGTATGGTATTGTACTAATGTTTGAGGGTGGGGAGAATGTTTGAGTCTGCTTTTCTCAGTACCTGACTGACAGATTTTAACATCAATTAGACAGTATCTCCAGGGACACAGTTTTGGGTAATAGCCATGATGTTGTTCAAAGAACAGAACTTTTGCTCTTTATGTAGTTGTTCCAAGTGGCAGTTTTGGGATTAAATGTCTCAAGACACATGTAAAAAGAGAACTTTTTGTATGGGTGCTGCCTGCTCAAATCCAGCCTGGAGGCTGCTGGTACACAAGCTGGAGTAGTTTGGCTTTGCTGTCTTCCATTAAGAGAGTGAAGAATTGGGTTGTCTTGTTTAGATGATTTTCAGAGATTCTCGTTAACAGACAGTAAGAGGGAAAAGCCTTAATCTGAAGGTTGACTCTCCAGTGACCCTTAAAGTTGGAATAACTGAGAAAGCAGCAGTTGCACCAGCAAAAGCTGAAAATTAGCTGAGGGCTAAGAAAAGGGATATTGTTGCTGTAAGAAGAACTGAACCAATGCCAGCAGAAAGCTGATACAGCAGCGACATGAGCGATATTATCTCCCCAACAGTCGTGACTGTGTTCCAGAGGCTGCAGGGTTAGAGCGTGGGTTTGCTTAAGGCCACATGAAGACAAAATACATCCTTTCTATACTACTGTAAACAGGGATCTGAAACAGGATAATTAACATTATTAGAAGGAGCTCTCTGCTTTGTCAAACTTCTCGGTGTGTTTCTCATCTAAGAAGGACGGAAGAGTCTTTGAAAAAATAATTTCTACCAAGTTTAGTTGACTCAATGGCCAGAAGGAGAGAGGCAATGGCTCTATTTTCTGTCATTTGTAGAAACTGCTCCATCTAGATTATTTTTACCATGAGTAGGATTTTACTACGGAATGAGGATTTACAGGATGAAGTCAAGGCAAACGTGTCCCAGCCATCCACTCAACTTCCAACCCAACACTTATAGTTGTTTTCTCCCAGCCTTCTGTATTTAAGGGTCATTACCACAAATACCAGAGTTTTTGGGGCAGATTCTCTTCTTTTTATTATTTTTTTAGGTCCTTGTGTCAGGAATGAAGGACAGCTCAACCATGACTCATGGCAGCAGATCACCACCAAAGGCATTATGATCACTTAACAGAAAGAACCCCAAGCTGGTCAAATATTTGCAAGTTATGGCACAT
This sequence comes from Corvus kubaryi, assembly GCF_017639235.1. NCBI lineage: Eukaryota > Metazoa > Chordata > Aves > Passeriformes > Corvidae > Corvus > Corvus kubaryi. The sequence goes on from NW_024581096.1 coordinate 13,551,164, forward strand.
TTAGTCCTAGGCACAGAGGTGGCTAATTCTTTAGATATAGCCACCACATGAGCTGGTAACTAATTGCCAGGAGGGCTCAGGGCACTGGAAGATACTGGAAGAGTAATGCAGCCTCAGAGGTGCTTGGTTTAGACACATGCCACATGGTGACTGTCCTGTAACTTCATATATAAAACAAACAGAACGGAAAAAATACAAGTAAATAAACAATACTAAGAGTCGGGGGGGGGGGGGGGTGCGGGTTTCAGATCCTGATGAAATTGTTGAGTGAAATTTAATATTCTGTGTCAATTTAACAACCTGACAAGTCAGACCAGGGGGTACAACGAGCTAAACTAAAAATTTTACAGAAAAGTAAAACGCTGTATTTCAACTGGTGGGGTTTGGTTTGTTTTGTTTTCATGTTTACTTTTCAAAAAAATTAGGATGCTAACATGATGAAGTCACGTGCTGTGGGTCAATGTGTTCCCAAATGCAATGCTGGAATAAAACAAATCCCATGCCTAAACTCCTTGAATTTGGATAGACACTGCCCCTTGAACTTGCGGGAATACCAGCAAGGAGCAGCAGACACTTCAGTGCCTCTGAGGAGCCAAGCCACCTTTTCAGATGGATCAGATGGCTGGAAATGCTTACCACAGTTGTATACTGTCTCATTCTCCAATTTTACTTTTGCTGTTTGATTTTTTTGTTGTTTCCCAGTACAGAGATTTTTTGTGTGTGTGTAGCACCTAGAAAAGGAAGCCAGAAACAAGCCAAATATTTTTCTGCAATCACCTGTTACAAGCTAAGAGCAGTTACTGTGTCTAGCTCAGGATCTGAAAATATAGTTCCAGTTCTAAAGCTAATAGCTGTATGTCAAGCTGTTATTTTGGCAGGGGCTTCCAGAGGGGGTGCAGTTCAGCAAAAATGGGTGGAGATCTCAAGAAGCATTAACTTTCTTGGAAAAGTCTAAAATGACCAAATATTATGGGGGAAATTGGAAGAACATCAATTATCTCTACTCTCTGGAGTGGTATCAGTAATAAGGTTTTCTCAGACAGTATATAATCTCTTGTATTTATCAATTGAAATGAAGATCCAAAGGTAAAATCAGGGCTGGAAAGCACTTTGTAGGCTCCGACGCCCCCAAATATCTGTAATTTATACCTGGGTTACAGGGAAATGTGAAGCAGTATTTTAAGCCGTGACAGCTGTAAGCTTGCTGTAATTTTTAAGAAAAGGCAAAACCAGCTAAGAGTCATAATTTTAATATGTTTTAGGATCTCTGTTCCACTTGTCTTGAAAACGATCTCAATTCACACTGCAGAGTGAAATCAGCACAGGAAACTCTGTTTTTTAAGTAGAAACTAGGTACATATTCTTATATCCTCCAACCATGCAGGATTTTGAGGGGAAAAGATGTGACTGTTGCTAACTGGTATAAAAATTGCTTTTTCCTCCAATATAGATCACTGTTTACCATCTTCCATGTAGAAGATTTTTAGACACTCTTATGGCATTTGTTCATTTGTTGGGTTGGTTTGTGGTTTGGGTTTTTTCTCCCAAACAACGCTGGTGTTTTTAATTTCTGTTACATATCGCTGATGAGATAAATGAAGCACCACAGGGGCCCTGATGATGCAACTGGTGTTTCATACTCAGGGGAAGCCGGGGGAGCTGTAAATCCTCTAAGAAGGATGCTGTGAACAGAGTAACTTGTGAGGAAAAGAATTCTGAGCCTTCCTCTCCCCAATGTCCCAGCATCCCTCTGGCTGCTTCCCAAGGGAAGGAGCTGTGGGCTGTTCATGTGGGTGCACAGTGGGGATGGGACACATCCCACTGAGGACTCTCTCAAGAAGCAAGTCCAAACCATATCTGTGCTTAATAAAAGGAGCCAGCTCCTGCCAATATCAGCATCTCCCATCAGCTGGCATCAAAACTAACTGGGTGGGGAAGGAGTAGGAGGTTCCATGAAGTGCCCACAAAGCTCCAACTGTGATCTGTTTTCAGGAACAATATAATGATACTGACTGTGGGATAGAAACCTAAATTGCTTGCGTTTTTGCTGACATTTTGCCAGTAGTGTTTTAGAGCCGAAGACCACATAAGGAAAATGGTATTCCAGGATATATTGCCTCCTTAAAGAGAGGCTGTGAGACTATGACCTAATGTTTATAATTGTAAGAGTTATTGAGAGTCAATTGAACATGCAAAATTCCCAAGTGACTGCATTTATCACTTGTGTGATTAGCATGCTTGTGGAGTACAAACAGCAGAACAGATCCAAATGGTTGATGAAGTTTATCAAGAGAAAGAAAATTGAAAATACATCAGATATTGTTTAAAATGTAGGTAAGGCATGATTTTAACCCCTGCTGAGAAAGAGGATGATCAAAGAGTTTTTTAATGGGCTTTTCATTATTGCTGGTCCTCATAAATGTCTGGGCAAATAGAGTTTACTTGGAAACTGATAGGAATATTGATAGCATCAGTGTACTTTGCAGGATTTTACACATTCAGATATGAAATTTGCACTATGAATTACTCCCAAGATGGTTTGGTTTTCGCAAAATGCTCCTAAGATGAGCTTTACTTTTAGCATAAATACATCAAAATATGCTAAAATATATAGCATCATCTTTATTATATTCATAATAAACTTTATGTAATGCATATATAATCTCAAATATTTATGAGTTTGTACATGTATTATTTATATATATATATAAAAATAATGAAAATCTCTTCATCATTCCCTAAGGCATCATTTCATGCATTGTATTTGTATAAATGTAGCAAAGGTTTCTTTAGGTAAGATTACAGTTGGAAGTCTGCAGCTTTTTAAAAATTACTTTTTAATTAGGATTTCAGTATAGGTAGTTGAAATCATCATAGATGACGAAAGGTCAGATATTTAGTACTAGTCTGTAAAACCCTGAAGACCTGTTTCATTGTAGATGAAACACAATGATTTTTGAATTCTAATTGTATTTTATTTTTACATTTTTGTTGGCTCAAGATAGAACATGAAATTATTTTTATTTTTGTTGAGCTTCCTTTCAAGAGGATTTATTATTTTGCTTTGGCTTAGGCTGAACTTAGGGATTTTTTCTCAGCTTACTCCATTTCAATATGCCTGTGTCCTGGAGAGGGAATCTGGGAAAAGAGGGGAGAAACTAAAAGTACAATTACTGAAAGTAAAAAAGTGCAGTTACTGAAAGTACAAAAAACTGAAAATTGCAGATAATTTTCGTTGACTTCAAAACAAGTTTTACTTTGTGCTCTTTTACCCCTTCTTGTTTATAGGGGTTTTTTTAAGGCATGCCAATGATAATATAAAACCAAATACCTTTTTTTCTCTATTTTTATTTTAATCACAAGGTAAATGGAGACATTCTTTTTTTAAAGCCTTCATGTGAAAAAGAATACTTTGAAAGTTATGTTATTGGTGGTAACTACTGCAAAAGTTATTATCCATGCTGCTATCACAATATTTCACAAGCAATACCTTCCATATCTTCATTCATTTGTGAACGTAAATTCTGCAGTTCCAGAAACTGCAGAGATTTCTGCAAGAAAACCCAAGCTGGAAGGTGTCTGTTGAGGGCATAACTTCAGAACAGATTTATGTAGCTTTCAGTTTGCGTGCAGATGGAGTTTTGGAAACACTGTTTTTATTGGTTTTGTTCTGCTTTTTCTTTTGGCCGACGTTGCCCGTCTTGTTTCAGTGAGCCCCGAGAGTGTGCTGTGGCTGGGACCTTGCACTTAATTCAGTAAACACTTCATTTCAGCAAACACTTTGTTAAAAAAAAAAGAAAAAAAAAGTTTTGGAATGCATTTTTTTAACAGCTTTTACACCTGTATTATTGACACTTTTAACAAACAATATATGCCCCCTGACCATAGTCCAAAAAGAGACATGCGTTGATTTTGGAGAAATAAACACTTGCAGACCAAAGGGACCTTTTCTGTGCGCTCCTTTCTACTGAGCATCAGATCTGCCCATTGGCATTGCTTATGTTTTGGATGACTTTGTCATAAAAACTGGGATGATGGGAAGTCAAATGCCTCATCGGTGCACGGAATGTCAAATTTCTGTAGTTGTGGTGGCTTGAGGTGTGGGGGCTGCCTTAAAACCACCCTCTTCTACCAGCCAGGTGTCTCAGCTGGGCTCTACAAATGTGGTGGTTTTCTCAGTAAAGCCCATGACTCACATTTTCTCTGCTTAGTTTATGATTTATTTGTCAAAATGGCCGTAACGCACACTGCTTGTAAATGGCCCGTAGCCTCGTGAGAGAGGCTTGGCTCATCTGCTGTGGCTTTTGAAATCCTAATGACCATTTAATTGAGTAAATGTGAGATAAGCTGTGAGCTAGGGCTGGTTTCATGGCTCTGCTTGCATTTAACAGTGTCATGGTCTTCAAACAATACATATCCTAAAGCATGAAACCATGCCGGGCGTTGATGGCATTAAGCTATTTTCCATACCCACAGTCTAGCTGTGCATCTGCGACTCAGTGTGAATTGCCCCACAGTTGGGGAAGTCACAAATACCCATATACACTGTCTTTCATTACACAGCTTAATGAGATTTCCACATCCCCTGGGAAGCCAGCATGTCCCGCAGATGGGTGGTATCCACATCAGCTTTTTCTATGGCCAACACATCTTCGTACTCCTGAGATCCTCTCCAAAGGAAAGGCATGATTATGCGTAACAGATTGTAAAAAAAGAAGTTAAAACAAATGCCAACATTTCAATTTCTTATTGTTAGAATGTATTTTAAACAATGGAAGGAAGGAAGGAATATATTACAATTTTGGTTTTTTTAGGTTGTTTCTGTATGAATCTCCAGGTGATGTTGAGAGGCTGGTTTGTAGCCTTTGTGCTTCTGGCAGATACCCAGCAGGAGATAATTATCTTTCAAGAGTCCCTGGCTTCTTTTTTAGTAATTTAAAATAACTGGCCAGCAGAGAATAAATTGTTCCAAAGTTTCATGCTTGGAAAGAGATTTCCCAAACTACAAAGTTTTATCAAGAACAAATGAGATAGTAAACGAACGTGCAGGCAACCACTTAAGATCTGACTAAAGGAAAATTCTGCTCCAAACAACACAAAACTGCAGGAATGTGTTTTGTCAAAGTCACAATTCACTGAATTAAAATTTCTCAGAGCTTACTGCTCTCCTCATCTCTTAGAGCACTAACACAGAACATGTTTTTCCATTTTCAATCACTCTGGGTCTGGAGTTGACACAGCCATCAGAAAGAGAGGAGCTTGGTCAAGTAGCTGTGTTGGGGAGTATAAAAGTTCTATTAAAAGTTCGTGTTAATTTGCATGTGCATTGTGAAAAATAGTGGAATATCAATGTAAAACTGAGCATCAACCAGGTCACAGAAATCACAAAGTACTTTTATCTTCACATTTACAAAGAGGTGTGAATATGTCCTTCTACAGTCACCAGACTGCAGTCTGTATTTTATCAATCTTAACAGAGCTCTTTCTACTTGATTGCTTATAATGCTGATATAGTATTTTATACTTTGTATTTTATATAATATATTTTTAGTAATGTTCCAAAAACATTATTGAAAAAAGCTCAAATAAGCCATTATTAAAATTACTAAAGAGTTGCTAAAAAACCTAAGGTAAACCATAGAAAGGTAAATATCACTGAACTCACTAAAGATGAAAAATGTGTCCTCTTAAATACACTTTTTGATTGATAAGAAAACACAGCCTACTTAGCACTAAAATCATCATCTGAAGTTACATAATTTCCAAGTATTTTAAAATGAAGAAATGTTTTGAGTAATTTCCTATTTCCATAAAATGCCATGCCTAGAAACAAGGCAGAAAATCTGTTTTTCTACTTGCATTGTGCACATGCAAAGGACATCCCCAGCTAGCCAAGCACTGTCCTGGGCTGTAATCAAAATGAGACTGAGATCCAGTACTGGTCTAATATATTGAGTGTGTTTCAAGTGCCAATAATGAAACCAGATTTTCTCCAGATTTTGAATATGCCTTGCTATATGTGAGATTTTCTATGTAATTTTTTAAGGTGGGAGCCAAATATTTTTACAGTCTGCGCGATATTTTCAATATAGGTGTGTAAAGGGTATGTGGTTTGATTTTTCATTTCTGGCCTAAGCAGAGCTGGTGTTTTGTAACACCTGATTTTGGTTTTGGAGTGATATATGAATGCCTGACGGCCACATGCAATTGGAAATGTGGTCATGTCCCAGACAAGACAGGACATCCTCTCCTTGGGCACAACCAAGAGTCTGATCTTTTCTGGTAATGCTGAATTAATACAGAGAAAGTTCTTAACTAGGAAATTTTTGTATGTGCAAGAACTTTGTGGTTTTAAGTACAGCCACAGGAAATAGAGTAATCGTTAATGAATTTGGAGTAGATGAGCTGGCAAACTGAAAATGAACAGGACTCTCTGTAATGAAATGTTAGCCAACACTGGGTAGAAAAACCTATTTTGTGAGATCTTCAGTCACAGTGGGTGCTGCAACATCAATTTTTGGTGGCTTTTTTGTTACCAAAGGACTTGCTAATAACACACAATTGAGGCTGCAGGTAGATCCATAATTCTCCTGACAGAAGTGCTGCTTTTTAAAATTTTGACTCCTGTGAATAATGTTAGCCTTTCCAGTTTTGGACAAGAGTATGTCCATTACACATTCTATTAATATTTTTCCTATGGCAGGCGAATCCTCACACACCAGTGGTCTCTTGGGTGTTATTTCCCGTGCAAATTCCAATTGCAAACTTAAAGACATTTTTAGTTTTTAATTATGATGGTGCTTGGTAAAATGACACTGCAGCAAGGAATATAGCCCATGCAGTGCCTCCTCTAAGAGTGCAGATGCCCCCAAGTTATTTTCTTACATACTTTCCTTGCCTATGGCCTTTCTTTGGTCTATGAGTTAATTGATCCAGGATTTTCTGATATAATTGTCTTAAGCTGCTGACAATTCAGTTAAGAAAGCAGTTGAGCATGTAAACAAAAAATAAACTCCATATGCTTTCATCACTCTTGCAATTAGGCAGCACTACTGATGGTTGGCTTATCAGGAACAACAGTGGGATTTTTTCCTTCTATAATTGAGGATGAGGTTGTGCCTTGATGACTGACCACCTGGGACTTCAAAGCTCTAGGAGAGAGACTTCAGCTATTATCCATGCTGTGATCATTTGGTGTTTCTCAGTGATGGCAAAAGAAAACAATGGCACCCCCAAATTTAACTAGTTCCTCAAGGCTTTATGTGATGCTGAGAGAAAGGCTCATTATGAAGTTCAGACCAGAACTTTAACTTGCTTGGTGGGACAGAGCAGAGTCTTTGACCTCAGCAAAGTTTTAGTCTCTTTTTCTTGTTGATTTAGCATAGGGCTGCATATTTGGCATTGTCAAAGTGGAGGTTGCAATCTGCCTTCAAAAGAGAACGGCAAGTGCAGCATCCTCACAGCTGTGGGCTTTTTTGCCGTTTCACATTCAATGTAAAGAAAATATATGAAAAGAACAATAAATCAATAATTGCTATAAAGTAGAAACCTCACTTTGGTTATGTTTTAGTACTGGTATTTGCACCAATGGCTTTCATCAGCCTTTAGTGGCAGTGGGGATAGCCATCAGAGTATAATTAAACTCCATTTAGAGGGTTTAATTTGTCCTTTGGTGCTGAGGGAGTCATTCCAAAGCTTAGAGTTATAAAGGGGATTTAATCACAAAAGATTAAATAAATCCCAGTTACATTTGACAAGCATTTCACTCTTCAATAAGTCATATGATCCATAATTATTCTCCTAAAGCCTAATTAGCTCTGTTTCTTATTTAAATCATATCTCTTCCACAAGACACTCCTGGCGTGGCTCGATCTTGCCTTTTTGATGCATGTTTCACTAATCAGACTTTTCATCCATCCAGTTAATCAGCCCTTCCCTGCCGTGAAGCCAGGCTGCTGTACTCCCTCCCTGCTCACCAAGATGCTTTAGATGTCTCATAACCCAGCCTCAGAAAGCTTGTGTGGCCAAGTGCCCCGGGGCAGATGATAGCAGGAGTCAAAGGCCAGCATGATAGAGAGCAGTGTGATTTAAACCTGTCTGAAGAAACCTCTGAAGAGATTTTTGCTGGAGGCTTTCATTCCACCTATGACCTCCTCCACCAGGACAGACACCCACTTTATTCTCTTTATGGAAATTTTTAGTTTCTTCGTTTAGAACAATACCATCTCTCTTCAGCTTTCATGTCCTTTTTCCACGTGAGGTTTCTTATCAGGAAAATCTTGCTGCATTTTTCCCCAAGGTGAATACAGTTTCAGTATCGTACTGGGCATGTGTCATTCTGGCAGTGTACATACTTAGCTCAGGAAAAAAAAAAAATTCAAATCTTTTACCTAATCAAAAATTCCTCAGACAGAGTGCATGAACTTTTCCAAATACTTGAAATTATTAATAGAAATGCCTTCAGAAGTGTAATAGCAAACTTGAATGTTCCTGCTAGCAGACATGTAATCTGTTCCCATCTGTATAGTGCTGGGGAACATTTGTCAAGGTTCATTTGGCTACAGTTATCCCTTGTTTTTCGCCTTTAGAACTCAGTTGCAGAATTTCCAAAGTGTTTTCTGTTGAACAGTAACAAAGAAATGAGGGAGCTCTCATGCACACTAATGGCTTGCATGTTTTGCCTGAAATCTTTAGCGGCTAGCTGCTCTGTGCAGATGCTGTTTGCTCTCCACCAAGACCTGGCTTGGAGCTGGAGGCCAGATCTCTGGAGAGTGGTGTCACACTTCCATATTGTCTATGGCTAAATTCCTTACAAGGAGGCACAAACCTGCCCGTATGTGTGTGTTTATCACTGAGCTAAGTGACCAGACTGCCTGGGAGCTCAGGTGTGTAAACCCTGACACAGGTATCAGAGTAATGCCTTGCAAATACATCTTGATTCCACAGATTTATCATGCCGTGCTGATTTTTATTATTATTTAGTTTAATTTTATTTGATGATGCTCCAAGTAGACAGCAAAAAATATAAACCAACACAAACCCTGCTGCGGGAAGGAAGAGAGCTAAATGAGGAAGGAATCGATTTGTTGGACTGATACTGGACAACTTCTTTTCCATTCTGTTTGATAAGATTGCTTATTGAGGCCAAGCAAAAGCCCAGGCAAGATGTGCAGTTCCGTCCATGCTCACACAGTGGTGCAGCCTGCCCCCCTCTGCTGATGTGTGGGCTCAGAAGGGAATTAATGAACCATGCTTAAGGGAGGCAGCAGGTTTTTGGTTCAGATTGCACCATCTCCACACTAGAGATTGTGAGATATCTGTCTCCAGCACACCCTTTGGGGTTTGCTACACTGCCAGAGCTGGTGCTGATGCAGACAGCGGGTCTCTGGCCTAGCTATAGCTCTGTACAAATCTCCAGGGTAAAAGCAGCCCATGAGATGGCAATCACCATGGTTAGGACCAAGGAAGGTAAAGCTTATTAGCAAAGCGTGGGGCAGAAGGACCCCCTGGCAGCAGAGACAATTCAGAGCTGCCATGTGCATGGCCAGCACTCTGCTTTGATCAGCGTCTCAACTCCTGATGTTTCTGTCCCAGTTTCTTCCAAGTGACATAAACTCTGCCAGCAAAAATATCATTCAGTATGCTCCAAATCATTCAACACTTGAAAGATTCCTTAAAATCAGTCTGTGCTCTCAGACTTTTGCACAGAGAGATTTCCCAAGTGGTCAGAGCAGATGTCAGATGTTCTGCTTTGAGCATCTTCCCAGTTTCCCCCTTCCTTAAAACAGAGGGATACACAGATATTTCTTAAGTTGCAATCCATAGGAGAGGGAAATTACTTTGCTACATTTCTGAAGCCAGAATGTTTTTCCATGGAGCTATGGTATGGAATCAGTTTTAAATTTAAAGAAATGTAGTCCTTTGGAAATGAGAAAGTCTGAGTTCTGAAACTGAAGCAGTCGATGGTGCATGGACTTTTCTATTTTCCTTACTCAGGCTCTCCTTGTTATCTTGTGGATATCCTGTCGAGCTGGGTCTGAAAACAAGTTGTGTGGCCAGAGCTGAAGATGAGATGTATCACCAAGAGAAAAAGAATCTTGGCTAATTTATATAAGCATAACTTTTTATAGGCTTTTCTAACATCAGCTTCAAACAGCTGAATTAAAATTTAGAACAAAATTTGATTTAAAAAAAAAAAGGAAAAGAAAAATTGCCTGAGGAAACATCCTGTGTTTATAAAAAGCCACATTACTGCAGAGTGCACCTCTTGTTGTGCCAGGTCCACTTCCTTTGGCACAGGTGAGGAGCAATGCCACTGGCATGGACACTCCTCATATATCCTGGAGGCTAGGACACTCTGTATCGCTCCTACTGGGCCCTCTCCCTCTGGCACTGTGGACCATTTCCTTCCTTCCCCTGCACCTTGAGCTGTCAGTAGCACCCAGCAATGAGAAATCTCTTATCCAGCCTGAATTAATGCACTCTGAGCCAACTGTGTCCCTCTCAGCCTTGCCATGCTGCCACTATTATGTGTGCCAGGATCATGCAATTCAGGTACAACCTTACAAAGAAGGATGGAGAGGGATAAGGACATAGTGGAAGGAATGAGGACAGCAAAGAGCTTAAGAGACAGAGAACTGGTAGCAAAACATACAAATTCCCAGCTCTGGAGAGGCATCCTCCTGAGAGGCACTTTGCTCCCTCACACAGTGTACCTTTGCAGCTGTAGTTTAGTCCCAAAGTGTGGATGAAACTGTTAAGAAACTTGAGGCCATTCCAAGATTTCAGAGCAGCTTTGTAAATGCACCAAAGCCTTTGTCTGACCTTTCCCTGTAATCCCATGAGTGCAGCATTGTTTAATCAAAAATGATCATATCATTATTTTTTGAATAGTTGTAATAATAATAATAATTGCTATGTGATTTCTTTTTCACAATTTTAATACCAGCAGTCATTTAACAAAAATAGCTGAGGTGTTTACATAATTGAGAGCTTTTAAAAAGATATTGTCTACATTGTCCTGGTCCATTCAAATTTTGAATAAATCCTGGGCCAGAGAAAGCTACGGGATGTTTGAAATTGTTTGAGGGGGTAAAAGGATACGAATCTCACTGGCTTTAGAGAAGCCAAGATTTTCAAAGGCAAATTAAGTCTGTTTACTTAATTTTTTCAGCTAGGAGTCTGGCTCTTCTGGGATGGACTGGGGAATATTTTGAAACCCAAACCAATGGAGCCAGGACACAAAGATGTCTCATTTCCTCAGCCAAACTCTTTGCCCAAGAGGTGAAGAGCTGGCCGGGTTCTGGACGCTCTGAGGGTCAGTTTTCCTGCTCCATCACACACAGACGATGGGTTTATTGGTGGCTGTGTGGGTTGCCTTACCACTGACCATGAGGGCAGTTTAGGATGCTTTAGGCAGACAGGGATGCAGCTCCCTGAGCACAGCGTGCAGGGGCTGCAGCTCCGTCTGGAGCGGAGTCCACTGCAACTCTGTGAATTTTGCCACCTTAAAACACCCACATGGCAAAAACCCAGCTCTGTTGGTTCTAGCTGTTAGACTCCACATTGTGTGTACCATCTTCTTGGGATGCCACCTCCTTATTGCTGGGACAGGGATGCAGGAGGAAAGCCATGCCGTGCTTGGCCATTTTTAATACTCTTTAAGCTATTGCTTAAGGCTGGGGTAGATGGACTTTCGTTCTGACCTACCTATGGCAGTTTTGTGGTCTTATCATCACTGGTTATTTATGCTGCTCTTTTGTGTAATAATTTCCAAAATAATCTTGGTTTATAGTGTTTCATCTTTCTGGGTATTTGGAGAACACATGCATGTACTTAGTGAGGTGACAGGCTGATTTAGTTTCTCAGTAACTTGAAAATAAAATGTCTGTTAAAAAGCCATAAAAGATTTGAAGAGCCAAAATGCTACATTCAAAAATGACAAAACACTCTGAAATTTGTTTTAACAGTTTGGATGCACTAATACATTCCTTTTATCTCTCCTAAACTTCTTGGCTCACTAAAAAGATTCCTATCCAGATTGTCTCTAACAAATTCATCCTACACATGGGTTGCACAACTAAAACCAATCTTAATTGTTCATTCTTAGGCTTTCAGCGGTATTATCAAATTCTGGATTGTTCGTTGTTTTCTAATCTTAATTATAGTGCCGTTTTAAGTGCACAGAGGGGCTTTAAAAATAATTTGACCTGGGATCATGCCAAAAGCTGCATCTGGATTCCTGGAGGATGAGGGAAGCTTTGAATCAAACATCTGGCAAGTTTGCTGGATAGAGAAAGGCCAGCACAGTACTCTCAACCTGTGCAGTTATCAATGGGATCTCTTGGCTGCTGTGGCCTTTCCATTTCATTGGGATTCTTGTGTCCAAGGACTTGCTTAACACCTGAGCTGATGATTCCTGGCTGTCCTGAGAAAAAGTTATGCTTGGGGGACGAAGAGACAGATTTCTTCGTGGTGGTGGGGGTTATTTTTAAGCTGTTTTCTGCAGAGGGACTTGAGAAGATAAACAAAAAAAAAAAAGCCAAAAACATCAAGTGAAGGACTCCCAGGCTATGCAGTATCCCTGTGCCTGCTGCAAGCTGCTTTCTTTGGCACTTTACACTGGTGGGATCCCACTCTTGTAGTACCACATCCCAATGAGCCCAGGTCAATCCTTGCAGTTTTAGGGTCCGAAGAGGAGCTTTGAAGACCACTTCCCTCTCTATCGCCCTTATTGGACCTCGTTGATGTGACATACACAATGGCCTGACTTTGTTGCTAATAAAAACAGTGATGGCAACATCCTGAGTGTCCCACTGGAAATGCCGTGTTTGTTGTTCTGCTTGTACAAACTGGTGTTTTTCAAGCAGAGCTCCACCCGCAGTTTCATGGTGCAGAGTCCTTGCTTGCATTACAAGTTTCTCGTGTCTCCCCACCCCCTGGTGCTTGTCCTTGCATTGCTCTGCCTGCACAGCAGTTTCAGGCTGACACAAAGAGTGTTCACAAGCAAAGCTGTACTTCCAACCTCACCCACAAGTGCCGTGTTTTTTGTTTGTGAGCAACCAGAGTGTTTGCAGGGACCAACAGCAAAAATTCACTGGTTACAACAGAGTCCCGAAGCTTTGTGAATTTTCCCCTAAATTATTCGTGTTCAATTCTATCCTTCATGTCTCAGCCCTGAAGTGAACACCATGAGACAAATGAGTTAATTTCAATTATTAGCAAAAAGGTGAATATTATCTTGCAGGGGCAACCAAAGTTATGTGTGTTTTGTGCATGTACATTTAGAACATTGTATGCTGATGTCAAAAGGTATCCTGGAAGCTGGGTAAACTTGGTGCTCTTCATGTCACTAAACTTAATACGAAGAAGTTTTCTCTCTTAACTCCAAATAGCAGATGTGTCTGCTTAATTCATTTGTTTTTATCATCAGAAGCAAATTTAACTTCAAATTTCTGATTTCTGAAGTTGGATCAGAAATACTTTCCAGGCTTAAGAAATCATTTTGATGTCTAGAAATAGGAAGAAAAATAGCTTGCGCCCAACGATGCTTATTTATAAAGACTTTAAAAGGGGGGGAAAGAAGAAACAATGTAGTTTTTGTGACCTGAGCATTTGGAACTCACCCAAACCCGTTTGCATGCTGAGTCCGTCCATTACACATTTTGTCAAATCTTTCATATAATCCCACTGTCTCTGCTCTTAATCTTAAAAAAATAGCCCTTTGTTTTGTATATGACTCTGGAGGATAAAGAATAGAGACTGTCTGCAGTGTTGTCAAACCTGGGTGGGCATTTTAATGTATCTTATGCATTTTTCTATTGTGTAAGGGCATTCTGCTCCGTGTGCGCGAGTCTGCTGAGTGTCCATTGTTTATATCCTCTGCTGGTGTTATCTCCAAATTCCTCCCCTTCTCCAAGGGAGTAGATTTCTCCACAACAACTTCTCTTCCAGGGTCAGAAAAGATGTCTTTGCGGGGCCACTGGCAAGGCACACAGCTCTGCTCGTGGGCTGCCAGAGGGGTGAGTGCTCCTGCAGGGAGAAAGCCTGTATTAAGACTTTTTCTTGAGAAATAATAGGAAAATTGCAATACCTCAGGAGGCAGGGGGATGCCTGGCTGCTCTGCCAAGGGCAGACCATGCACGCCACGATGTGCAGTTGGGAACTGAGTCTCTGAATAGAGTGAAATCTGCAGCTTCCCTTTCCACTTTGATTTTAACCTATATTTTGTGAGTTTCCCTGTTTTCTGTAAAGGAGCACTTTGGTTGCAGATGCTGTGTACAGCTGTTTATTGCTTTGTGTTGATGGAATTGGTGATGTCAAGTCCCAGTCCGTATCTTTGCATCTCTCAGGAGAGCCAGACACATTCAGCTGTCAAAATGCCGTGTTCTGGTGAGAAGGGAAAGGAAGGCAGCTTTAAATCTTGGATTTGCTGAAATTGTTTGTCACCTATCCCCTCCATTTTAGCTCATGGTCTGAACGGCCTCCCTATGCTCCCTGTGTTGCTGAAAAAAAATGCAAGACCTTAGATGCGCTGTTATTTTAAGACTAAAACAACATTAAACTCACCCAGATTATGCAACTAAGAGTTGCATTTCGTAGCTTAGTGAGTTTGTATACCATTAACCTTTTCTCAGCTAACTCTGTTCTTCTTGGTTTTGCCTTATGTCCATAGCTCTGGGGTTATGACTGCTGGTACCCTATAACATGTCTCAGGGAAATATTTGGAGTTGTGGTTGGATTGGTATGGAAGTGATAGAAGGATGGGTTACTCTGTGGCAGCGTCTGTCCAGAAAAGCAAAAAGTATCAGCTGGTTGCCTGCAAAGTCTCTTGTCAATTCATTACACATTTCTTTTTTACATAACTTATTTTCTGGCTTTTTACCCAACAATGCTATTGTCATTGTGCCAGCTGAAAATCTTACACCTGCAGGTGCAGCTGGTCCCTGGGATCATTTGTTTAACAACCTCCCTATAACGTGGTCATGCAGTGCCAGCATTTTGGTCCATGTCCATGTTTTTTTCCAGGGATGCCTGTTAGAGGATGGTTTGCTTTTTACAAGCCAGCTGATGAAACAAAACAGAACTGCAGTGCAAGCCATTGCCAGAAACTATGTGAATACTGGGACTTAAACCACAAGAAAGCCAATTCTTTGCAAGCTGCAGCAGTGGAGGCTCTCTGTGTTTCACCCCATGAGGGCAGCTGAGGTGACACCAATGAGATGGGACAATACCAGCTGGTGTGGACACGGCCTTCAGCTGTGGGATCTGTAGGAATGTGGCGCTGGGTAAAGGTGTTTTCACTTAGTTAACTGGAGCAGTTTCTTTGGTTCCTGTGCACAGAAATGGCCTGTGCCTGTTTTTTGGTGGATCCTCCCCTCTCCTGTGTGACGTGCTTACTCAGGGGACTGGGGTGAGCAGGCTGCAGATGCTCTGCACAGGCCTGTGCAATGACAATAGTTAAAAACTCAGCACTTCTGGCACCTCCTACCCACCAAGCTGCAATGCCACAGCCTAAAGTGCTGCTTAAAACCACCAATAGCATTGAGCTAGGTGATGCTGATGGTCCACCAGTCCCAATATGTCACCTTCATCAGTACCCAGAGCCATTATCCTCAGTACTCTGCTGTAGTTTCCCCCAGTTTCCAACCATTTTCAATTCAGGGACTCATAGAACAGGAGACATTTTCTATAAATTCAGTTATATTGAGTCAAAATAATAGATTACTCTTGCATGACTTAATTCAATTTCCTCTTTGACTGAAGAAATTTTTATCATCTCTTGGCAAGGAGTTCCACAGTTCAAATAGCCGTTGCGTGGGTAAAACTTATGTTTATTTCATTTGTACCTGATTCTTACTAGTTTCATCTGATGCCCCCTGTTTCCTGCAACGTGCCAGTGATTTAGTGTCAGATGGTACAGTGCAATCACACATTTTGAGACTTTTCAGCCTGGCAGGCTCCCGAATATTTTACAGACCTTTATTCGGTAGAAGTTACTCCAAGACAAAAGTTCCTCCTATGAAGTCTCTGTTTCTAATTCCCCATATTTCTTAAATCTGGTTTCTGGGACAAACATCTCTTAAAATATATTTCCCGTTAAGTAAAAAAGTTTCTCATTTGTAGTCAATTAGGAAAGAAATTATTGAGGGATGCATTTTCATTGAGATTTTCTGCAGAAGCAGGGAGGAATTGCGGCCAGATATAGCACAGGCAGGTCTGGGGCTGTTTCTGCTGGCACACAACACATTTGGCTCCCCAAAACCTCCATACCTGACTGCTATGGCACTCTTAGGGGCTTGTGGCAGGTTTCTAGGCTTACCCTGGCCACCTTGAACCACTGATGTGATGCATTTCTTCCCTACAGCTGGTCCTCCAGCACTGTTGCTGATTTCTGTGCGAGGGCTGTAACCTGACCTTGATCTCCAAAGTGCCTCACCTGCTTTGGGTTGATGTGTGAAAGGCTGTACAGTGCCAACAGCCCAGCTTCAGGGATTGATCCCCCGCCCTAGGGCAGCACTGCCTTGTGGTTGTGGCTGGGGCCAGTTCCCTGCATGGGTTTAACCCTGAATGTCCTGACCAGACACTTTCCAGAGACCCCAGGACATTGTTTCACCACATGGCTCATGCAACAAATTCATCCTCTCACCTCCCTTTTTTGCCCAAAACATGTCCAACGGGTAACCTGCAGGTTTTTTGGTTCTCATCCCCACTGGTGGGCCTGACATTGCTGAGGCCAAGAAGCAGCTCTTCAGTCACCCATCCTTAGGCTGGTGTATCACCATGCTGGGGCCAGCAGGGAATGTGGGGATTTCTTCCCTTTGTCAGCTTCCCAGAGAGGTGGGAACCCACCAAAGCAGCTGCTGGTCCAGCATCCATCTGGGCTTGGTGTGCAATGACCATCCCTGGGGGAGATGCATAAGGAGATTGGGAAAGAGGAGGTGAGTCTACTGATAACTCTCCAGAGATGTGTGCTCTGCCACAGGCATTTTCCATAGGTGACTTATTTACACAAAGCAGAGATCATGGGATTTACTGATAAACTGTAGGAAAAGGGGGAGCTGGTGAAATGAAGACTTCTTATCTCTGCATGATGTAGCATGCAACCCAGGATATAAATTACAATTTTCACCAAGTACTACTGGAAAGGCTGTTCCTGAAAAGCAGAGGTAAATCCCATGAAGCATGCTAAGCAGCTGTGAGCTTTTTAACTAAACTCAGGATGAGTGGCTCCTCAGATAACTCCTCAGATATCTGTCAGCTGTGGGTGTCATTTGGGTGGGAGACATCAGAGGATGAGAAAAGGGCTTATTTCTGTACTTTCTGGGACGTCCTCAGGGTGGCTGTGAGAGGCTGCATGCTAATGAGTTCAGCAGCTGCTGGAAGTGATATTTTCCCACTGTCAGCACGGATGCTGTGTTACCAGGGCTGGATGTCTTTAAAATGAAGGATGCCTATGACAGGTACCAAAACTCCTCCAGTCTTCGTGGGCTTTTTTTCTTTGTTTCTTCTAAGATTTAAACCAGCTATGCTCTTACCATCTCTTTTAATTTTGTATGAGTATTTGACATCGCAGGGATAAAGTGCATATTTTTTAAGCTCTTGGAAGCATTTCTTAAGTTCTGCTAATGCCCAGTATTGACCTTGCCAGTGGGCTGCTCTCCCAAGTGCCACAGACACAGGATGGTGTGCCAACAAGAATCTGCAGAGCAATTCTCACTGAGTGCCCAGGTATGAAAAGTCTCTCTCTCACGTGGCCATCCCCTCTTGTGATTACAAAGGATAAACAACCCTCTGTAGACCAGGTTTTCTGAGAGGTTCAGAGTCAGGTTTAATTATGTATTCCCCCAAACAAGAGTTAGCTTTTATTACTTCTAGAGATTCAAGCCTGTTGCTAGAATACTAATGCTACTAGTTAATCTTTCTTGAGGCAATGTAATTTTTTCTTGGCTATGTAACTTATCTTCCTTTGCAGCAAACAGATGTTCTCACTGGATTCCTCACATCTCTGAGGTCTCTTTCCTGAATGTTTTACATTCAGTTAGAATTTATGAATGTGTAGAAGCTCCTTCTGGGATGTGCTGTGTTTCTTCCCAGCAAGTTTCCCAGGGCGCTGGGATGTCTGTTGGCTTTCTGGTGTTTCGTGGATTTGTGTTGGATGCAGCTTTCCAGATTGCTTCGTCTGCCAAGGATCTCTTCCCACCTTATGCAGCTGATAATTAACTTGCATTAATTATTATTAATAGCAAGGGCAGGTCATTATCCTACTATTTCACTTAATGTTGGAAACTGCCAGAATTTTCATTCTGAATGTTTGTCTCTATTTTTTAACTTCTCAACCCATAACATAGTATCCGTAATGGCAATGAATCATTAATTTTTACATCATAGTGCATGTGACATAATGAGAGGTGGTGGTTTTCTGGTCCTTAATCTTTCAGCTTTGATATGCCAAGGTTTTTTGCAGGCACAAATATATGGCTGTTCCTCTGGGTCAGTTTTGGGTTTCTACACTTTACTTGAAGGTGCAGCTCTCTGAAGTTGAGCATCTGCCATCTATGCTATGATAGGTAGTCTGACATGCCTGCACTGCTCCATGAGCAACAGCAAGTACAGCTAATCCATGCCATTCCTCATACACTTTTCCAGTTGAACATACGCAAACAATTCGAGCAGAAACTTCAGCTTGGCAGTATTTGGGTAACATGCACATGGGACAAAACTTTCTTCTGTTATGGGATTACCTCATGGGAGAAGTCCTTTGATTCATTCCAGTTTGGCCTTAGAAATACGTTTTGGTTTAGTTGGTGAATTTCTAAAAATGAAGTTCAGACAAGTAGGGCAATGGCTTAGACAAACGGATTATAACAGTTATAGTTGTTCGTGCAGCTTCTTCATTATTGTAGCTATGGAATTAAAAAACCCCCAACTGTTTATATTTGTTTTGTTTTTTCTTACAGCTCATGGCCAAAGCTAATTCTTAAAATTACTGATTTAAAATTAATGTCAAGCTCATGTGTTTACAATCAAATTTATCTTTTTAAAGTGTGCAGGGTGGAGGGGGTGCCTATCCTCCCTGTCTGTTTTCTTTTCACCTCCTCTCACGTTATCTGGAGAAGAGTGTGATACGTGTTATGGATATCATTTATCTAGACTAACATATTAAGGAAACTTGGCAAAGGGAGACACGGTTTGCCTGCACTGACTGCACACAGAGGATGTGCACTGGGCTGCTCCCCATCTCCCTTCATCTCTCCTGGTTATGCTGTGCTGGCCCCCATCTATCAGATCATGAGCTTTAAAGCCATCAGCACTTTTTCAGGCTCAGACTTTGCGTTTCAGTTTTCAAAACTTCTCAGCACTCCTAAAATCCCAGTTTGGAATCAGAAAGAGATGTGTGTGCTCAAGTGCATCGGTGTCTTGTTCTGGAAAATGCTGCATACATCTTTAGAAAGGAGACTGTTTCGTTCAAGTGTGGGTCTTTCAATCACATTTGACCATCTTGAATCCTTCTGGAGTTAACTACAGCTGCTGGGTGTCATTAGGCATGTTGCTTTGGGCTAATCCCAAAGGGATTTTGGTATTGCAGTGGCTGACTTCTAGGCACCCAGCTACCTAATGAATTCCAGATCCCAAAGTCAGACATTCAGACATATCCAGGGGAAACAAAGGACCTGAAGGAGCACCATGGAAGCCCATGAGATGGGGATGCTGCCTGAGAAGACACTGGGGAATTTTATGTTAAATATTGCTCAGTGCTGCACTGTCTGCCTGGAACCTTTTCCTGCAGCTTCAGGATTCTTCAGGATTGCATGCACCTTTTTTTAATGGGGAAAGTGGAAAGATCCTTCTGATGAGCCCTGTTTGGCAGTGGAAGCTTTGACTCAGGTATTGGGTGCTTGGGGGCTTGGTGATGGCAGAAACGAGCTGCTGGTGCCCTTCTGTTTCATCCCTGGGGGCGAATGGCAGGGCTGCCAACACCAGAACTGGTGTGGAACTTGAACCGTTAATTCTTAATTGTATCTCAGCTTCAGTGGGAAGATGTGTCCAACTGCTTTTCAAAGGACTGGGCTGGATGGAGAAAAAAAAGCCTCATGGAAGCTGGATATCAGCAAGACAACATTTACACATTTGGCCTGTGAAGCTGTTTTAGCGTGTCCATGCCCAGTGCGTAATACAGTCCGTCAGTTCACAAGGCTGAAATACCTCTGCAAATAAAAAGCAGCCATGCTGGCAAACAGTCTTCAAAGGTAGCGAAATAATCCCTAAGGGGAGATCTGCTTTTGTGTGGAATTCCCCAGCAGACGGCTGGGAGATCTTAACAAACAAGACCTTTTAAACTGCCATGTACTTTGAAGCCTGAGTGAGCATTCATTCATTCGGCACAAAAAGCAACAGTAAGGGGGGGGGGGGGGGGGGGGGGGGGACAAGGGGTGGAAGGGCTTAGTCAAGGTGAAAATGAAGTTGGGTCTTTCCCCAAAGCCACTGTGGGTACAAATGAATTGCTTCACTGGAGGTAATAAAAGATATGTTATCCCACATTTAATAAAAAGCAACAGTGAAAATACAAAGACCTCATTTCAGGCTTCAGTTATCTGATGTTTATTGCACACAGGCCTTTCTCCAGGACAGAGACCCAAGAAGTGTATTGCCCTTTGAAGTGTGGGCTGTGTGGCCACTTGCCCATTCATTGGTTTATGGCTAAATCTCCTTGATACGGTCCACTTTCATCTTTCCCTGCAGAGGAGAGGGGGTAAGCAGGGTTCTGGATGTGCACTGGGGACAGGGCAAATCGGGGAATGCTTCACCCTTGGAGTGTAGGTAGAGAGGATGCAGCATGAAACAGAGGCTGGGCTCAGGGAGATGTAGAGCACACATAGCTTTGAGCAGAAGTGATCTCCTTGGCAGGACTGTCAGGACCACAGGCTTTCCAGTGAAAAGTGCTGAGCAGAACTATTGTGTTGAGAGTGTTCCCTTCGACTAGGAATAACACAAACTGGTCCTAATTTTGCTTACCCCACTTATTTTCAACTCTCACTAGAAACCATTGAGTTATCTCTAGTGGTTAAATCATGGTATTTGGAAAAAGAAGTTTCTTGACAGTGCATTTCCTGCTAACTAAGACACTAAACTCTGTATAAGAATCCCCACTAACATCAACAAGCTTTGGGCTCGGGCCATTGTCCACTTCCAGGCAGTAATAACCTCTGCATGTTTTTTATATCAAAAGCAATTATTTTACAGATGAGCTGCAATAAACTGTCTGAGAAGTTTACCTTTGTAATGCTATATGGGCAAAAAACATCAGTGGACTTGAATCACTGTCATTTTTAAGTTTTCTTGTATGAAACAGTAACGTAGTATTTAACCTTATCTTACTTTTCCTTATGTTAAAGTTTTTTGCACCAGCCTCATGTTTGCAAGCAAGCCGAAAAATTTCCAGCAAATGGAGTGGATTAAGATAGTCTTTTTTCAAGGAATTGTGTTGTGAACATTCTTAAAATAACATCTTTCTTTCCTCAAAAAGTAGATTGGTGTGCTGTGATATCATTGTGCAGTCATGACTTTGAGAAACAAACTTATTTATATTAATGAAAAATATTTCAGTTGAAAGTGCTATCAAAACAATCTCCAGGAAAGTCATTGTTGTGGACTGAAAAGAACGCTACTTCACATGTGTTTAATTATTGGGGGGAAAAAAATGAATCTTGCCTTGCATCACAAAAATCAATCTGCAATAACAGGAAATCCTGAGCCATTTATGTAGAGGTTCCTCTTTCATTGTAACTGGCAATTGGTTCCAGCTTCTAAAACCTGTCTAATTCTCAACTGCTACAAGAATACTGCCTCAGCTGGATTATACACAGCAAAGCTTTGATTGTGAGTCTGTTTTAATGCTGTAAATCAAATCGCCAGCCAGCAATGGAAATAACTTGATGGTATGCAGGGATGTTGTGCTGCTTTTTGCTTATGGATGCATAGGTCAATTGAAACAGTAAAGTGTCCAAATCCATCAGCAAGAGGATTATTATTATCCTCCCTTCCTCAGCCTGTGCATGCCCCTGTTTACACAAGCTAAGGAAGTAAAAGTGAGGTCTGGATTGCTGTTATTTGTGCCATCCCAGAGCCCTGCATTCCCAGCTCTGGTGGAGAATTTTTGTACAACAAAGAGCAGGAGCAACAGCCCCATTGCCAAAATGTTGTGCCTTTTGGGGTAGAAAGACAGCAAGATGAGGATAAAGGGCATTGGGATAGTGCAAGGGAGCTACACAAGAGTGTTGGTGCTATGTCACCAGTGAGCCTTTTCAAAGTCTTTGGTGCACACAACAGCAAAGGGGTCAGCCAAGGGGCTACACAGCAGCTGCTGCTTCCCAAATGTAAGACACAGGGATTGAAACTAAGACTGTGCGGGGTCTCCCTGCCAGTGAATAGCATCAGCCTTCTCATCTATATGACACCTTATTTGTTACTAGTTTATGCAGTGTCTATGACACCTTTTTGTAATCTCTGTAGGTCGCTTAAGTAGGAAGTACTTTCACCACCTCTCATGTGGTGTTCCATGGTTCTTCTGCATGCCATGGAAGACTAACACTGATGCATGTGTCTTGGCATCAATGCTTTCAATCTTGTGAGTGGTTTTACTGACACTCTTTAGTATGCTCCTTGGTTTTCCCTTTCTGATCAGTTCTCTATAACATGTGGGGGTTTCTCGTCCACTAATTGATTTTTCCACCTGTCACACACACATACACAGAATGCTTGCTTAAAAAAGTTCACAAAACTAGATTACTGGGATCTTGGCATAACTTAAATCTTGCTCAGGTAATCAAACCTCTCAAGCAGAACACTTGATTCCTGCCCAAGAGTTGGCAGGAGGCACCATTGCAGGGGTCCCTGCAGAAGGATGAGGTGAGACTCCCCAGTCTGCTGTGCTGCTCATTTCATGCAGTTCTTCCTGCCCTGCTCCAGTGCATGATCCATTGCTGCCCTAAAAATATACAAAAGGCTCTCCTTCATTACCATTTCCACATCTTCATTTGACTTTATTTGTCAGTATCTTTCCTGAATTCAGCTTTGGCTGCCTTGGGGAGCCTCTGGGACAACCAGATTCTCCACCATGATGTTAATCATCACATTGAAGAATACAATAGGGGCTACCAGCTGGCCTGTGCATCCTGGGGGAATGTCTAGCTGTCCAAAATCCCCTCCTGGAGCCCCTTTGCAGCAGTCAAATACTGTGCTGTGAAGCCACCTAGCAGGTGGGTCAGGCCCCAGGCCTCTTTCTGGGCTTTTGCCTCACAATGCAGGGATGTGCTGGGGAGAACCTGGACCACCCTGGAAATTAATGGCTAAGCACACTGGGTGTGCAGACAGGCACAGCCCCGATGCTCAGCTGTACCACAGCTGCAGCTGTAAGACAAGCTTGACTTGTATCCTTATATCACAATTATAACTTAAATTCCATAGATCTTAACCACCTGCTTTGTGCAGCCTCTGGATTGAAAGGCAAACACTGGCTGCTGTCTTCCAGAGCTAAGGCAGATATCTACTTTATCACTTTTTGATCGCTAGCTGAAAATTAGAAGGGAAAGTAAAGTCACCCCCACAGGTACTCGAAGTGGCTTCAGGAGAGGATGATCTCTGACTATTTTCAGATTCCTTATGAAAGGCTTGCACACTTCATAAAATTCATGTTCTGCATCAGCTGCAATTCTCATCTTGAAGGATCATTTTACAGGCTGTTACATGACTCATGTTTCTCCTTCCTTTGCCTGACCCAATTCCTCAACTTATTGTTTGCTATTCAATTCCTCTGATGATATTTGTCCTGTATATTTAGAGATGAATATGACTGTCTCTTCTCTGTCTACCTGTGAAGGCATGCTCCTCATGCAAGGATTTAGTGAGGAGCAATCTTCTGCTTATGGGGGACTTCTTCTCTTCCTACCCTTTGCCAAGGAGCTGATGGGTGTCCAACTGCTGTCCTGCAGCTCCAGCACCAGAAACCACCACATCTCCAGGCAGATCAAACCGCTGACTGGCATGACTTGGAGAGTTAAACTGTAGCTATAACAGGACAGGATCACATCAGGGCTTGCCTGATGTCTTCATTCATCATTAAACTACAGAACCCCCTTTCTAATATTTGGATTCTGAGCCTGTTTACCCAGGGATTTATTGGTTTATCTGCATGGTGAGTCACTGCCCTCTGTTTGGAAAGCAAATGTGTGATGCTGCCCTGTGGCGTGCTCAGAGCTGGACGATGGGGTGGCTCCACACTGAGCTGCATCAGCAGCTGGTGGCACTCAGCTGCTTAATGCTTTTTTAATGCAAGTGTTCACAAAACTGCTTCACCTCAGGTCTCAAATTGCACACGTGGCATCTGTCTATATTTACATATTATGTCCAAAGGCATGGGGTGGCCTGGACTGTTGCCATATGTTACAAGATGAAATTGCCCTTTCATAAGCTAGATTGAAAGTTGGAGACATGTTTTCAGTGTCACCAGTTACCTAGTTGATGTCCCTAATGGGTGGCATTTTGGGGAGTTTAGTGTTACCATTCTGCCACGTTTGAAAACCACCAACAGTATGAGCACGGAGAAAAATTACTGACTGCAGTGTGTAAATGAAGCATTGCTAGGTCAAAAATAACCCATGGAAACAGGACGCTGTTATTTGCAGTGTATGTAAAAGTAAATCACAGCAAACAAACTGGCAAAATCAGTGCTGGAGAATGCATGGATGGTTTCTCTGCTGAAATCAGTGGGCGAGCTCACGGATAAATTACAGGCACTGAGAGTAGCAGGAAAACAGGCTTAAGTGGTTTGTAGGCAAAAAAAAATCTCACCTTATTCAGATTCTTCTGGATAAGATACCCATTTTTAAAAGTAAAGATTTGACATTCAAGCGTAAATTAATCTTTCAGCCATTGCCACCAAGGCTACCTGAGTTACTTGTCAGCACCATGAGCCTGGCTGTGGTTGTCAGCACTTTTATGTTCTCAGTCCTTTGCAGAGCAAGGCTTGTCATTCATCCTGCTGGGAGCAAACCCAAAGGACCTGGGATTGGTTGAGCACCACAAGTCGGGAGCAAAGGCTAATTGTATTAAAGAGTTCACAAACAAATGTGTCAGAAAACAGGGAATAACAACACTTGGGTCATGCTATCTCCTGATTTAAGGGCAAAAATAAGAATTTTTAAATATTTTGTTGCCTGAAACAAAATTTCTGTGAAAGAAAACTTGAAATGCTCTTCAAATTATCTGGATTTTTTTTCTATTGAAAATGTCATCAAAATTGACACAGTCATGGAAAACACTTGAATTGCAATTAATCAGCATTTTTCCTGTACTGGATGGGTCTGCCTGGAGTTTTTGACCTGATCTGTTCAAGTCAGAGACAAGCCACTTAGGAGGGAACTCCTGAGAAATAGTTTAAAAAAATGGGATTTCATTTTCAATGGAGATAACATGTATATAGATTTATTTCTATGATAATGGAATAAGATTACTTTGAAAATTCATAGAGTTGAATTGATTTGCTTGACAATATAGCACAGAGTAAAATGTCACTTCTTTGTGGAGCACAATTACAACAAATACTTCAAGCAACCCCATCCTCTCAGTTATTATCTGTGACATGATTGTGTAGGTACCACTCATTTTGTGAGTAATAACCTTGTTGGGATCAAGTCAGAGATAACACAAAGGTGAGGGGAGGCTCTGGAAGATGGCAGGAAAGAATAGTTTGGAATGAAACAAGTTGCACAGCACCACTGCAAAGCTGTTGTGGCAGGAGCCTGTGAATGCACCCTGCCTGCCCTACAGAGAATAATCCATGATCTCAGTGTCAACAAAGTGCTATTAATAATTTTCCTGGGAGCCTGGAACACACCATTGTTAAGCACAAAGAAAGGAAAAGTAAATAAAATAACTCCTATTGTAGCTATTTTAAAATGCTCAATCTGGAATCCTGCTTTTCAAAAATACTCTGTTTTGGATTTTTGCCTGCATGTGAACCGACTCCAGCACTTTTCTAGCTGGTGCTGTTCAATCAAAAATGTGGTAAGGTAATAGGGGTAATCCCTTTCCTGCTGTAATTCCACGGGGAATAATTTAATTATGTCAAGGATAGCTGTTTTAATTATTGGATAGTAAATGAGGCATTAATAAGTCCCTGGACATCCTGCTGGATTGTGAACTTCCACAGTGCATGTAAGGTTGTTTTTTTTAAATCTTTTTTAGTGGTAGTACGTGTTTGGAAGCAATGGTCGTTCTGACACCTGTGTCAAGAATTATTCAGATGAGATAAGGAGGTATATTAAAAGTGCGCCCTACAGTCTTTGAAAACAAAGATTGTCTGTGGCATTACTGGCGTGTATCACACTTCTTTGAGGTGTATCTGAAACACTGGATGGGTGGCAGCTACAGAGGCACAATAAAGTAGCATTTTTGGCAACCTGATTGAAACAGTCTGTGTGTTCATGAGAAGCCCAATCCTTTTTTATTTACTATTTTTTCTCTGTTATTTATAAAACATCGCGGCAACATAAATATCCTACATTAAAAGCTTATTGCATCCTGTTTAAAATAGTTGTTTTGTTGTGTACAAGCCGTATTTCCTGGATACTTCAAACTGAATTTGCCGGCCAGATTTTCCCAGTGCTTATAGAAAGATTTACACTGACAAATGCAGATAAATGCATGTCTCTTGAGTGCCAGTAGTGCTTGACCCTGGGCTGTAAAGCACCCTTGCTGGGGGCTCCTGCAGGGATGCTGCTAGGTGGGACCTCTGATTGATGCTGATAAATTTTACAAAATTGAAGTGTCTCCATCACGAGTGGTGCAGTAAAGCTGCCATGGAACACGCAATATTAAATGGATTACCAAAGAGCCTTCCCACTGGTTGCCTGCCTACCTCCTGGAAACAAGCACAAGAACATTTTTTTGTGAAGGGAAAAGAACAGAGTGTTTCCAGTGAAGTATCATAATTTGTCCCCTAAGGGTTCATTGAAAAATATCCTTTAGAGTAATTATTTTTCATTGGGATAAGAAAGGCTGTAGAATTTTAGATGTTGTGTGGGTTCTGGAAAAACCCCAGCTAGTGAACAAACTTTCTTTTCACTTTGTGGTAAAAGCTTATTATTCACAGGAAAGAATTCAGCCTGACAAGAAGCTCAGATCTGACTTCCATTTTAATAGCCCTCCTCCTGCCCTCTGCTCTAATCTGGCAGACTTTTGCGTTTCTTGCATAGGTTTTCATTTTACCACAAGCATAATTTCAAGATGCAATAACATTGTTCTCTTTATTGGGTTGGTTTTGGTTGTTGCTTAGCTAGTAACCCAAGCTGGCACTCCAGGTCCGTGACGTGACTCACCCCGGAGGAATGCCCCGACTGAAGATTTGCCCCAGGCCAGCAGTGGCCTTCCAGCCTTGCCGGGTCAATGCAAGGTGTATTTGTGTCCTTTGCATCCCCTCTGCTGCAGGCCTGGCATATCAGTAGTTTGGCTTTCATTGATAAAGGAAAACGGGAGAAAAATACCTCCAGTGCTAGAGGAACACCTAACCCTTTGAATCAGAAAGTAAGGTACAAATGAAGGTGGAAAGAGATCCTTTTTTCTTGCGTTTCCGTGGGCGTGGTCTAAGCCGAGGTGAAGCGGGCAGCCCTGGCAGCGCCGGAATGCTGAGCATCCGAAGGGCAAGTGCCCCTGCCTTCCCGCCGGCCCACGGCTCCCCGTCACTCCTCTCCCACCCCAGCAGCTTTGGGCTGCCTCCATCCTTGCACAAACACAAGGCTTTGCTGCGTGTCACCCTCAGTTATGGCCACGCAGCTGATGGTCTGCGCTCATTAATCATCGCGGGGAGGAATGCTGGGGAGGGAGCTGTGCGGTTCTCTCTCTCTCGTGTCCTTGCTGATACAAGGTCTTCTCACATTCTGGTATTAAAAACATGACTCCCTCTTTATCACTGTCTGCAGACAGGGCACAGCTGCGGCCAGCAGCACCAGTCGTCCTGAGGCTCAAACAGGCACAGCCTTTCACTACCCCTGTTCCACACTTGTGGGTGCAGAGGACAACCCAGGTAGAGATGTGCTTCCTACACCATAGCAGTCATGTGCATCCCAGCCAGTGGGACAGCCACAGAGACAGCCGAGGTGAAAGCTTCAAAGAAGATGCAGGTTTCTGTGACTTAATAAAAACAAGGAGAGGTGAGCTCTGTGCAGGTCACCAAAGATGGGTGAGCACAGTGTGTCCCCTCCACCCCACCAAGGCTTGAGACACTCAGCTCCCTGAGAGATTAGGCCCTGCAGTTAGTAAACACAGACAATAAGTCTTGGGTTTCCCCCCCTTCCTCTAGTGTTTTCACTGCCAAGCCCAAACTTTATGTGTAACAGATGGAGCTAATCTGCAAACTCATAGTGCCTGTTCATCTCCCAGTCTTGACCTTTGCATGTAGAAAATGGCAGACAATTCATACGAGCTATTTTAGCAATCTCTGGCAGCTTGATTGACTTTTAAGTGCTGAAAAACATGTCTTGCATTTAAAACAGGGTTCATTAGAATAGCTGGGGTTGCTTAGCATCATTGCAGTGATGTGTTTAAAAAGAAAACTAGAGAAACCTAATAGTATAGCTGGCTTTCTGGCTTTGCCAGAGATTTGAAAAATATGAAATTAAATAATATTTCAGCACAGAGTCAACTACAGGAACTTACTTAAATTCACTTTGGAGTAGTGGCTGTGTTATTAAGCTTTTAAAGTAAAAAGAACAACGCAGGTAGCTGTTACCTTGCAATATTACCAACATGAGAAATTCCTGCCCTGTGGTTTACGTTTCCCTATTGTCCAAGAGCATGAAGGGAAAGGAGATGGGAAGCAATGCCTGACAATATTCTGTGTACAAGTGTGTGAAGAAGAGAGGGAAGAAAAGGCACCCTCAATTCCTCTGCAATGTACCAGGAGGTATCCAGTGCTGCAGACCCCACACACACTGGTTGCACAGCAAAGGAAAGCGGAGGTGGTGGATGGATGAGGCCAGGCCAGAACATCTCTGCACGAGGCCAGCATCCCTAGAAGTGGTCTCTGCCCAGCAGAAAAGTGGGGTGGAAGGTGAAATTCTCTTTTATCTCCCTTCCCTCCTCTCAAAGAGAAGATCAAGAGGTTTTTTTCTGTATGACCCTTTGCTTCTTGGAATGCTGGAGGAGAACATGTAAAAACAAAGCAAGGGCTGCAGAAGGCAAAGCCTGGGGAGAACTGGAGCTCACCTTCCAGTCTTTTCTGGCACAAAAACTGTTTTAAGCTGTTTTCTCGGGTGACACCTGGCTTGGGACTTTGGCTTGCATTTACAGTAGTAGAGAGCACTCACATCTAAACCCAGAGCCAGTGGGAACAAGGCTTCAAACACAGAACGATGCAAAAACTGAAAAAGCGGCCTCTTGTGAGCTCAAACTCCTCCACAGTAAGTGGAGAATTTTTTTGTGTGTGTCTTAATCTCCCTGTGTTTCAGCTCGCTACCTGGAAAAAAAAGGAGGAAACTCTCCATAAACTTCACAGAATCTGCTTATTTTTGTGTGTATATAAAAGAATGTGTGCATCGCTCAATACATTATATTTGCTATATAAAATGAAATGTTAGAAAACAGCTCTTGGGCAACACATTCATCTTTTCAAACTGATAGAACCCTGATTCTGACTAAGCAATTATGTTTTGACTTTTGTTCTCAATACAGGGTTTTTAATCCTGTAATCTTTCCTCTTGGCTGCAGTTGCTGATCTCCAATCTGAATCCTATAAAATGGTTTTTTGGAAATACATGCATGCTAGTAAATTTTCTTTATCTCTCATAGCAATAATACTTTCAAAAAATGCCATAGCACAGATAAGCATGTGCTACACATGAATCTGTCCTTAGCTGACATGTTGGTTTGAAGTGTTTTCTTAGCCCCTTGGTAAGATCACTTCCAGTGTTTCCTTTGCATCTCTTTGTGCTTGCATCAGTCAAGAATTTATTGCGAAAGGTGAAATGTCTCTTCCAAAAATACAAAACCACAGATCTCCGGTCAAATGCTACAGAGAAATCTGCAAGTTCCATGCAGATCATATAACTGAAAAAGTGAATGAATCATCTGAGCTCAGTGAGTGCATTTTCTGGTCACTCCTGGGGTCCTTTTCATCTGGACAGGGTTATTTCTTGTGAGTTCTTCCTACCTCCTTTCTGATGCTATTGTCACAATTGTCCAGCAGTGAGGCAGCTGCCTGCCTGAGCACCCAGCAGCGACAGGCAACACTCTTACCTCCCTCTCTCCTCCTGCAGATCAATACTGTCTTGTTTGTCCTGACCCTGTCTGAGCTTTACTTTCATCTTGCAGGGCAGATAGAACAATCTTGCAAGATACTTTCAATGTTGAGAAAAAAACAACAGTGCTCCTGTCCCTGTCCTGTGCAGCACTTTCAGCATGCATTGCGTTGTGGATGCCACCGCGTCTCCTGCAAGCTGCTAGGATCTCTAAAGATGCTCTAACCCCTTGGAAGAAGAGAAATAATAAACACCATCTGGAACTAGAAACTTGCTAGTTGTGCTGTTCCCTGGGGGGTTAACATTTTCTGTCTTTTTTTCATCTGCACGAAGGACAGCCTCAGAGCAACCCTGTTTCCTTTGGCTGCCGTGCTATCGCGGAGCTGTGCTTCTCACTGGCGTTCCCCCAGCCCTGCTCCTCTTTTGGGTCTAATGCTTTAGTCAAATGGTTCTTCACTGCTGATATTTATGTGCGGCAGAATGTGCTTAGGAGAGGCCAACCAAGATTTATATCTTATCATCTAAAGCATGTTTTTGGAAATAACGGCATAATTGACAAAGAAAACAACTCCCTTCTGCAACAAGCCAGCTTGTCATGATGGTTAGCACAGGGACCAGCAGCCACTGGTGAGATTTCAGCTCTTGCAAAACGACTGCTGTATTTTTGATGTAGGGAAAGCTCTACATGTGCCTCCACTCAATCAGCAGAAATATGTTGGGGCATAACTAGTGCTTAGATAGGAAAGGGTGTCAGTACAACCATTAGTTCCTTGAGTTATTTGCTTTTTGATGATGCTTTAAGGATTATTTCTTGATTTTGGTTTCTGAGTGTGATGCTGTTAAAAATACCAGCAGTTTTCTTGGAATTTGTAGTGCATTGAGTTCTCAAGTGAAAGCTGAAAGTTGCAAATTACTTGGGAAGAACAGCAGTAGCTTGGGGATCTGAGCTGACTGGGGTCTGGTGTTGGGCAAGCACTGATTGCAGTGGTTTTTCAGGCACTTCAGTGTGAGCATTTGCCACACGAAGTGCTGGTCAGAGAGAATGCTGTGAATTGCAGGCACCACTGCCTCTGCCTGCACTGCAGGGCTCAGAAGTGTGTGGTTACTGACTTGCTGGGCTGTTTTGTTTCCCCACGTACTGAGACCAGCGACTGTGGCTGTCAGGAAGGGATGGCTGTGTTTGAGGGCAAGGACTTCATGCTTTTTTTGCATGCAGTGATCTGGAGTAGGGGATGTCCCTGCTGATGTGAGGGCTTTGCAGTGAGCCCTTTCATCATGCCCACCATGTGAAAACCCGTGAGAATTGTGCTGCAGGGCTGTGCAATAGGATGTTTAGCTGTGTGGGTACAAGGGTGTCTGTCTCCGGGGTTTTGCCAAGGAGAACAAGGACTTGCCTGTTTTCTTACACATTTAACTATGCCTCTGACTGAGTGTCCTGTGTCAGTGCACACTGCTGCCTCCTTTTCAGAGCTGATGACAAAGGCCTTCTAACCCAGACCTTGGTTTTGGTCTTCAGAGGCTGTCTCTTATTCCTAGTTGGCATTATTCAGTGTAGCAAAGCCAGTACCCCATAATATTTTTTCAGCATTGCCACTCCTGACTGGTTTTTAGACTTTCTGCCAGCCCTACACTTCTACAGGTGCCATGTCAGAGGCAGATAGGGGTTTGGAGGAGCTTAGCCCTGGAGTTGTTCCAATGGCCAGAGTGGAAGTTCAGAGGCCCCTGGGTGGACTCTCTGCTCTGTAGCTCTAAGGCATTAAGAGCCGTGGTATTAAGGCTTGTTGCTTGTAGAAGTGCTGGTTTATCTGTCTGTGTCTGTCCAAGTGCACATGTGCAGCATATGCTGGCCCCTGTGAATGCCATCTTGCACAGTTCTTGAGAGCAAATCCAAACCTAACCCGTCTTTCAGCTGGGATGAAGTACGAAGTGAAGTCCGGGCTTTGCATGGAACATCTGCTGGTAGAATAAATACTGTAACAGCCCCCTAAATCCACACTTACTTAGCACCTATAGGTTGAATTATGAAATGTAGTGAATCTCGTCACATACTTCACACATTTCCT
Source organism: Corvus kubaryi (assembly GCF_017639235.1). Taxonomy (NCBI): domain Eukaryota; kingdom Metazoa; phylum Chordata; class Aves; order Passeriformes; family Corvidae; genus Corvus; species Corvus kubaryi. The sequence goes on from NW_024581096.1 coordinate 13,583,520, forward strand.
GTTGACAATGAAGCGGTGGAAGCAGGCTGGTATCCATCCCCACTGGAAACATTCATGTCAAGGTTTCATTCCAGGAAAATCATTTGGGTTGTTCTGTAAACTTCACTGAGATGATCTGTAACCTTTTGTCCAGCTGTGCCAGGGACATGTAATGCATCTGGGGGGAGGCCTGATTCCCTCCCTGCACTTCACAGCACTCTCCAGGTCAGGTATGATCCAGGAATGCAGTTGTAATCCTCGTTTCGTTAGAGAAGACCATTTAGCTTGCTGTGTGACGCTGTAATTACTGCTCCTTTCACAAGAGAGAGATTATGGCCATGTGGTTTTCCTTTCAGATTTGGGTCTTGGTTTCCATTTACAAGTGGTTCTTGTAAACAGAGTCTCCCTGTTTCATTTTTGCTGGAAAGCTTCTTGTCATAACACTCAGGGAGCTGCTTTATCTTGCTTTCAAACTAGCCCAGGTAGCTGGGTAGGCTGAGAGTAAGCTGCTCTTCCTCAGCATTCCCACTTGCAACAAGAGTTTCAAAGCTTAGGGCCAAAGGAAATGGCCTCAAGTTGCACCAAGAGAGGATTAGTTTGGATACTAGGAGAAATTTCTTCAAGAAAAAGGTTGTCAAGCACTGGAACCGGCTGCCTGGGGAAGTCATGGAGCCATCATCCCTGGAGGCATTTAAAAGACATGTGAATGTGGCACTCAGGGACATGGTTTGGTGGTGGTTTTGGCAGTGCTGGGATAATAGTTGGACTCGATGATCTGAGACAGTGATTTTGTATGAGCTTAGGTAAAATGCTGTCAGGTGACAGCACAAAAACAGCACAAGGCAGGATTGGTGCTGTGCCTACCCACCATGTGCAGCTGGCAGCATCTCTGTCTATCTGTGACAGTGGGGACTGGCAGGCTTGTACCTGTGGTGCTTACCTAGAGCCCTTCCTCATGGGTTTGTCAGCGTCCTCTGTGAACCTCCTTAAACCTCTAGCCCCCAACTCACCCCAAATATTGCAGCTTAGTGTTGCATGAAAAAGTACTTGTTATCTGGTTTATTTAATTCTGCTGCCTCATCATTTCCTTGGGTTATCTTTGGACTTTATGAAGTGAGACATGGCACAGCAGTGCTCCTTATCTGCCTGTTCCCCACCATTCTGGAGTTTCAGCCCATTGTTCCACCTCCCTTTCACTGTCTTTTTTTTTTTTTTTTTAACTCTGAAAACTTCTTGCCTTATTTACTAGTTTTCTGCAGGACTGTTCCATGCTTTTGAATATTCCTGTCCTTTTTCTCCAGACATTTGAAGATCTGTCCCGCACTCCAGGATCAGCCTGTATGGGTGTCCTCTGGTGAGCTCTTTGGGAGCTGGGGATGCAATTCACTTCATTTTACAGTTTACAGTTGCCTTCAGGTGTTTTGTGCTTGACCTGTAGATCCTGGGAGCACCTTTCACCTGCCTGCAAGTGGGTGGGTTACAGACCATGAGCCCCACAGTCTGTTTAAGGGCTGCAGTCGAGGGAGGGCTGCTGGAGCCTCAGTTTCCTGGGTGATGCTGTGTACAGGGCATGCAGCAGCCAAGAGGTGAGGAATGGGACCCAGGATTAGCCCATCTCTTTGGGTATCCCCATGCAATGGCTCTCTGTGTTGGCTGGGAGAAAACTCCTGGCTCCAAAAGTGTTGGTGGCAGGGGAAGCAGGTCCCTGCAAGGAGGGAGCAGCTCTCTGGTGTCACCCCAGCCACAGGCCTGCCTCATTGCTGTCCTGCTTTCCTAAGAGACTGCTATGCCTTTCTAGATACTTTGGAAATGCTGAAACAAAGAAACTAGGTTATTGTCTTTTTGGGCCCCTGTGCAGATTGCAGCAGGGAGGTGTTGAGTTTCCCTACAAATCAAAACCTGCCTTCTCAGCTCATCCTGCATGTGTTATCTGGCTTTCAGTGCAACAGGAAACTTAAATGTTGCCTTTTTTTAGTATTATTTCCCCCGTGCCAGACCTTATTTGCTCACTTTCCTTTCTGCCTGCTGGCCTGCAGGCACAAATAAGGTAGGCTGAGGTGAGGAAGGCAGACGGAACCATGCAGCACATACTCATCTTGGTGCAGTTGCAAAGCTCTCCCTGCATATCCAGAGCACATTGGCTAACCCAGGCTCTGTGGATGCGGTGGAATTCTGGCCGTGGTTCCTCATCTATGTAAATAGTCCAGATTTTTGTATGCCCTGCTGCATCCAGGGCAGGCGGGTCTCCAGGGCACCATGTATACAGTGCAGTCCAGCACCACAGGGATGGCTTTGTTTTTAACCACACTGACGATCCCATTGTGTTATATAAAGGTTTTGGCCATGTCTATGTGCTTTCATGTGAAATGGTGCCATTCTTTTGGCTTCCTTCTCTGAGCTACACATGCCTACATCAAAATCTGTTTGCTGAGTGAGAAGTCATTAGCATTTCCAGAGATGATCCTCAGTGCATTGCTGGCTGATGCAGTTGTTCTCTCCTCCTGTGTTTCTAAGTAGCAAAGAATGTATAAGTAAATAATGATTTGGGGGGGAAAAATTGGTAATGGAAAAAATAACTTGAACAAGATTTGATAAAAAAGCACTGTTCTGATTCAAACTCTTGGGTTACAAGCATTTCCTGCAGGCCAGTGGGAGTTGGAAGACTGTCTTTGTGGGTCTTTGAAATCTTTGACATTTCAAAAGTGAGACAATCTCTGTGCCTCTTAGAAAAACATCAGACAGCAATTAAGTTGTAGTTTATCAAACAGCTCTTTTAGGTAGTACAACCAGCAGAACAAAATCCATCCCCCAGCTTACAGATAGGCCGCCACACAAGTGCCATTTCTTTTAACCTGCCATGGTGTTGAGTAGGTTAATACATTTTTAACTTGTTGATTTTGAACCCCTACAGGGATTACTGTGATCTCTTAATAAGGCATGTTGACTAGGGGAGATTAACCCCTACTATTAGAAGTTGAGCTAAATCTCTGGTGAAGGCAACAAGCTGAAGCAAAAATTTCTGCCACTGGCAAAGTCTGTGGCTAACTCCCTAGCTGGCAAAATGCTTCATCCTGCTGGATTTAAAACAGACCTGCTCTGAGAAAGGGTGCTTATCAGTCCAGTTTTCCGCTCGCTGGTTGAATGATGGACTACAGCTGCGGGGTCCAGGACCCCCGGTGTACTGGGATGAGGGGGATGAGCTGGGCAACACTGGGTGTGACCCCCCAGCCCCAGCAGATGAGCAAGCTGCTGTCTTGGTCCACAGCCCTTGGTCCATGCAGATGAGGAAGCTGTGAGCATCACTAGGTGCTCCTGCCTGTGTTCCGAGCTCACTGAGCCTGGCTGGGCCTGCGACCATCACAGGGGTGAGACTGAACCAGGGACAAACAGGTTCAAAGGCTGAACTGAAATGCAAAAAAACCCCAACAATGCAATTTGGGCTTCCCCCACAAGACTTGTACTTGGGGGCTTGGAGTGTCCTTTTTGCCTTTGTGAAGCAGTCGATCAAGTCTGATCTTTAAACACCACTTCTTGGTGAGAAACTGGAACATTTTGGCCCCCAGGTCCATCTTATATTTTTCTTAGAATCAGTCATTTCCTGAAACAGCGCTGTAGTTAGGTTTCTCCCCTGCCCTCCTCCAGTGAAATGTTTGTCATCCCAATAAATAGGAAGAAATTCCCCAGCTCAAAGCCCGGGTGTCCTTGAGGCCAGAGGAAGAGTCATGAGGCTTGCTGTAGCACTTCAGCCTGGAGGATGTACTCGCAGATCTGCTGGGTCCAGCCTGGCAATTCCAGTCATGCATAGCTGCTAATTAGCTCCCCCAGCCCTTTCTCTGGGAATCACGATAATGAACATAAAGAACTGTTTATTCTAAATGAGACTTCCCAAGGGTAACAGCCTCCTCAGTGGCTGTAGAAGTGGAAGGCAAGCCTGAGGAAACACCAGGGTGCTGTAGTTTTTGGCAGCAGCCGATAAACATTTCTTTGTAGATGGAGCAGAGCATGTAATTTACTGCCCAGCTCTAATAAGAGCAGTTTTGACCATTTTGCTGTTCTTTTCCATTGCTGTCAAAATGCAACAGCTAAATCCCAGTGAGAAATTGTGCATTTGACGTTTTTGTAGGTGGCAGTGTAAAACTTCCTGGACTCTCTGAGAAAACTGAATTCATCATTTTTATAAGATCTCATATGCTCTCCTAACTGCTCTATCACTCATGGAGGGGCAGACCAGTTGTGCCCATCCTTCCACAGAGGACAGTTGTGGTGGGATCAGGCAGCACCTAAACAATTGTGCAGCTTTCAAGGGCAGGAGGCTTCTGCTGGACTTTGTGCTGGTTTTACATTGCACAGGTGAAAAAAGGGGATGATCTAAAGCCATGAGCTTGCTCCTCAAACAAAACCATCAGCCATTTTTTTTCAATCCTCAGCAGCATTTACTCCAAAGATCATCTCCTGGCAGGAACTGATCAGAGTGGCTACTTCACTGTGATTGTGGTGATATCAATAAAAATGCAGTAAAAGCCCTGTTGTTCCTGTTTTATCCCCAAAGCCATAGAACAAGGGAATATATCAACACAGAGCAATGCCTGGGCAGAGCAATGGATTCAGGCAGCCATCACACTTCCAGGCCCACATTAGCATGTTCAAAACTGTCTTGGGCACCTTGAGCACTATTGCACTACACTGTGTGTGAACAGTGAATTGAATTAATGAAAATTCAGAGATTCAAGCTGTGTGCCAATGAGGCCAGTATCCATGTCATCAGGAAGTGAACATGGGCATCCTGGCACAAGCTGTTGGAAAAGAATCAGGTTAGTCAGGGTCTGTGCTCAGTGGTGGGGCAACCTCAGCTGGCTTCTCAAGGGGGTTAATTCATGGACCCTGACATGGGTATATGCACTCCACACTGGGCTAGAAAAAATCCAGACATAAAGACTGGAGTGCCAGCTCCTATGATTTTTCAACCCAGCCTGTGTTTTACAGTTGTCCCCCCACCAGCACTCCTAGATGGTGCAGAGTCCCTGGGCTGGCACTGAGCTGCTGTGGCAGCCCATGGTGTCTCACTGTGGTGCTCTGACCCATCTTCTGCAGGACTGCATCATTAAAACATTCTGGCGGATAAAGTTGGACATTGGCTGAAAAAGTACAGGGAGACAAGCATAATTTCTGGTGGCTTCAAGCAGCACTGAAAGGGAGTTTGCTGTGCTGGGAACGCTGATCAAATTAAGTCGCCATTGCACATGAGAGTGACCTTGTGAACATGCAAAGCATTTTGGCACTCACAAATTAAGAAAAGCCAGCATTAACCACATGCCAGCACAATTTTCACTGGACTTCTGTGGTTCTCTGTTGTGATTCAGCGTTTAATTATATGATTGTAGTCTGGAGTTTTTTTCAAGTTCCATTTCTGGAAGGGTTTCCTGAGAGGTCCAAATACAATGATGTTTTAGTATTGCACTCTCCCTGGCTTATGAAACAGTTGAATCCACAGGGAGAGTCAGAGGAGCTGCAACTGAGGGGGCGGCTGCCCTTGTCTCCAGCTCTGCAAACAGAGTTCCCCTAAGAGCTCCCTCAAGGCTGACCCCTCTCTGGAGGAGCTCTGGGTTCACAATGTTTGGCTGTCAAATCACAGGCACACACCCAGCCTCCCACACAGGGCGATGCATCTGTGCATGGGGGTGCTCGGGTTTGAGGAGGTACCTCTGTGGGGTCTCCCCACCCCAGAAGGGCTGTGGCTGGAGACTGTCAGCAGAGTGAGCAAGGAGGCCACCTCCTCCTCTTGCTTTTGGTGCAAATTTCATAATTTGACCACCTTCCGTAGGAGTGAAGATCTGAAACAGAGTTTAAAAAAATTGGATATCTCTGCTGAAAATTGGGGCATTAAAGCCCATGTTTTCTCTGGTAAGGCACTGGGGTTAGTTTTGCCATGCCATTGCCAGGCTGAGATGCTCTCCAGAAGCCTCTGTCCCTCCCTGAGAAAGACAGAGGTACCTGTACTTAGGCACATTTATCCCTGTGCATGCTGACATGGTGATTTTGATAGGAAATTCAGCTACTTCACAGAAAATTGCGTACAGTTATAAAAAGGAATGTGTACAGCTACAATAAGGAATGTGATGGCTTTGATTTTCCTGCACTCACAATGTGCTAACATGGAGAACTCTGTCCTGGCCCTTGCACCCTGTCATAGCCGAAAACATATTTGGTCAGGAATTGTTGCTCTGGAAAGGATTTGCATAAGGATTTGGGATTCTGGTCCATGACAGGCACACTTTGATGTCAATCTAGAGCACCAGTTCTTTTCTTCTGTGAAAGCTGAAGAGTGATGTTTATTTAGTAGCAAATCTAAGGAATTACAATCATGGAATTATCGAAGTGGGAAGAAAAAAAATCTAAGTAAGGAACTACCAATTTTCTTTATGTTGAACTTAGTTTCTATTTGCAGCATTCATACCCTAGTGGTTAACATCGCGGAAGCAGAAACATGTTATTGCTACTACCAGTACTCATTAAGAGTGTGGAAAAGTCCAGAAATCCAAGTCAGAGCAAATATGAAACATGACACATACATTTTATTTCAACGGGGGGGTTTCGTGCCAGCAAACAGCACACACGTTCTCAGTAGAAGCTTCAAGCTCTGTGTGCAAACAGGAGAGTGTGATGCTGTTTTCAGGTTATGAACCCCCCTGCACACAATGACAGTGATTACTGCTGAGCACCAGTGCACTGGGTTTTGCTGAATCCTAAAAGGAATTAACAGAACTATGGACTTGTGGTTACCTAATGTCCTAGCATTGAGTTTTTTCTCGGTGTCGTGGATTGCTTCAGGACCTCTGTGTTACTAAAGGTTGCACATTTTTCTTCTGCTTGCAATAGAATCTGAAACTTCATCTATAATGAACTACTCTGCTTAACATTCTGCCTTAACTTTCATTTGATTTTTATTATTGCACTTTAGGAGACTCATCCACAGAAGAGTCTATGTGGGCAACAATAAAAAGCTCAAGTTAAATTTATTCTGAGTTATTATCTGCAATTGTGACAGATAATAGATACTGAATTTCTGTTAATATTGTGGTTCATTTAAATAAAAACCATATGTCTGAAGTCAGCGCCTTGGAGATAAGTCAGACATCTGGCTGAGGCTCCACATTTGGGAATGTAAATGATGCAGATGGTGAGATTGTAATACACACAGTGCCCATTGGGTTGTAGCACTGATGAGCATGCACTTCATTAGTAGAAAAGGTGGGGAAAAAATCCGAACTGAGATGAAATTTCTCGAGGAATGCACACAATATTGATTTCAGTTTGCTGCTTGCACTCATGGGTTTGGGGGAGTCTGCTTTACACCACATGCCAAACCTTTATTCCAAATATATTAGAGAGTGCCAGTTATATTATAGTGCTTTCAAACAACTTTACAGAATCAGATTGATATCTTAGCCTGTAAAAATGTTGGTTTTCTTCCTTGGAGTGTCTCAGAAATAAAAAATAACTTGTAAGCAGAGTAGCAAAGAAAACACCTAGTTTGTTTGATTCTGCATAAAATATTACCTCTACAAAAGTATTCTGGTGTGAACTGTGCACTCAAAGACAATGCACAAGTATTAAATGTAGATACATTGGAGGTGATGTGGAAGCAGTACAAAACGACACAAAATGTACATTCCAAGAGGAGCAGAAACGCAAAATGGATGTTCTGAGGTATGAATCTAGTAATTGTAATCTTGTTTTTACTGATACTGATTTAGCCTCAAGTCTAAATTTAGCATTGTCTCTACAGGCTAGCTCAGACAGATGCCTTGGGTGTACAGTGTGTTTACCTGCAAGACCACTTTTTGGATACAACAAGCACTTTCCAGGAAGAACTAAAATTAACTCGTGGAGAGCCAAAGTGACTGTCACCCACAGTCACACTAGTCACAATAAGCCAGTCAGAAAAAATGAACTGCTCCCTTATCTTCTGCACTTCCTTAGCAGTCATTCTGTATTTACTTATTTAAGTGCAACATCAGATTGGAAATTTCTGGAAGTATAGTCACAACACAGCATGAAACATGTTAGAGGAGGATGAGTTAATAGGAAGAAATCACCCAAACTTTCCCTGGTGGCTTGTTTTAGATGAAGGTGATGACTCTTGCCTGTGGCCATGGTCATGGTTTGTCTTGGGCCTCCTCTCAGCCATGACTGCTGTGACATTAAAAAGATGTTTAAATATGTATAGAGAATAAAGCATTAGCCAAGACGAAGGCACATATTGTGGCAGAGTTGTTTAACTCTTGTGTTAACAACACCAAATTTTCAGGTTTATGGTACCATTCCAGGAAGGGCTGTGCAAGTAGGTTCAGGTCTTTCCACAAGGACCGTCCTTCCACATGTTTCCTGGGTATGAACAGGCACTACAGCAGCAAGATATTTATGATGTAATACCTTAAATATACTAATGGTAAAGGAAGAACCAGAAACGCAGCACTGAGCATTGTCAAGAAACAGCAGCCTGACCAAGACCACCAAAATTAGCCAACAAAGAGGTGACATTGTGAGAGAAATATCAAAAGCCCATGGCAGAGTGATGGGGAGAGACAGGTTCCCACAGGCAAACAAGAACACAACCAGCAGCAAGCACGTCTTAAAACTGACACCCAGCAGGATGTTTGCCCTCATTGTGGGTCACGGAAATAAGGCAGACAAAGCAAAGTCCCATCACTAGAAGAAAACAAACGTTTACAAGTGAGTTGAAAAGACCTTGCAGTCACAGACAAAACCACTGAATGTCACAAATGGGTCGGTGCACAGGACAGTTTTCCAGGATGATCTGCAGAGGGGAAACCTGATGAAATGAGGCAAACTGAGGGGCCTACTCAATCTTTCTGGGTAAATTGGTAAATAACCCTGACTCTGTTCTCACTCTGGTCTCAGTTTTTTTTGCTTCTGACCCCAAATGTTGAACCCATTTTGATACTTCAAACACCAGAGTCACTCCAGCGCTTGGAGCTCTGAATGGCTGCCTGGAACTGGAACTGCTGCACCAGCTCCAGCAGAGTCATCACCAGTGTGCACTGGTTTTAGGAAAGGGTGTAATAATATGAATTTGGTGTATGCCTGCAGGCACCAGTATCTGAAAACACAACCCCATTTTAATGGGAGGTTTAATTAATACAAGAGTAATTGCACAATGCTGCAAGGCATCAGCCTTCCTCCCAGAATTCATCATGTTCAAGGCTCTCCATGCATCCATCACAAATCACCCTCACCAGCTCAGAACCACATCTTCACTGCCCACCAGAGGATGGGAGGGTCTAGGTTTGGGTTTGTGACCTTTCCTCTCAGCTCCCTTGTGCATCCCAAGATTTTTTGCCTTCAGGTCTCTGTCCCAGCACCAAGGGTTTGCCCCACAGCTGGTCCACTTTGCCTTTGGCTCATTTCTACCTCTTTGCTCTCAGTGTTTCATAGCCATCCAGAACAAAGTGCTTTTTTGTCCTGCCTCAGGCTGACCAGGTGTCATGCCTGGTAGCAGACCTCATCCCTATTTTTGAGGCAGTGGGATAGAGTGAACTAGGGAGGAGGAGAGTCTTTCTTTCAACTGGAACATGGCTGCAAATATCAAGTGTACAGGCTGAAATGGGGGTGAGTTGTCTCAATAGCATTTCAGCATCTCATAAAAGTCATAAAAGTGTTCAACGTCAGTAGGTTATTCAGAACTAAAACCATAGTCCAGCAGCAGGATGAGAAAGAAGAGCAGCAGCCAATGCCAGTCCCACTAAATTAGGCAATAAAAACTGGGAGTGGGGCTGTGGTTTGATCAGTTAGGGCATGGTGTGGTCGCTCCTGCAATTAGTACTTGGCTAACAAGCAATTGACCGGCTTTGGCTGGATTGAAAACTGAGCCCTGTGTAGATCACAGCATGGTGGGGAAATGGGGGGAAGTTTCTGAAAACAGCTTTACTTTTTATTTTTAGAACTGTTGTCGTGGCAGTCATTTGCTTATAATATTTTTATATAATATTTTAATATATTTTTAATATATAATAATTATATATAAATATGTACTTATATATATAGTATTTTTATATATTTGCACTGGCTTTGAGAGGGCACCGCACTCCGTGCCCAAATCACTGCAGTCCATGTTTGGCTGGACGGCATTCCTGCTCCTGCCACTTTGACCAGAGGAGCGGAGTGCAACTTCCCACTGCAGTACAAGTGGAGTAGTCTCAGCTACCCAGGCAGCTCAAACACCACTGCCACATCCCAGATAGCAGGCCTTCCAGTGACACCATATAAACAACTGCTCGTTCCAGTAATGCTTCCCTACTTAGGAAATTGTTTAAGGACTCAGTCCATCCACCCCATCCTGCAACAAATAACCTGCAGATGTGTGGCTCTAAAAATAAAGCTTGGCACTGGGGCCATGGTACAGCATCACTACATAATTCAACAAACTTTCATACTGCGTTGTCTTAGAAATTAATCTTTTCTGTATGCTGGAAGTGGTTCATGGAGACAGATTCTGTCCTAACAGAGACTACTCTGTGCACTGAGAGTATTTTGCTATCATCTTTGTTGGCAATAAACATGGGTCTGACTTGTGAACATGTTATGTTAAGAATTATTTCTTTCCTTGTCCAATTCATTAAGTCTGTATACTTAATAAGCAGTTTCAGCATTTATAAGGTCTTCTCTGGGAACAATAAAACAGAGGGGGAAAAGAGAGAAACATCTGGATCAGTGAAACACTCTTGAAATATCATCTTTTTAGTGTCTTTACAGATATTTCCAAGGGCTTACACTAAAGAACTTAATTCCATTGCTGCTATTGATGTTGAAATTATATTAAAAAAACAATTTTAAGTTCTTGTTGCTTAGATAGTGACCATAACTGACCAACTCTTCTGTTTTAAAATACTTTAGTGAAAAAACAGCATTGTTCGTATTTCATTCAAGTTTTACTACTTTTATTTTTTCAGTTTTTCCTCTTTTTAAAGTTCTGTTGTGGAAACGAAGTGGGAAGAGAAAATAGTGATAGGGGACCAAAGCTTCCATGCCGCTGCAATTAATCAGATCACCCTTTTTTTTCTTCCCCTCCTTTTTATTTTCGTTTTTAATTTGTTTGTATCTAATTTTTTTATATTTTTAAAGAATATCTGCTAGTGATACATTTTGATTTGGTTATGTACAGATCTATACACTCACCAATAAGCTGGAGCAAAGATGCTCAGAGGCTGGAGCACATTGTATTCAAGGGGAGCCCAAGGGATCTAAGTTTGCTCAGTTTGGAGAAGAGGGAGCTAAGGGGCAAATTTAATTGGTGTCTCCCACTAAATAATGAGGAGTTACAAGGAAGACATGGTGGGGTGTAGAGAAGATGAAGCCATGTCTTCATCTGAGGTGCACTGCAAACAACATGAGACAAGGGCCAAGAGTTGCAGCAGGGACATTTTAAGCAGATATAAAGGGGAAAATGGGCAGTGAAGAGGTTAAAGAGGAAGAGGGTCCCACAGAAGTGAGGCAATCTCCATCCCTGAAGACATTCAACACTCGTCTGGGCAAGTCTCTGAGCAGTTGTCTGCTGTCAGGTGCACTTGGATCACAAGCTTTCCAAAGGTCCCTTGCAACTCAAATTATTCTGTGAATCTATTTTTCTAAAATTATGGGAGGTTTGTTTCTGTTGCTTGGCTGAAACCTTGCCTTGAAAAATCCCCTCGGCTGTGCCGAAGCAGGGTCATGCCCCGGTAACTCTAAACCAGTTCTGGAAGGATAAAAATCCTTAGGCTTAAGAGGCTGATGAGCACCCTTATGCAATTCATAATGTATAAAATTGGATTGCTGTGCCTTTTGCACAGTGTGTGCTCTGAAGAGAGGAGCCATCACATACCCCTTGTCTGTAGATTATGTGGAGAGTGACCACTGTGATTTTCACGTTGTCCTGGTAATCAGGGACAATCCATATAAACCTCTTTGCCTTGCATACCTTTTGTCCTTTCACTGTGAGCTTTCCACAGAGAAGCAGAGTATCCAAACCCAGACATCGTCCTCATGCTGTCAGAGTCCAGCCAAGTGCTGGAAACCACAATGTCATCCGGGCATCATGGGTAGCCAGTGTGGAGAGTAAGGTGCTCAAACATGTATCTTTCTTCAAGTGTTTTTCCATGCTATTTGACTTCCTTAAAAGCTGAAGGCTTTGTGTTTGGCTCTCCCCACTTCTAGACTATTTAAGTTGAAAGTGTTAGTCTGGCTGGACTTGCTTACTTACCTTTTTCCTGAAGTGGAATTTCAAAACCCATTCAAAAAACAAATTGAAAGAACTATTAAATGTCTGGATTAAGTATTTGGGTCTGTGTCTAGGGTGTAGATTGATGGTTTAAGGTATAGATGGATGTTGTGCCCAATGGGGAAGTACAGGAGCAGTGGTACATGTCAAATACCAAATTAATCAAAACCGGGAAGAGTCTTGCAACAATTTCTGACAACACATGTCACCAAGACTTGATCCAGTTTATGTCAGAGTGATTTTTTGGAACTATTCTTCCAAGAAGTCCAGTTGTAGCACATCCTCAGAACTCAGCATGTCCTCACCCACCATCCTGAGTCTTGGTCTGAGCCTGTTCCCAATCTGACACATGTTCCTGGCAAAGTTGCCAGGGATTGCAGCAGAACCAGGATCAGGCCCTTTAATATCAGCACACCAGTAAGTAAACGTAGACGGAGTGACTAGCTTGTCTCTGAAGGTTAATTGGGATTTATGTCCTCTTTGGAGATCCAGCCTTAGCGATCTGACTTCCTGGCACAGTTTGTGTGATGTGTTTTTCTATGCATGCATGTGTAAAAGGCGCTTGCCTTTTGTTGTTTATCGAAAGAAGTTCATTAGACATTGCTGCTGCAGCATTTTTGTGATCTTGTTGATGAAAGATGCTATATAAACAGGGCTGCATTGGACTGGATTCAGTAAGTCTGAGAGTTTGCCAGCAATTTATTGCTGTTTGACTCCAGTGACCGAGCACCAGCACAGCAGCCAGCCCATGAGTGCAGCTCCTCGCAGCGCTGCTCTGGCTCTGCCTTCCCTCCTGAAATGGAATTTATTACTCTCTATCTCACATAGATACTTGGTAGGAAATTGGAGCTATGAAATGAAGAGTCATGGAAGTTTAAAAAAATCCAAGAGACAGGACAGATGTGCTGTGATTAGTCCTGGCTCACCTTGGGTTAGATAAATAATTGAATGTGTGCTGTCAGCAAAACATACTACTTACAGACTTGGAAGGAAATTTGGCTAGCAGTCCTTTAATTGGAAGTCCGGGGTAGTGGAAAAAAAGACTTTTCCTTAATTTTTTTACTTCAAATCTCAAAGCAGTGAGTTATTTTAAAACACAAGCCTAATCCTGGATCATTTAAACTCAGATTTAGAAGGCTGCTTGTTCGTAGTAATGACAATATATTTATGAGGATGCATTACACTTTGCCAGTTCATTAGACCTTTTATTAAATGCAAACAGTGCTATCATTGTATAAAATTCCTTTTTTTCTTCCCCTCAGATTTCATACCTGTCAAACATTGACTTGATTCTGCAGAATCCATACCAATTTCACCTGCAAAACTAAACAAAATAATTTTCTTGGTACAACGCCAGAAAATAAAAGAAATTTGTAAGAAAAGAGAGCAAGACAAAGCTGACAGCATGTATATAAAGCTGAGTCTAAGCAGATGAAAACAGTCAAAAGCCTTTTATTTAATCCTTCTGCTATTTTTGACATGTTGTCTAGTGATAAACCACATGAGCATTCCCTTGTGCTAAGAAAAAAACCAACAATGAAATAAAAATCCAAGAAAGGGGAAGAAAGTACAGTCTAGCACTGCAGGAATCTCGTATGTGATTTCAAGGATGATGTTTACATGCATGTAAAATATCCAACAAATGGCTTTTCCAGCAGCAGCTGAGGTCATTACCTTTTTGAAGTTGCGTAATGTTTTCCTGCTGAGAGTTTCCTTCTTTGCTTAGGGGACATTTGCAGGCAGACCTTTATTTAGTAATTTTTGGACACAGGTATGCTAAGTGAGAGACAGGCCCTGATGGTTACCAGTGCTGCCAGTTGGTCTGCGTTGCACAGATTAGCCTGTGCTTGGTCAGTGTGTTTGCAGCCCTGAGGCTCTGGGTGGGCCAGGGGCAGAGGAGGGACAGCGTTGGTTCTGGCCCTGTTGTGCAGTGTCATTCAGCTTCCCCGAAAATGTGGAACCTTGGTCTGTGTGGGTCATACAGAAATGCCAACAGGATCTTTTTGTTTCACTCCACGTTGAAAGGGATGACCACAGGAAACGTTTGCAAAGGTATTTTTTTCTGCCCAAAAGGGAGACAGAAAGCTGAGGTTTAGTTGCCACTTCTTTCTGCAGTGAGCAGAAGCTCATGAGAAATTTTTTCTGGTGTGGCTGCTGTCTTCACACCAACCCCTTTCTCTGCATCCCAAAGCCCTAAAAGAGTCCAAAAGTGATGGTTTCCCGGGAGTGCTGATCTGCTGACACAAGGAGATGTGCAGGGAGAACAGTCTGCCTGCCCTGATGTTGTTTGAAACCTCTACTGAACACCTAAGTGCATCTAATTTACTTAAGCAAAACCACAAATTCCATCAAGGAGAGATGTCCTGCACTGTGCCCATGGAGAACAGAGGTCCAGGGTGCTCTACAAAAAGAACAGACTTTTTTTTTTATGGATAAATTTGCCAGACCTGTGAGGTTTTTCTTTTTGTGCATCTTCCAGTTTCATGCAGGTCAGCGCCTCGAAACCCCACTGATACTCGTGTGGGGTACAGGGCTTCTTTCACCCCTCAAAGTATTTTTACTCTCTTTTATAGAGGAATGAGCTCTGCAGGGGCTGTAAACCATCATACTGGTTTGGAAGATCTCTTCTGAGAAGAAGGAACCACAGTTTATGCTCCACCACCATAAAAATCCCTTTGACCATTGAAAGATGATCTGAAACAGCACTTAGAGAAGGGGAGGAGTCAGTTAACATAAGGAGCAGCCAAGGAGCGTGTCTGAAAGCTTTCAAGAGCATCAGTCAGGGTCTCCCAGCATAAGCACTAGCACAGTTCCTTAGAGTCAAGAGAGGAATGTGGCTTTTGCCAGGGGAAGATCTGGTCCCTGGCTTGCGTTCACACAAGAAGAGTCCAGGAACTGTGAATCTTATCAAAACCTTCCCATTAGCAATGACTGGAATGCGATTTCATTTCTGGTATCTGTCTTAATAGCCAGAGTTGAGCAAAAGAGATAGCAGGGCTTTTTTTTTTTTTTTTTCTCCTAAGAGGAAGAAAACCACTATGTGTGGTCAAAATTATTTGACTTAAGTAGCTAATGAAAAACAAGGCTTAGATTCAGACAACGCTTCAACCGCTGAAAATTTGACTTCCACAGAAATCAGCTAGCAGGTTGCAGAGATTTGCTCTCAGAGGTCTGAATCCCCTAGGGTTGTTCAGGCAAATCCTGCTCTGGTCAGTCAGTTAAGAGAAATAAGGAAGCACACAGGTACACACAGCAGTCACAGGTGCTGCAGCATTGGAAGACTTCACTGCACTTGGGTTACTCACTCTCAGCTGTGGCGATGACAGGAAGGGCTCGGGCTGGCCTTGGACCTTGCATTACACCCAGCGTGAACATAAATTATCTCTTTACAAAACTGTGAAACAGGACTAAGTCTGAAAATCATGGCAAAGTGTATGCTGAGCAAGTGTCAGCAGGGAGGCCATCCCCTCTTACTCAAGATTTCGGTATGTGTCCCACAGAAAAGCAAACAAAAATAAAGTGCATTGCTTCAGTTTTACACCATGTTGACATAAATCTTCTCCCCATGTGAATTACAGCAAAACTGTGCACAGCTACTGAGCTGCTGCACTTGTGCTGCAGATGGGCTTTGTCTGTTTTTGGTAGACAAACCTGTCCCTCATTTGGACTTTATATAGGAGAAAAGTAAGTTTGGGGGTTGTTTTTGTTAGGTTTCTTTTTCAGTATACCTTGCTGGATTGCATCTATAGCTGTCTAATTATTTTTTGTATATTCATTTCTGTATTTTATATTTGCATTTTTGCTACACTCTGTATTTCTCAAATCCAGGGTGATCAAAAATAAACACTGTGTAGGCACAATAAGGAAAGGGATCTAACTACAACCCTTTTGTGCAATTAAAAACACCGTGCCATGGCCTTTGCTAACTCAGGCCTTCAGACCACAGAGCAAGATCTTCTGAGTTCAAGTTATGATTTAGGCTGAAGTAGTCTGGTATTAAAACAAAAAGTTCTCTCCTTTCCCAATAGGAAGTTGCTTCTTTATGAAGACATTTTTTCTGTGTCTTATCATTGCTTTCTACCAACACCAACTTGGAAGAACAGTGCTGATATATTCAAATCTGTGTAAGTTCTTAAGCATCTCTTTTGCCCCCTAAACTGCAGCTGATTTGACATTCATAGGTCAGAAAGAGCATTTCAGAGAGGAGGGATTTGACCGGCATGACCACCTATGGAGTTGCTGCATCTTCCAGTGACACGACCTCAGGCCTCCGCTGAGCTCTAGAAACCGTCCATGTGTGCTCTCCTAGCCCCAGTGAATGGGCAGTAAAGTTCCTCTGCTTGAACTACCTCTGTCTGGGAGGAGTCAGTCTGGAGCTGATCGCCTGTCAGCATTTTAGGGATACAGCAAGGGCAATATTTTATCCTAAGAACTCACTTTCGGGCCCAGCATAGAGATTTCTGTGTCTGCTTTGCTCCTAGGAGGAAAATATTTCTTAGAGCAGACTCTTCTCTTTCTACTTTTGACGTCTTTAGCAAGAGCTTCCTTAACATATTATGTTTAGACTGAAACCGGAATAAAACTTGTCTTTTTCTTCTCCCCTTTGCATTTCCCCTTTGCCTTCCCTTTTTTCATCACTAAACGATCATCGTGTATCTTTTTCAACATGACTCATGCCAGAGTTTTAGAGCTGCCTCTCCAAAACTTCAATAAATGCACAGAGCAGCTGTTGTTATAACCCAAGTCACCGCCATGTTACTGCAGACAGATGCAGGTTAATTATAATTTCAAATGTTTATCCTGTTATTGTTTGCATTTCTGAAGATTTTCAGCAGCTGTAGGACCCTGAGTGACTCCCTCCCCTCTCACAGAGTGTATTTATTTTCTGGGTTCAGCATGCCCTGCTCGGTATCTCCAGCGTCTCTGCGGTGTCCCGCGTAGAGCAGGAGGTGGGCTGGGGTGACGGCAGCTCTGTGCCAGGTGGAAGCAATTATGGGAAAAAAACATGGTCCTTGCTGGATGAGTTACTGCTGATAGCTGCCAGATAAGCTAACTTAATAAAGCAGTGGCTTAATTAACCTGCATTCCTCCCATATTGCCTCTCGTCCAGCCTGTCTGAGGCGATGCTATCAAGCAGCTACTGCTTTGTAGGATGGGGCAGGGGTGCTGTGCTGGTGCGCCCCTGTGTGTTGGGCACTCTGGAGGGCCTGCAGGTGAAGGGACACAGGGGAGCTCCTGGAAAGCTCAGCTTCTCTCTCAGTTTGCAGGGTAATGGGCCACAAGAGTCTGAAAAAAGAGGCAGATCTGCCACTTGCCGAGTCATGGATATATTTATTGGTATCAAGAGTTTGACACTTCTGGCATTTAGTGATCCAGAAGCATCTCGACCTCCAGAGCAGAGGGGAGGAGCTCAGTATCTCCCTGCTTCTCCAGCAGCTACCTGCCAGAAAAAAAAAAAAGGGTGACTTGGTTTTGGGGGTGTCCCTATCACTATGGATTTTCTTACTGGTAACACAAAAGCTGGATGTTGCAGTGATTGAAATCATGGTACCCCAAACCCACTGCCAGTTTGGGCTTGTGCCTATTCCTGAGTAAAGATTGCATGAGAATCAAAACTTGCTATATTTTTAATTGCTGAAGTACCCCATTAAAAGCTGTAACAGATAACAGTCTGCCAGAAGCTTCTTCTTTTGTAAACCACATTTAAAGTTAACGAATCAGCTTAATTTCCCCGGAGATCCAGGTTTTAGTGGTGGACCTTCTTACACAGCCATGTGTTTGTGCTTCATGCATGGTCACATGTACAGGTGCATAGCAACCACCCTGCTGAAAGTTACCCAGTAGCTAAAATTATCAGTGGGAACCCCCTCTCACCTCTCATTATGTACAACGAGATTGCTGCTGTGCAATGTTGATTAGACATGTCAGCCTGGACCGGGATGTCTGAAAATGAGTGTTGCTATTAAAATGCCTTTGCTAATGCTCATGTGTCTATCATTTTGACAGATTTCGCTTTAAGAATGTAGAAAGCTAAAGCATGCAGGAATCCCAAGGTTGCAATGTAATGTTCAGAGAAAGAGGTATTGTATTGTATTTCCTTTTCATTAACCCTGAAGTAGCAGTTTGCCTGGTAAAATCATGCTGGTGGCTCAAGACTGCTGTTGAGTACAGGCTGCACTAATGCAGAGATCCATAACTTTCGACTGGGAAGAGATTATCATGGGGAACTGGCTTCTGGAATGTGGTCTGAAGGCAGGGCATCCCTCTTCTAAAACACTTCTTTAAGTATGATTTAAAACTTATACAATGCAAAAAAATCTTCACGTATTTAGAGAAAATATTTCAAAATCTCCTTACCAGTAAGGCTTGGGAAAATTCAAACAAAGATTTGAGAGGGAGACTGAAAACAAGGAAATGGTTTCTCAAAACCATCTCATCCCACTGAGGAACTCATTGCTACAAGAAGTCACTGAAGAGAAGGATTTCAGCAAACACTTGGATATTAGCCAGGGGAACATGATTTTCTGGTTGTTTTAAGCCTCTGCGAGGCTGTGCTTGCTTTGGGGCAATATCAGGGTGCCAGAGCAGTGTTTAATAGTGGCAACTTGGCATGTTATGTGTTCTCAATGTATGGCTGTGGGAGAAGGGTTTGAACGGGGCAAGTGGTTTGGCTTTTGGGAGAATCCAGTCAGGCAGGTAAAACCTCACGTTAGCCACAAGAAAGCCAACACGTCCAGCCAAAGGCCATCATCAGACAAGCTGAGAGGAGAGAGTCAGCTCCTGCAAGGTTCCCAGCAGGTGATCCCTTACCCAGGAGCAGGCGGTCTCATCATCTGCTGACACGGGTCTTATTGGTCCTAAACCTGAAAATAAGGTGGGAATTCCACAGAGAAGGGTAAAAATTATGGAAGCTGCTGCTACCTATTTATGGCTAGTTCTGGCTGGCACAACCCCACAGGTCAGCATCTCATGGCAAGGATGTCCTCCTCTCCTTGCTCATCTCCCAGCCCTCTCAAGCTGTGTTGTATCTTCCTCTGAAGAGCAGCTACAAGCAAGCCTCTCTTCTTCTGCAGACAGGAAGAGATGAATGTGCACTTGGAAAGCCATCAGCATGGCTTGCAGCAGATGAACAGCCTCCCCAATGCACCTTTGAACTCATTCCTCCTGCATTTGTTTGTCTTGTAGATAAAACTTCACAGCAGTGTTTGGAGAGAAGTCTAATGAGGCACCACTGTTTGCATAACAAAGCAAGGCTTCCTCTTCAGATGTTCAACACTCATTAAGCATAATTTATATTCCAACTAATCTTTGGAAGAGGTTAAAATATGGAGCCAAAGTTTGTTTTTACATTGTTTGGAGTAATGCATTGCTTGTTTTAAGCTGTCAGTTGCAACTGATAGTTGATTTAAATTCAACATAATAATGATTTGTGGTGGCTACGTTTTGTCCAGGGGAGTGTCGTGTCATCGACTGATGTGGCTTTAGCACTCATCTGCATCAGTTATTGAAGCAAAGGAAAAGACAGAGTGGATGGTTTCCCAGTTTGGAGATATTTCAGCAGATCCACAAACCATAAAAATATGTGAATTTGTAAAATACTGAGGGATATTTTCACATCAGATTCATGTATACTTGATGTAATAGCTCACTGAACAGCAGTTTTTTCTTTTGCAGCAGTCCTGGAAATCACCCACATGGGATCCTTTGAAGGTCACCAGGTCCCTGAAGTGAGTCACTCTCAGGGTGATAAGAGACACAGACATTTGTAAAGGCTCCCGAGCACTGCTGGGAGTTCTGGTGACTTAATGTGGTTTGCTGCCTAGAGAGAAAACTAGCAGGCTTAGGCTTAGCTGGATGCCTAAATGTCATTACAGGCCAGGGTGTCAGAAACATTAATTTCTCAGCATTCAGACTTTGTTCATATCATAGGCACATAAAAAGTGTCTGATCCTGTTGACTCTACACTCCCTCAGACTATATAAGATACTCTCCCTTGCTCCAGTTGAAATACCCAATATATTTAATTTACCTCCTCCAGGTTTATTAGAAGATGAGAAATTACTGATAACATTTGTCTCCTGTGCACTCCTCACTCAGACTTACCCCATCCTGCAGATTTAATGACGGGTATTTGAAAGCACCCTTCACTGTACCATGAAAATGATGAGCTGAGTTGTGTATTTGGACAGCACTGAGCTGTGCTGCATCCAGTCAACACAGGAGAACAAGATTCTTGGAAATTATATGGGATGTTGGGTGGGTCAGTGTTAGGATACTCAGCCCCAGGTTCCTGAGGTGGCTGGACATGCTGCCATGTAAAATCCCTCCTGGGCCAGGTGGTTCATTTCTCTGTTGTGTTCTGTAATGCTGAGAGACCCTCCGACTGCAGTGCTCAGGACCCTCATCTTGTTTGGTTCATCACATCCACAATCCACCTATGGCTGTTTTTAAAGGCAGTGCCAATCTACAGAAAATACATTTATTTATTCATTTATTTATTTTATTGTTTTTCAGGAAAAAATGCTGTAAGGGTTATAAGTTTGTTCTTGGACAGTGCATCCCTGAAGGTATGTGATTTCACTGTTCTTACCCATCATGTCCCCATGCATTTGTCTTTCCCCATCTGCCCTGTTCTCCACATTGTCTGTTTGGAAGAGCAACCTGATATAAGCACAGGCTTGGCCATACCTCATGTATCAGTGCGGAGAGGAACCGTTTCCCAGAAATTGTTGGGAAAGCAAAAAGATCAACAACTTCCAAAAGTTCTGCTTAGCATGCCAAGCCTTGATCCTTCCCTAAGTACACGTGGCTGCACAGATCTTGTGCCATGACCTGCTGCACTGCAAACAGAGGAGCGTGTTCTGCCCTTGGCTGGGTAGCTGGGAGCACTCTCTGCACCCAGAAGCACATCTTACCTGGACAATGGCTTTCTCCTTTTATCCCTCGGATCTGGTACAGCTGACTTGATTTGTCAGTGCACAGGGAGATGGTGAGTAGGTGAGTTAGTCCTGCCTTTAGTTTCCCATGGGCATGGCTTCTTTGTCACCAGGGGCCAAGGAAGACGCAGATTTAATCAGGGTAGTTCATGCAGTAGTAAAAATTGATCTGATTTGGATGAAACTGGCTCCAAAGTTGTAGGACCACAGGAACTGCCCAGAGACGACATGCCAATAAACTTTGTCTGCTCCAAAAAGCAGGTTAAGAAGTTGGTCTATGGCAACACATTCTTCTATTTGATGACATATGGAAAGCCTTGATTTGGTCCAAGAATTTTCCTAGTTTGTGGTGGTGATGTTTTGAAAAAAAAGTGACAAATTAACATACTGGAGAGTCAGACAGTTTTGAATTACAGTCTCCAGCCAACAGGGATTATAACCCAAACTCTAATCCTTATGGTTTGTTGTGAGTTTGTTGTTGTTGTTGTTGTTGTTGTTATTTGTGTCTTATTTGCTGCTGGCTAGAAATACCACACAATTGTTGGGGGGGAAAGCAAAAAAAAAGAGGGAAACAGATCATGATGAAAAACATTATGTAAACAGTAATGAATATTTTGGACCAAACCACTACACCCTGCACCTGGAGGACCTGGGTAGGGTTTGGGTGAAATTGGTGCTCACAGTTCCTTGTCCCATGGTTTTGCAGTGAGTTTTGTGTCAGCGTGTGTGATACAGGGTGACAGCTCCAGTGTGAGACAAACACTTGGAGGAGGCAGCTGTGTGTGTTGGAGGCAGAAGTCCTGAACCGTTTCAGGGTGGAAAGAAGCCAGGACTCTACAGTCCAGCTTTCCTATGGATTTAAGAATTTTATATACTGGCTATTCACTGAATATAATGGATACAGAGGGTGAATTAATAGGATCAAAAATAAAATGAGAGCCATGGTAATCTATTATTCTGGCTTCTAATTTTCATCTCTTGAGATGTTAGGTGATTATGAAAGCAGTTTTTATTATGTGCTCTCTGACTTTGTCTAATCCTGTCTTTTAAATGCATTTCAGTAACTGAGAGTTTCTGCCCCTAATTCAATTCTCTGCTGGCTGCAGCTTCTCTCCCTTTGTTTCTCCATTCCCCCTTTTCAGCTTTATCTGTATGTTGCCTGAAATTTCGGAGGCCACAGCAACTGCTATAACATCGGAGACAATCTCAGGCCCTTGGTATAGGGATGAGAAACATGATTCACAGAAGTATTCGTTTCACTTACTCTGTTACAAGACATCACTTGGCTCTTCACACATTGTTTTGGCATAATCTTGACAGAGTAGCTGTATGAAATCCATATCTCAACACAGCCACATAAATGCATTACAGATGTGAGTTTATTAGAGCACATCTGCACCTTTTAATCCAGTACTGGCATGTTGAAACTGTGAGAAGTAGTTCCAGCCCTGTCTTCTCTGTGCTTTAGCAGTGGCTGCAGGGAGGAGGGTTGACAGAGGTATATATAGATCCTCCCCTGTCCACCCTTTTATAGCTGCCTTGGGACACCAATCTCCTTCTGGGACAACTGTTCCTTAAACAGACTCTTTCCCAAAGGCTCATGTCTTTGTCCACATCTGGTTTTGGGTTTTGTCCTGTTATTTTTCATCTGCCCTTGAAAAGGAACAGAAATCAGTACAGTAGCAGTGTATGAGTCTATGCCTCCAGGTTCTGCATTTAATTTGTTTTGTACTCACCTTCTTGCTGTGGCTTTCAGCTGCAGGACCAGGGAGCAGTGATCCTCAGGAAACATTGAGTGGAGTTACTTCCATGTGTCTGATTCTCTCCATAGCATCTCTTCCTGCTCCACCTGTTCAGCAAAGAGGGGTCAAAAAACAGCTCCTCACTTTTTTCTCCTGTGTGATCTCCTTTTTCTTTGCTTTGGAGATTCACAGCTCCAGCCAAGTCCAGGCTCATGTCCTGTCTCATGGCATCATAGAGTGAAGAAGGAACAGATGTAGCACATCTGCAGTTTATTTTGGAGACCACCCTTCCTACCACTGGTTTGTTACCTGAGTTGGGTGTGGTTGAATTCATGGTAAAATACTCTATTGCAGGCAAGCCGTAGTCAGATCTGCTCTTTCCTTACTAATGTAGTTTCAAAAGTTTACTTGGTAAACTTTCCATACTGCATTGTCATTTCTGAGTTAATTGAAACATATGTAGAGACATTTATTATTCTGCTTTGGCTTTTGCATTTTCCTAAAGTCTGGAACAGCGTGATCACCATTTTATGGTTTTGATTCATCCTCAAACCACAATTATTGTGCTGAGCTGGCAAACAAGGAATTTGAACACAGGAGGGAATGTGCATCCCCAGTTCTGCAGAGCACACACAGGTGGTGCAGCAGCTTTTGCCTAATTTCACCCCAGTTGTGAGAACTATTCCTAGGGAAGTCATGTTAGCTGGGACCAAGCCCTGGGGACACAGCTCTGGGACCTGGGAAGTGCCTACAACCATTGTGTGTTCTGGGTTGACTGTGTGGGATCACTAGCAGGGATATTTGTACTTCCTGGACCCTTCCCCAGCTTTGTGTGAAAGTAAATGAGGCAATGGACATGATGGAGCTGTTCTGAGGTGGACATGAAAACCATGTTCAAAGACTGGTTACATTAAATATGGCAACAGACGGATAAAAAGACCTGGCATTGTTTGGTCTAGAGAAAAGGAGGCTGAGGGGAGACGTGATAACAGTTTTTAGGTATGTGGAAACTCGCTGCAAGGGGGAAAGTAAACTGTTCTTTATGGTTGAGGAGAAGAGGAAAAAAAAATGAGCCTAAGTGGCTGTAAGGGCAGTTTGGATTAGATATGAGTAAAAGCTTTCTGTCTGCAAGGATATTTCATCTTGGGACTAGACTACATGGCGGGCCATATCCATCCCTTAGGGAAAAGCAAAACTAGGAAAAATTTATGCATAGCTGCTCCTGCTTGTGATGGGAGATGGGCCCTTCCAGTATTGGGGTTTTTTTATTTTGTTAGGGCACATCTACTCATGGAAGCACAGGGAGGCCAGGGCTTGTTTTACCTCTGCTCTGAATAGCAGAACACAGCACAGGCCAAGTCCAGCACCCGAGTGGGTACGCTGGCCAAGGAGCAGGCATGTTCACCTCCAGGCCTTCTATCCTGTTCTCACTCTGATTTTGTTTCAGTGGAAAACAAAAATTGCAACCATGCCCAGGAGAAACACCAGCAATGCTTTATAGTTGGGACTATTTAGTTCTGTCAAATATAACAGGAATTTACAGCCCAGCATCACCTAAAGAGTCCAAACTGCCCCCAGACTGAACAGTTAGAAGGTGAGAGCTATGTTTTCCTTTAATGGCTCTGCACTGTTTGACGCTGGTTACTGCAGGGGTCCTAGCATTGCCATTCACTACCACAGCACTGCAGGCAGACCTCAAGTTGTGCAGCAAGAAGGAAAGAAAGGATGCCTGTTATTCAGGAGGTGACAAGCAGAATGCTTGGCACTGTTACAGTAGTATGTCTATTACAATAGTACATTTTCGTCTAAGGGGCTCTGGTGTGAGATACAGCATCTTGTTAAGTCTCATTTTGTGCTTTTCTCTACTTTGGCACACTGTCACTTTTAAACCCAGAGCTACACATGTGCTCTATATACTTAGTACAGAAAATGTGTTTTCATTTACTTTACCATCTCTTGGCTTGTTTTAATTGTTTGGAACAATCATCATATCCAGAGGTATCTGCTAGTCATTAGGGTGAGTCAATAATGAGTTTTAATGATGTAGATGGAAACAGTGCTGTGCTGGGAACTCGCTTGAACCACTTAGATTTTGTTTGGACATGTTTGGTCTGGAGCATGGATGAGATATTTCTGCTGTGGCCCCCAGTACCCAGTCACTGGATTGTCACAGCCACCTGGATGCTCTCTGGGGGGTGATGTTCTTTGAAATGGTCACAGAAACTGCTGCTTGCTTTGGTGTAAAACCTGACCTTGGGCAGGGTGTGCCTAAGCTGGTTTTGAGACCAGATGCCTCTTCATCTCCTGGTATCTCCTGGAAGATGCTCCCTATGGTGCTGCAAAACCCTCACACCCATGGCTGGGAGCTGTCCTTCTCCCCCCAGCCCTGGGAGGAGGACAGCACCACACCAGGGGCCAAATCCAGCCCCTGGCAGGACAGAAATGCAGGTCAGACCCTGTTGTGCTCTGGTATCCATTCCCAAGACTTCAGCTCTGCTGCTGCATAGCAGTGAAATTAGAAACAGATTTTCCCTCCTTTGGGTATCAAACAGGGACTTCAGTATTCTGGGATTTCCCTAACATACCCTAATCTGCACACTGCTGTTATTAAGAGAGCTGATGGGTTTGTAACAATGCATTCTTTGCTAGAAGGGTTATATCTGGCTTTGAACAATTAACATGTGATGTAATTAACTTTTCTTTGTGATGTATTCTCTGCCTGGCTTTGGCAGTTAGCCTCATGGTTTTTCACAGTATTCTGCATAGGAAATGTTGCTATCAGACTTAAAAATCTATTGAAGAAAATTTTTTAAAGTTTTAGGTAATTTAATATTTCTGTGAAAAAATTCTTAAAATCTGCCAACTGCAAAAGTGACCCTTGCTTAAAATACAAATTTAAGAAATAGTCTAACTAGTGTAAAGCTGTGAATAGCAATTACAATTTTAATATATTCCTTTGCTTATGTCTCATGGATGTTTTATATCTAGGTTCCTTCAGTCCTTAAAAACAATGTAACTCAACTTTGTATTAATTAGCAGAGAGGTGAAATGTTTGCTGTCAAAATATCATCCATCTACTGCCTTTGGTGTTTTTCCTAACCATGTTTTTCTCTCCCTTAGACTACGATGTCTGTGCCGAAGCTCCCTGTGAACAGCAGTGCACTGACAATTTTGGGCGAGTCCTATGCACCTGCTATCCTGGATACCGCTATGATCGGGAGAGGCACAGGAACAGAGAGAAGCCTTACTGCCTGGGTGGGTAGATGAGCATGTTGAGCTCATCTGGTTAATGATTTATGCTGCTCCCTTGGGTCTTTTAGGAGTCAGTTAGGATCTGAAACATTTCTTGTTCTCAATATTATTAAAGAAGAAATGTGGGGATTAACTATGTTAAGAATTGAGAGATCTAGATTTCCCTGAAATTATTAGGAGGTATTACCTACAAGACACACACACCCAAACACTTTGAAGTGTTGGGCTGATGTAATTTTTCCTTTAATTCCTCCTGCAGGTTGTGAGCCATATTTGCTAAATATTGAAGCATTATTACCAGGCCTAATAATGAAAACTAATCCTTGGGGTTTGATTCAGATGGCCAGTATATAATTCAGGACTGATCATTTACATATGGTCCTGCTCTGTGTGGTTTGCCGTGCCAGGAAGCCAAGGTTTGCAGAATTGAGCTTTGCAATGCAAGGAGACTGTCGAGCAATGTTCAGTGATAAAATGCCAGGTGTATTAATAACAATATAGTGCATCTTGCCCAAAGGCTCCAGCGGTGCTGCAATCACTTGTTTGTTTAACCACAAAATCTCTTTTTATGTCTAAAGGAAGTCTTTTATTGTATTTGAGGTCTGAAACCTCCAGCTACAGGGTATTTTTAACTTTGCTTCTCTCCAGATATCGATGAGTGTGCCACGAGCAACGGGACGCTGTGCTCTCAGATCTGTGTCAACACCATGGGCAGCTACAGGTGTGAGTGTCATGAAGGCTACGTCCGGGAGGAGGATGGCAGGACATGCACCAAAGGAGATAAAGGCAGGTGCTAGTGCAGGTTAAATGTCCTGGGCCAAATGGGTGTCTAAAGAGCTGGTCTGTCATGAAAAGGAACTGCTCCCAGTGCTACACTTGGAGCTGGGGGTCCAAAGCTGGGATGTAGCTGATGCTCCTGGAGCAGCTGGGCTGTTCACGGGGCACCTGAGCACCTGTGGAGCAGCCCTGCCACATGCTGTCCTCTAATGCACAAGTTCACTGGAGGATGTGGAAGGCATGTTCCCCCATGGAGGCAGAACAGCTGAATAGTGAACTTTACCATTACAGCTTCAGTTAGATCATTTCTGCTGGATCCAGTTGCTAAAAGCCGTATTTTGCTTTGATACCAACCTGGATTGTACCTTTTTTGTGGTCCAGAGATAAGGAGACATAGGAAAAAATATTAGCAGATGATGAGCCCTAAAAACTTTCATTAATTTCACCTGCTAATTCAATAATTTCAGTAACTTTAATTTGTATTTACCTGCCCACATCTGAGATTAGCAAATGGCCTAGGTTGGATGGCTAGAGACCCTTGGCTCTTAGAGGCTCCAAAAATGTGTATCTGGGAGTCCAACACACTTTTCAAGCATTGCTTAAATCAATTTCTAAATTACATTGACTAAGACCAAATGCTGCTGACCTTCAATTAGTTTCTGTGTCCTGTGGCTGGGGTCAGATTTTTTTTCGTTCTTTTTTTTTTCTTTTTTGACCATGAAATGTGATGGGAAAGAAAGAAAAGTAAAGGCTTGTTCTTGCATTTCACTGTTGGTCCAAAGTGTATACATGTGCTGTGTATAAATGATTTTAAAGGTTTTAACCTCATCCCAGTTATTAAATTACAGCATTTAGAATATTACAGATTAAACACCAATATGTAAATTTTAAAAGGAAGAAGGAAGAGAACAGTGCTCTGGAAAAAAACCCCAGCAACTTTTGATGAATGGTGACTTACCACAGGTTCATCAATTAATGACTGAATGTGGTATCACAGGGTGATGCAAATCCCACTGGATGGCCAGAGCAATTTATAATTTTGATTTTCATCTGAAAATGTGTAACTGGAGCCACTCCATTAGCTTTAATTGTTCCTTGTAGTTTTAAAACATTTTTTCCTTATGTGTGTGTGTGTGTGATAAAGGAAAGAGATATAACCTTGATAATCCCCTTACAAATAGAGAGGGTTTTTTAACTTTTCCTCTGGGTGGTTCAAATTTCTTGATACAGTAATATCCAAAACATTCAAGATAACCAACCATTCAAAATATTCAAGGCTGTGGAAATAATTCTACTGTTTGAAACCACCATTTTTACACTGAACGTACACAGCACATAAAAATGTCAGTTCCAGCAGATAGTCTGGAATGAAATACCCAACATCTCTCCAGATATCTCCCAAATCAGCTGTTCGGAGTAAAGAAGGATGCTTTCTGCTCAGCTACCCCGCTGTACTCCACATAAATGCTGCGAATTTTCAGACCTCTGGTGAAAATGAGAGGAGCTGTGTCCGTAACTCATTCCTAGGAAAATGGTTATGTAAGGAACCAGCTGTAGCGACGCTCCACCCCGCGGCCAGCCCCAGCCCTGCACCGCATCCGTGCCGGAGCGGCTTCCTAATAAACGCATCATTTGCTTTTCATCGTAGCCTGAACACTTATAACTTATTTTAAAATCTAGTGTGAGAGGCTAAAAGACATGTACGCCTCCCCATCTCTAGCGAGGTTGAATGTTTTCCGGGAGATACAGCCGTGTTTTCATTGCTCCATCCCCGAAGGATGCAATTTGGACACTTTTTTGGCTCTGTAAGTGGCTGCAATGTGGTCACTTTTTTTGGGCTCTGTAAGTGTCTTGACAGAGAGCTTTGGGTTGGTCAGTGGACACAAGAATAGGGAGCATTTTTTCTTGCATCCACAGTCCCATTTGATGGAGGCAATACAGCTACCCATGCAGAAGTAGGCAGAGGAAACCATCTCAGCAGGCTGAGCCCAGATAACACAACACAGATGATCGGCTCAACAGCCTCCCTGCGAAGACCGCCCGCAGCAGAGCTCCCGCAGAGCTCTGCCCTGCCAGCACCTCCTCCTCTTCCAGCACCAGCACGGCACAGCCTCCGAGCCCATACACAAAGAAAACACATCACTCCCCCAAGCAGATCTCTTAGCACTAGGTGCCACAGGGCTCACCAGTGTCTCACCAAGATTAAAGGATCCCCAACAGGACAGCAACGTCATGCATGAGCTAGACTTTGTGTTCTGGGAAACCTTTATAAAAACGGGGCAGGTTTAAGCCTTCTTCAAAATAATTTCAGTTTCCTTGTGTAGGTCTGTGAAATGGAAATAGGTTATGTAAGTGCCTCGCTCAGTGCTGGCCCCACTGACCCTGCTAGCTGACCTCGGCTTCTGCCCCATGTGTGGGTGGCTCCATCCAATGGCCTTTTGCCCCCGCTTGCCTGTCCTAGGTGACTTCTGGCTTTATCCACACTTTATTCTGGCTTTACTCATAGTTTGGTCCTGATACAGGGTTGGATGGGGGTAGAGCATTTGATGGATGACTCCTTCCCTGGGCAAATCATCACCTCTGTCTGGTATGAGTTAGGGGGATTCCACCTCTCTCATGGGATGCTTGCTCATATGAGGATGTTGGACTTCTTCCTCTGACAAGTCAATCCAACTGGATTTGCAGAAATCTCACTGGTATGACATTTCCCAAACATTAGCTGATCCCCCCAGCATTCATCTCCATGGATTGTTACAGCCCTGTTTTATCTATACTTGTCAGCCCCGTGTGCCACATCCTTCTGGAAGATAAACCGGGTTTTATGATGAAGCACGAGGCCAAATTCACTGCTTCTTAATCTACATATAATTCCACTGATTCTGGTGGGATTGCATTAGGTTTCCAATAGCAGAGACTCTGGCAGTTTCTCCCTATGACCCTGTGTTGCTTTCAGCAACATTACTTAACACAATGATAAAACTCATTTGGTGAGATAGCTATTAAAAGAAAATTTTGTTGAGACTAGTACAAAATCCAGACTTTATTGGTCTTTGAAAAAGAAAAAAAAAAGAAAAGAAAAAAAGGCTTTTTTTTTTTTTCCTAATGGTTCCATATACGTGCATCTGTAACTCCTACACAGGTCCAAAAAAGGGCATGTCAAGACACTGGGTTTTTCCCAGTGGAAATTGGAGAGGGAGTAAGAACTCCACAAAACTGACTTGTGGTCAAGAGCAAATTTATTTTACAGAGATGTCAAGAGGTGTCTTCATTACAGCACCTCAATTCCCTCTTAAGGAAAAAAGCCCTGCATGGTGCAGATTATTTCATCTACAAGAGAAAGCTTTATGGGCAAAGAGGCTTTGGAGTGAATCAAAGGAAGAATGATTAGCATTAGGAATACAGGAGAGAAGAAAGAAAGCAGCAAATGCTGTGTGTTCTGGTACCTTCTCAGAAATGCTGGAGTTCCTCTGAGAGGTCTTGTGGCTAAATAGTCTTGAATCCAGCATAGCTGAAATTTGGGGAAATTCTATCTATGGTGTGTAGAGTCCATTGGAAAACACCAAGAGGTACCATGTGGCCTTAAATCTTTGAACCATCTGTACACTGCACAGAAAGCTGATCAGGCACTAAACCTGTGCTGGGGAAAGGGCTGCAAAGCTCAAACAGCAGTGTGTGCTTGCTGCCATAAAAATGGTAAATATTATGTGTAATATTGTGTGTATATATGTATAATATGTGCAATATAGAAGGTAAATAATATGAGTGTTGGAATGCAGCCATGGGAACAGGCAGTTCATGACTGGGAGAAAAACCCAAGACTTTGTGTCCCAATTTTCCAATCAGTTCAGTACTAATACCAGTCTTAATGCTCCTGGTTATTCCAGGACCTTGCCCTTACACCTCTCACCTAACTGATTAGCAGATAAGTGAGACAAATTTTTGTCTTCTAAAATCAATCACACCTGATGTGTCGTTATATCCAAAAGACTAAACATACTGAAGATCAGTTTTTCATAAATATGTGCATAGGTGGTCCATAGATGACCATCAGGTAGATGCAGTCTTCCTTACAGGACCCTGCAAATATTTAAAGTCAAGTAGCACATAATATTTTTAATGTTAGAAACTTCGAGGTTCATTTAAAAAGATGCAGGTGTCTCAAAATCAATATGCATTTCCAAAGAGATGAAGGGCATTTAAGGGTGTGTCCAAGTGAGAAGTGTAACACAGTAACTCAGCACATCACAGCTGATCCTTTTGAAGATTTTGAAGACTCCTTGGCTTTAACCCGGAGCTCCTGCAGTTTTTCCATTGCAGGACATACTCTGAAAGGTCAGTGCTCACACATGCCCAGCAACCCTCCCAGGTAACATCATACAAGGTCATACATCATATGCAGAGCCTCAATACACTTGATATTTCTCAGCAACATTGAAGAGAACAAAAACTCACCTAGAGTTTGCCAGTATGTGCCACCCTGTGGTTTGGAAACCAGATTTGTCTTTAAGCAGACATCTGTTACAACAATGCTTGTTTCCTTGCAAGGCAGAACTGCTTGACTGTGTATGGTACTGGGGAAAGGACAAAAATAACATTTGCAATATCTCTCACAGTTTGAATAATTTAATGGATTCTTGAAAAGATCCCATTCATGCATAGTATCAACAGATGTGACCCTTCCTCTTGTGTGGATTTAAATCCCTGTCATTAATCTCAATCCCCACCTCTGCCCAGGCTGATTGTATCACATGGAGAACAACTCGTGATGATAAAGAGCAGTTTGTGCAAAATGGGTGAAATAAGCATATTGTGAGGGATTTTACTGTAATTTATAGCATATGAAAATTTGCCCTTCAGGCGACTGTAAATCAGTTCAGATCTATGGGGTTATTCTACCCTAAACAAAAAGATAAAAGAAAGGGTGTGAACTTTTCCAGGTATTAAAAAAATGAATTCTTTGGGGACTGTTAACTGGAAACAGCTGTTTTAAAAATGTGCTCAGAGCTGTCCCTGCAAAGTTTCTCAGCTTTACATAGACAGTCACAGTCAAAGATTTAATAATGGCAAGTATCTCTTTT
Organism: Corvus kubaryi; assembly: GCF_017639235.1. Taxonomy (NCBI): domain Eukaryota; kingdom Metazoa; phylum Chordata; class Aves; order Passeriformes; family Corvidae; genus Corvus; species Corvus kubaryi. The sequence goes on from NW_024581096.1 coordinate 13,615,558, forward strand.
CACAATCTGGGGAAATGTAACAACCTTCAAGCTGTTTATGCCATCACTTTATGAATATCTTTTTTTTTAATCTTTATCTTTATAGTAGAAACTTCTTTCTTTCAGCTGGGCTTCCTGAGAAATCTGAAAATGTGGCAAAACCAGGGACATGCTGTGCCTCCTGCAAGGAATTCCATCAAATAAAGCAGACGGTTTTACAGCTGAAGCAAAAGGTATGAACACTGATCAGTCACGTCTTTACCAGACCTGCATGTTTTACAACAACTGAGGTTAATTTCAATGTTTGGAGCTGTCATGCGGTCCTTGTACAAACAGAGAGGATGGCAATGTATTTTAAACTCATGTAGGAATGGCATCTCTCCCTTACGCTTCTGTACAACTTGGAAGCACATTGCTGCACAAGTTCATGGAGCTGTGTTACCAAGCTCAGGCTAACAGAGTCTGGCAAACACCCATCCCAGGCTGAGCCCGGGTTTCTTGGCAATCTGTGCGGGCCGGATCTTTTCACTCACTCTGAACGCACAAGATTTTGCACATGATCCACCTTCAGAGTAAGCAAGTGCAAGACATTTCATAGATGCAGGAATATGATTTTGCATTAATAAGGGTGCTGATAAAGGATTCTTTCCAAATAGGTGTGGGAGTAAACAAAAGCATCACTAGCTTTAAATATGATTGTCCATTTAAAGAGGAAAAACCCTCAGTCATAAACCTTTTTTTTTGTCTTCATGTGTTTCCTTGCAAGTAGAGAACAGTGCATTTAGGAATTTCCCCTGGAGTTTAACTGCTCCTATATGTAGCTCCCTTTTGCACTTTAGTAGGATTGAAATAATGCAAAGACCCAGCCTCAGATTTGGAGAGCCAAATGCAGGTATGCAGGTGTAATGCCTTTTCTAGTGGCATCTCCTTTGAACACTGAAGTTCTCTCAAATTGAAATTCTCTGTAGGAATATCCTCAGCAATTCATGCTGACAGGCTGTAATAATTTCAGCCAGGGTACTCAATTAATTTCATTCCATTGTGTCAAAACGCAATTTGGTGTATTCACTCACTGCATTTGATGTTATTCATTTAATATTAGGAAGAAAGAAATCTGCTTCATTAAAGTGACTTTCACTGAGGCTGGAGATACTCTTTATCTCCAAAATCTCAAAATATCATGTGTTCCTTCTGAATCAGTCTGAACACAAATGTGGGCATGACAGAATTTCACATGTGATGGAAATTCTGTTTTTCAAAAAATTGGTAGCAGAGAGATTTAAAAATGATCCATGCTTTTGAGTGGCTGTTTCTCTAGCTGTTGTCTGTGATGCTGAGCAGGCTCACACTGACCTCCAGGGAAGGACCCGAGGGTCACATTGTTTGCTGCAAGAGCTGATTGATGGAATTAATGGAAGTTTTTTGTGTCTAACTTCTGCTGTTAGATGCTTGTGCTCAAAACTCATTCCAGGAAAACTCAGACCACTGGCACCTGTCACTGTGGGCATTTGTACAGTAGCTGTGGACAAATTAAGCAGCTCACTCTTGCTTCATAGCTAAGTCCTGTCATAGTCCATAACTTAATTTTTCCCTCAGTATCTTCCTAGTGAGACTTGATCTACTTGGCATCCTCAGAGGGAACCCACTGGGTTGTGCTCTACACAGAAAGAGCTGGAAGAGAAGGTTCCTGATACCCTCAGCAGCTTTTACCCCACAGAGAGCAGAGCTTTTGTCTATGCTGAGTGGAGATCTGGCCCCATGGTGCTTCTCTGCCCAGGGAGACATCAACCCTCATGTTTCCCCAGCCACTCCCCATGGCCAAGTTCTTCTGGGGAGGATGCCTCTCAATAGCTGTGGTTAAAGCTGTTCTGTTTCGCATAGAAAAGTTCATTTCTGTCTGCCAGCAAGAAAGTTTATGAAATGAGTCTTCAGTCTTGTGGTTAAGGCTTTCAGATTTTATGAACTTTATTCAAAATTGTGGTTAGCAGAAAAGCCTGTCATCCAATGAGATGCATTGTCCTGATAGACTAGAGGTCTGTGGGCAGTCCTAGATTGATCTAAGACCTTGATGAAAGGAAGAAGAGTGGAAAGCTGAAAAGCTGGGGGGAAAATATCTGGCACTCTGACACACAGCCAACAATTAAAAAAAACCCAACAAGTAAGTTTGATCCTATTGCACAGATGTGTTTAAATATCTTAATTAGAAAGCCATGTTCCAAGTCAGTCCTGACAAGCACTGTCCAATTTTCTAAACCACAGACCTCCTAGAAACTATGCAAAACTCCAAATGCAGCATGCAAGACAGCACATGGAAGTCTTATTTCTAGAACAATCTTTCTTTAGAATTTACCCTTGCTAATATGTGCATGCATATGGAAAAAAAACCCCATTGTTTTCCAAGGGCCATTAAGATTTGGAGCTGTAGATGGAGAAAGCCAAGGTCACCCTGTACTAGGATCCTGGTTCAGCTAAAAGGTGAAACAGAAATTAGGCCAGTGAGTGTAGCCAATACCTAAGAGGCTGTGAGTCAACAACAAAAACACATGGTTTGGCCCAGTGCATGAAACAACCATTTTCTGGCCAGAAGATATCAAAGAGCAGTGAGCTAGACCAGAGCCTGGGTATTTTGGCACTCCTAGCATATGCTTCAAGTCCAGCTGACTCAGTGGGGAAGCATGCATAGATGCTTTCACAGCAGCTATGTGATTTCTTTTCTAACTTACTCAGTTGTTACAACAACCTTGCTGGCAGGAACGAGGAAATATCTAAGCATCAGAAAAGAATACACTTCCGAATCCCCTTCATGATGAGTCTTTGCCACTAAATGCACCTTTTTACTCCAGTCTGACCAGTTGCAGTATAACCTGAAGAGTATTCATGGCTGGGTCTATGTACTAAGTGACATTTATTTATCAATTGATATAGCAATAGATCCCCAGAATGAGATATGTTGAGAAATTTACACACAAGCTAAAAAGACTACTTCAATTAATCTGCCACTCACCTGCGGCCACCACTCAGGAGAAGCACTCACTGATGACACTGAAAATATTCTCACAAAAACTACCTTAAAAACATAATACTCTCAGACAGCCACAGGATTTGACTTTGTGTCTCCGTTTTAGCAGGGCAGCATTGGCACTGCAGAGTCCTTGGTTGATTTGTGTCTTGTAGTGGAAGTTTTGCAGCATGAAGGTCCTTGCAAGCCTTTCCTTTGTATCCAGCCAAGAGCCTGCTCTGAACAGGGTGGACACACCTCCAGGAAACAAAACTTTGCTGACCAGAGCCAGTCAGTAGACCTTCCCATGCTGGTCCCTGGCCACTGATGTTGTGAGAGCCCCCAGTTACTGCAATTTCCTCTTCAGCCCCAGGGGTAGGGTGCTGTGACCCACAGAGTAGTCCTTTATCTTCAGTAGCCCCACAGTTTTGTCTGTGCTGCATTGGCTGGGAAGTTGGCTGAGAAAGCCGCAGGGTCACTGGTAAACAAAGCAAATGTTTTCCTTTGAAAAAGCAGAGATGACAACTCATCCCAGAGCCCATAGGTATGCTGAATCCCCATACTCTCTGTGAAAAGCAGATTCATAGAAGTGAGTGTACAAGAAACACCCTTTGGGACTTCTGTGAAAATATTACCTCATCCAGCCACTGATTTCTGCAGGGGTGGAGTGAATCTATCAAATTCTTGTAAGACTTACATCACGACGCTTAATTTGCCTATAGTGTAGTCTCTTGTCTTTGGAACTGCAATGGTCTCCAAAACGTAACTTGGAAATGGCTGATAAATTGTTGTGTTCCTGTCATCACATTTTGAGTTCCAGTCTCAAAAATCAAACTGATGTTTTGGAAATGCCACCAGGAACTATCTCAGCATTTCCAACTTTTTTTTTCCTGGCTATTTTTTTCAGAACTGTTCTGTGCATTCAACCTCAATTTACAAGCAGCACTGCCTGCCTTTAAATTGTATTCCTTAAGCAATAACTTGTTTGCCCAGTTCAAATAGGTACTGCAGGTGCATAACGCTGGGTTTTTCCCCTGTGCATTACAAACATTAGGTTTGAAGTAATGACAAAAGAATGTATGTCAAATAATTACAGAAACATGTAGGAGCCTTGAGAACAGCCCAGCTCAGAGAACTCCTAATGGCTGACAAAAAGCTTGGTCAGATAGCAGGAGTCCTCATCTATTTTACTTAATGCAGCTTTCCCAGGCAAATGTTGCAGAATTCAGCATCAAATTATCCAGAGAGCCAAATCCATTCAAGAAGGTACAAAGCTCACCCAGGGGTAGGTCTGCACTGGTATTGCTGAAATAGTGCTTCAGCTCCATTTGGCAGAGCAAAATCCCTAAGTCTACATGCAGCCACTCAACACTAATAAACTTTTTTTCTCACTGCAGACCAGCCTCCTGGCTTGTCATCTCCCTTCAGCTGCCTCTGGAGAGACCAAACATTTGCAGAATATTACTAAATATGTTTAATTATTAAATGTATTCAACTGGATAGATGAACTTTTCATGGATAATTAAACATGTAATGAATAATGACACTTTAAACTATAGCGTGCAATTCTCCTTGCATTCTCACTTACTTTATCTTTGTGTCTCCATGCAAAGCAGATCCAGATATCTGTTTGGTTAAACAGTGTGGTTACTTTCTAGGCCCAGATTCACAAAGGATTTGGGGTTCTCATTAAAATCTATGGAATGTTAGTGGCTTGTGCAGCATTTAAGAACTTAAATATCCGAGCAAATATTGCCCTGAGAAAAGGCAATAAATGAATAGAGGAAACTTCAAACAAGGAAAAATAAGTTTTCTGAGAAGCAGCAATGAGACTCAAGTTTTTCAGAACTTGTTGCTATATCTCTCCTGAATTTCCACTGTCCTCTGTTGGATTGGCTAGCAGTATTTCCACAGTGACTTGAAAAGTGAACAGACTCACAGAATAAGAAGGTTTTTCTGATGATATCAATGAAGGATATGAATAAACACTTTATATTTTCCTGAAATATTTAAATAGCTGTTTGTTCACATGAAAGCTTAAATAAGAATGTGATTTATCAGGCTGAACAGTAAAGGTCTTACATAGATTTGTTTGTTTGTTTGTTTTGGCAGGTTGCTTTGCTGCCAAATAATGCTGCTGATCTTAGCAAGCAAATCACAGGTGAAAAAGTGCTTGCCTCTAATGCATATATCCCTGGCCCCCCAGGCCAGCCTGGCCAACCAGGCCCTCCAGGTAAGACCAGAGGGATGTGAATGTGCAATAGTGCTAGGACTAAAAAAGTAAACTTCAGTCTTCCAGTGTGATCTGATTTCATATGTTTCACATTTTGACTGATATATTATGTTTGCATTTGTGCTAAATTAAAAAAAAAAACCTTTATGGTTGTTATGGTCAGCCTCTGCCAGTTGTCTAACATCATCCATTGTGAATCCATATGTTTCTTGGCATGCAAGCTGTGTTTGTCCTGTATGCGTTAAATTTCTCCCTCTCCCTGGGATATCTCACCTGCTTCACTTGTTATTTCCTGTATTTTAACCCTGTCTTAAAACACTCTCTGCTTCATTTCAGGAATATCTATTGCTTTAGTTCACTATCAGTTGTAGAGGTGAAAATGTGCTTTCAGTTTGTAGGAGTTTGTGCCAACTCTTTTATTTTTCCTTGCCTGATTTGCAAGGATTCATCTGTTGGTTTTATGTCATATACCAGATCCAAAGGAAAATGAAAAGAAAATTATAACTCCACTCACACCTTCTTTGTTAGGTTGTAGATTGAAATAATGCAAAAAACAGAGAGGTCCTAAAGCTCAAACTTAATCCAGACACCTTGTACCTGGCAGACAGGAATACTCAAAATTTTGCTAATTCTGTTGAATGCAGATCTAATTTTGGGTTAGCAATAAATCCAAGGAATCTTAGCATTGTGCTGGATTTCAGAAGGATTCTTACAGAGGACTGGCAACTATTCCTTACAAGGCTTAATTTACTCCCTTCTGAATTGCACCCCATCCTCCCATTTATACCCCCTTTTGCAGTCTGGCTTTGTTTTCTGTATTTTTATCTCATTTTCCTGGAGGATGAGTATCTTCGGTCTTCAGTTTACTGTAAGTGCAAGGACAGTATGTTTAGAGGTTCTGCAACAGACTCTGATGGTACAGTGGGTTGCTTTGCAATCCCTCCAAGGTAGGCCTGACCCTGCAGGTCTCCCACCCACTGGGTTTCCCCATGACTGAACTGTCCGAGGTACTGTAGAACTCTGCTCTCCCTGAAACCATCCCTGTTCACCTCCCCTGCTGCCCCCGCTGGAAGAGTCACAGGGAGTCATCACTAAACTTGAGTTGTCTCTCTCTGAAAATCCTAACTGTACATATTCAGTCCTGCTGAATCCTTTTCACTCTGTGCCTTTTATTCTCTATGTCTTTCATGTGCCCTCAGTATGAAGAGAAGTGTTTCCCCCTCTAATCATGAAGTGTTTCAACTAGTGACATTTTAGTGGTCTTTGTTGTCTGCAAATGTTGTTTCAGGTGACTGATTTTCTGGTGTACGTTTTCTACTGTTTCTCTTGAGCTAAACATATGTTTTGTTGCCTGAGTGCTTCCTAAAAAGTAACATGCTCTGCTGAACCAGCAGAAGTTGAAAACAATATAAAGCAAAATGGAAGAACAGAGCCTTTTTTGCCCCTAACACACTGGCTATCGCACTGGGCAAAAGAGGCACAGCCTCCCACTGGAAAGGGCTCGCTTGTGTCAGTTATGTAGATGCCAATGACCCAAAATTCCCATGAGTCTTCTGAGGCTTTCTTTTTATGAGATGTCCCTCAACTGTGATTTGTTCTTCCTTGTGTGAAAATGAGGCATTTCTGCTTTTGTTTTCATTCCCAGTCTATGTCCCTAAGCACCTGGCAGACTCAAATTCTTGTTATACACAGATTTAATTGTGTGGTCATCTCTTGTAGCTACTGTGGCAAGGGTTAATGTTGTGTCAGATGGCTGCTGATGTGCAGATGCAGATGTATTGGTTGTGCTGTCATGGGTTTGGGTGTGTTAAAGTAACCACGCCCTTGGGTCTTTAAAAAAATGGTTGTTCCCCACTTCTTGATGAAATATCCTGAAGGCTTTCCCCAGCAGGTAACTTTTGCTTTTGATTTCAGGGGCTCCAGGACCTAAAGGGAGTCAAGGAGCTCCTGGATTACCTGGACCTCCCGGACAGCCAGGCCCTCGCGGATCAATGGGACCTATGGGCCCATCTCCAGACATTTCACACATTAAGCAGGGCAGACGGGGCCCCGTGGTCAGTATTCTTGTCTCCTGTCATGCACTGCACAATTGCCATTAGCTCCACAACTTGTGAACACTTTCTTTTCTCTTGCAGGGCCCACCTGGTGCCCCAGGGAGAGATGGTAGCAAGGTGAGGAGAGGTACTAATTTCCATAAGACGGGCTCATGCACATGTGAAGAGCAGGCTTGCTAGAGAGACCCTACACACTTGTAGTCACACCCTTACACCACCTCATTTCCTCTGCTAAGATGAAAACATCCTGTTGTCCTATTACTGGGATCCCTGCCGGCTCTGTGGCTCACAGGCATGAACGCACAGACGCATGGATGGCTTCAGTAATATTAAGCTGATGTCAAGGAGTTGAGAAGGGTCCTTGCTTAAGAGTTCCACAGAAGGCACTTTATTGCTACAACTTGTGAAGGGTTCTAGAGGCAAATGACCCCGAGCACGTGACAGCTCGAGCTTAAGTACAGGGGTGTGGCTAACACCAGGAGCCAACTGGGGAAGCTGAACTGGGGTACATTGACATAACCGAACAAGGCATCCTGGGAGAGGCTTCTTTCCCTCACCATAACCACTAAGTCTTTGGCACCAGAAACTGTCTTACCAAGAACTCTCTCTGTCTCTTGTACCACAGGTCAATCAGCCACCACATTGTCCCACTCCTTCATGTCACCCTTCTGCTGTTTTGTGTTTGCAGTTCCTAAAATCTTGCAAATAGTCCTGTCAGGTTGCATGTCACACAGCATTCTTTTCTTTCTCTGCAGATTTTTTGGCTTTTCCGTGAAGAAACTTTGATGCTTTAGCCCTTGTCATTCACTGTGAATTCTTCCTGTTCATGATTCACTTGTTACTGTCCAGGAGAAATATCAGAAATGCCCCACTCTTCTACCACTAGAATAAGCAACAATTTTATTGCATTCCTCCTTCACTTCCTTTTCTTTTTACAAAGAAACACGAGCTGATGATTCGGGATCTGGGGACAGTAAGGGAGGCAAATGGTGACTTTTTGCAGAGGCAAATGGTGACTTTTTAATTTCCTTTAGTCACAGCAAACTAACTGAGGTGTAATTGATTACAGGGGGAGAGAGGAGCACCAGGACCAAAGGGGATACCTGTAAGTATTCCACACAGGAGGAATTTCCACAACAGAATCATGTTGACTACTAACTACAGGTCAGCCAAAAGTTAAAGAAAAAAACTGTGCCAAGAGAACAGATAATTTACATACACAGAAAATGTTGTTGGAAACAAAGTAATTGCCTGTTTTCATCCAAATGTTTTTTCTTACAAACCTCTTCCCTTACTGGGTGTGTGACCAAAGGCCTGTGGGTGCACCTCAGCCTTACAGTGGCACTGAGACACCCTTAGAAGGCAGAACCACGCAAGGTGCTACTTAGTACAGTTCTAACCCTGCTCTCAATGGGAATTTGATCTCTAGAACCTTTTAAAATCCTGTCCCTCATCTCTCTCGGATTTGTGAAACTAGAGGTTTTGAGTTCAGAAGAAGGAACGAGTATTGACAATCTGTTTTCAGGTGAACTTGTTTAAAAAAACTCTGGGGTCCCCAGCACAGGAAGGACATGGACCTGTTGGAGCAAGTCCAGAGGAGGCCACCAAGATGATTAGAGGGCTGGAGCATCTCTCCTATGAGGAAAGGCTGAGAGAGTTGGGATTGTTCAGCCTGGAAAAAAGAAGGCTTCAGGGTGACCTAATTGCAGCCTTCCAGTACCTGAAGGGAGCCAACAAGGAAGATGGCGAGGGACTATATACAAGGGCATGTAGTGACAGGATAAAGAGGAATGGCTTCAAAATGAAAGAGAGCAGGTTTAAATTAGATATTAGGAAAAATTCTGTACTGTGAGGGTGGTGAGACACTGGCACAGGTTGCCCAGAGAAATTGTGAATGCCCCGTCCCTGAAAGTGTTCAAGGCCAGGCTGGAAGGGGCTTTGAGAAACCTGGTCTAGTGAAAAGCATCCATGCCCATGCAGAGGTGCTGGGACAACATGATCTTTAAGGTCCCTTCCAATCCAAACCATTCTATGATCTATGAATTTACTCACGGTATTTTCTCATTGGTGGAGTTGATTTTTAAGAGTGTGCCCGGCAGGGTGTGCTCACTATTAAACAGCTTATTTTACTGTGTGAAGTCAGCTAAAAAGAAATAATGATTTTCTAAAATTAGATACTCTCTGCATTGTAATTACCAATATACTCAGTAAGTGATGGACAGCAGCAAGGTTATCCTATTGAAAAGACAATTGCCAAATAACAGCAGTCTTAAAAGAATTTGTTGATTAATCATTCTAAGAATGTAATTTCTGTCAGTTTAATAAACAAGAAGACAAGGAACCAAGATTAATCTCCTCTATTCCCATGAGGTGTCAAGATACTCTTATGAAGCAAAGCAATTTTTAAGTGACAAAAGGGCTGAGCATCTTGTAAATGTAGGCTCTGTCTGCGAAAACATTTGATTCTTTTGAAAATTTTTCCTGAGCAAAGTCGGTTGAAAACCAGACCACTGGCTTTTGGCAACTGGTATGAAGCAGTATTTTACTGAACAACCCTTGCAGGAGTAATTCTATCAGACAGTTTGAAAACTGTAAGAGCAAGGTGGATTGTTATTAATGGCAGTGCCTTGTGACTGCAGGGCCCACCGGGTTCATTTGATTTCCTATTGCTGATGATGGCAGACATCAGAAACGACATCGCTGAGCTGCAAGACAGAGTGTTTGGACACAGGACTCATTCATCAACAGAGGAGTTTCCATTACCTCAGGAATTCACAAACTATCACGACACAGTGGATTTTGGATCCGGAGAAGACTACAAACCACGGGCAACATCCAGAAACACCAGGATACAGAAGGCAGACCATCCTTAGCTATGCCTACTGAAAAACAAAGCCTCTTTAGAATTCTTCTATATAAAAAAATGCACTGAAAATGTAATATGTATATATATATATATACACACATATACATATATATATATATATATATATATATATATATTATTTCTGCTTTTCCTGAACCATGCTGCCTGTACTGTAGCTTTCCTGGTTCATGGTAGCCTCCTTGCAGAAATTCCGTATTGCCAAGCCTGCACTGTGCATTGTACCTAGACTATCAAAAAAACCTTCTTAGCATATAATATGATTAAGGCATGCTCTAGCTAATAACACAGACCACAGCATTCCATCCGCCTACTTTGCATGCTATGTCCAAATGACCCAGTACCCAAATTTTGCCAGGGACAGAGGGTTAGCTGAACATCATCCCTGAATGATGTCAATAACAAATACCTTGGTCCATAGTTACTTTACGAATGCAAATAAATTATACCACTGAACTCGAGTCTCCAGCTACTGTCCCCAGGCCTAGGAGAGTGTGAGAAGTGGATCCCTGTTTCACAGTGCAGGCCACCTGTAAGTGAGACGTGTCCTCTATTATGCCTCATCATGGCAGAAAGAGGCAAAAAAAAAAAAAAGTTGAAGGGTTAAACAAGGGTGCTGCTGCTTGATCTGGAAATTATTTGGCTTTGTGTTGCTAGACTATCATTCAAAGACAGTCAAAAGATGTGTTTGTCTTAAACAAACACTACTTTTTCTTTACCATTGTCCCACTCCTCAGTGTGAAGGCCAGTTTTCTTTCTCAACAGATTCATGTCGGATACATTACACAAAGATGAACAAGATAAAGGGGATGTTTAAAGCAGGAAACCAAATCCAAAATGAATCAAGCAGGCTTATTGGCAAGCACAGAATATATCCCAGCCTTGCAGAAAGAGTCCAATTCTGACATCCTGCAGGTGCAGGTCTTCCTTGGTGAAATTCTGAAGTCTGAGTGAAATCAACACCAGAGAGAAGGCCTCATGTTTGCAAAGAGCTTCCATCTGTTTTGTTCCTCTGCTGCATGAGACCAAACTAAATGGCGTTCACCAAACTGGAACACAGAGTGGCAGCATGTTTGGCTGGGTGTATGAGGAGTGTGAGTAGGTGCAGGAGTGCACATGACAAAATATTTCAACTGGTACGAGGATGGCTAAGGTGAGATACTGCACATGGGATCCTATATTATGAATGGGGATAAAAGGGAGTGCCCTTTATTTACACTGGAAAATTGGATGCACAAGTTATACCATACCTCATGGATGATGTATGTTGCCATTTCTTTTGGATTACCACAGCTGCTGAGGACTTTGCCATGCTTAGAATATAAAGGAGTATATTAAGCACAAAATTTCAATGTTGAGTCTGTGTAGCTGCTACTTCTACAGTATGTTTAGTGTTCAGTAGTGTCCATGTTACAAATGTAAAGAAAAAGTTGTTATTTTGCCATGTTTGCCAGGGCTTGCATGTTCTAGTAAAATAAATACAGGTGAAAATATAAGAAGGGCCTTTTCAGATAATACATAAAGGCTTGGATTCCCTTCCCTTCTCTGGGCCAAAAGATAGTTGGTGTAATCCTGACAGCATCAGTACAGGTCAGGCTGTGTAAACAGCTGGCTGTCTAGCCTTTTCTATAACTTCTGTGTGTTCTCTTAAGAGGATGTGCTCATTCCTGTAGCCGTTTCCCAATTTCTCACTGCCACTAAGCCACAAGCAAGGGCATTACACAAGTGTTCTGTATTTCTTTTCATGTTATATCTGTATCAGTATTTACAAAGCAATGCCTAAGTTGTGGGGACAGCTGAAAAAAAATTACAGTGATCTCACCCTGTGGTCCTTGGGCTTCTCCTCTGTCTGGGAGGAGCTCTGCCAGCAGCTGCAGATCCAAGTAATCTTGTGAATCACATAATAAGGGAGACCTGAAGAAGGAACCTGTGGCCAACAGAGGGACGGTCTTATATGCAGCAGGCTCGATAAAACCTGAAAGACAGTATGAACTGAGGCATTTATGTCTTATTTTCTTAATTTCAAGCAGGCAACGGAATATAAATTACATCATTTATGAATATGCAATTTTAATTAAATTTGTTAAATGTCAAATGTTGTACTTTTAAATCTAGCAAATTATGGAACTCTTGCATATGTTTACCACTGCACCCTGTTGGATCAGGCTGGATCCCACTAGAGAATTAGTAGCTGCAGGTTTTTGACCATGAGATACTGAATGATCTAACTTACATTAGATGAGTCACTTCCTAAGTGACTCATTTCAACTAAATTCTATTGCCCTCTGCCCACAAGGTGATGTATTCTAAAAAAGGCACTTATTTTAGTTTTAAGTTTTGCTTTTCCAAATAGAGACACATACCAAATGAGAAGTTCCCCCAGTTTGACCATCAAATTCAGGAAGAGGTGACAACTGCCCTGCCGTGTGTAAGTATCCAGGGAAGGGCTATTCTGAGACTGGACCAGAAAAGCAGGTAAAATACATATTTCACTGTAAGTACAGAAAGTTGTCCTATAGGTTCTTGAATATAAACATAGCACATGTTTACATGCCTTTCTGAGTGGAAACCTCAGTGACTTCCCTTTCATTGGCTTTCACATTGCTTGCTTCATACAAAAAAGGTCACAGAACATGTTCCTTGGGTTTCCCCTTGTCCTTGCCCTCCTCTGTCCAGATTTTCTGCCTCAAAACTGTTTGAGTGTCAACAGCAAGGAGAGGACACTATGGAAAAGACAAGTCCACCCAACACGACATAGGAATTCAAGCAACAGCGAGAGTCCCACTGAGCCCAGCTGGCTGGGAAGGGTCAGCCTTCGGTCTGCATGCAGCTGAGATCTTTGCATAGAACTTTCTCATTTCTGATTAACTGTATGATAACTCATAACACATTGTATCAGCAACATTTCATTTAGATTTTGCTGTAAACACATAAAGGCTTAGAAAAGTGTCATTTTCTTCAGCATACCCAACATTTCATACAGCCAGAGCAGAGAAATCATTTCCAATCTTAAGTTTTGTTACTGGTAGCCAGAGAAGACATAACCTTGCAAATTATTTATTACTCTGTGGCTCCAAAAATAACAAACTCCCCCAAGAATCCAAAACAAGAAAGTAGATACTTCTACAGTTGTGGCTAGTCTCATTACTAGGCTCATGCACATGACAACTTTGTTTCATATAAATGATATGTATAATTTTATTAGAAAGAAATATTATTTTGATGTTAAGACATCAAGTTATAAGCAGAAGGATAATAAAGAATTTGTTATTTTATTAATATTAGAAATATATTTAATGGAAACATTTGCAAGACTGTGTAGTGATGAGAAAATTCTGATTGTTGATGGGTTTAACAAAATCATGAATCTTGAAAATTTTTTTCTTTCAACACTGTGCCAGGTACATAAAGGTTTAGTCTTTCTTACACAGCTGTAGTTCTGACACACAAGAACTCCTATATAGTCAGAAATTAGGAAAAGGAGAGGAAAATTGATTGTAAATGGAATTAGGGTAATGCCTGGAGTTGCTGTTGGCATCACAGCTTGAATAGCCTTCTGCCTACAAGTATTTCAGGGTTAATGTACCAAGTCCCAGAGCAGCAACAAAAGATAGGGATGGGGTCCAATTCTCTGTTAATTTCACATTAAAAAACCCCCATATGTTTGTTCCTTTTACACATTCCAATAACTATACTGTTCACTTTATTTATATATGAAATACTAAAATGTGTATAAGATGACTGTGATTTTATGATGTATTCGTAATAACAAAGATATTTTTTCTTACACTGTTGGTAGCTGCTTTTTTGTTACACATCGCCCTTTCTCTGAAACACAGTGATGTTGGCTTGAAGAAACAGATGGCAGGAAACCTCCTTACGCTGCCTTCTAGCATTTTTCTTGGAGCTGAACAATACTGTCTTAGTTCTTTGACTCTGGGGCATGTGCTCTTGCAAGCTAGGGTGGGTTTCAGTCTTTACGGGAATAAAGCAGACAACCACCTCTGCTCTGTGGACGGATGGTGGCTCCTGTGCCACATCAGGACTACATGAGGTTGGATACAGCAGTCCCACCCCATGCTGCCAGTGTGTGCAGCTTCTGCACATCCTGGGGATGCGATACGGGGGTCCGGAGCTGTCTGGCATCCCGCCACCAGTGATGGGGAAAAGAGGGAATAACACACAGGCTCCATCAGGCCTTGCCTGCCCCTCGCACGCACCCAGTGGAGCCCCTTCCCGCAGCCCAGGAGCATCCTGCAGGCTGTGTCCGACAGCTGAGGGGCAGCGAGGAGCCCAGCTTGCCCCCTCCTCCCTGCAGAGCCCACCCTGCCTGCCCAATGCCTCAGGGGCAGCCGCAGGGCTGGCACCCTGCCGGGCTGGCTGTCTTCCCTAGCAGGATCCGACTCCACCTCCAGGATGCAGGATCCGACTCCACCACCAGGATCCAGGATCGCCGACATGCGGGTAATTGTGTAAACAAAGTAAATAGTGGAGGCAAAATGTTAGACAAAAATCTATTGTTAGCAGATCTAAGAATGAAAAGGCAGACAAAGGAGTTCCCAGTTTTACTGGGAATCCTGCTAGTAGTATTGTTCCGTGACTGTATGATAACAGAACTGTCAAGAATTCACGAAAAGCAGAATCTCAGTTACTTGATGTCTGTATTTGGGGAAAGCCAGATGGTATTCGTATGACATGATGATGTCGTCCTTTTAATTTTAACCAGTTACACAGCAGTGTATTAAAGTTAGGCATTTTAAAATCTGCCTGTTTAATTAGCTCATCTCCGATAGTTTTAAAAAGAACTAACAGAGGACGGCCGGGACAATGGATCGCCGCGGCGCGGCTCCTTTGCGCCCGCAGCCACCTCCCAGCTCCGCCGGCTCTGTCCCGGCTCCCTGTCCCGGTCAGACGGCTGCGGGCTGGACTGCATGAGGAAGAGCAATGCCAGCAGCGTGCGGGAGGTGATCGTGTCCCTCTCCTCAGCATGGAGGGCTGTGTCCAGTTCTGGGCTCCTCAGCGCAACAGACGTGTAGCTCCTGGACCGGGTCCAGAGGAGGGTCACAAAAATAATTAAGGGACTGGAGCATCCTTTACGAAAAAAGGCTGAGCGAGCTGGGCATTTAAGCGCCTGTCAGCATCTGCAGGGAGATGTCAGAGGATGGAACAAGCGCTGCTCGGTGGTTTCCCGCAACAGGACACGAGGCAACGGGCGGAAGCCGATGCACAGGAAGTTCCACCTGCACATGAGGAAGAACTTCTTTGCCGTCCGGGTGACCGAGCACTGGAACAGATTTCCCGGAGAGGCTGCGGAGTCTCCCTCATCGGAGACACTCAAGAACCGCATGAACGCACTCCTATCCCGCGTGCTCCAGGACGACCCTGTTCGAGCAGGGAGGCTGGACCAGGAGTCCCGCCGCGTCCCTTTCCAACCCAACCCGTTCCGGGATTGCGGGATTGTGGGATTGTGTGGCTGTGACTACAGTTCCCGGCGCGCTGTGCGGCGCTCGGGCGCTACCGGGAGGCGGCGGCGGCGGCCGGGCCGGGGGGCGGTCGATCGGCGGGATGCGGCTGTCGGTGGCGGCCGCCATCTCGCATGGCCGCGTGTACCGGCGGCTCGGGCTCAGCCCGCGGTCGCGCCTGGACCTGCTGCGGAACCTGGTGACGGCGCTGGTGCGGCATGAGCGCATCGAGACGCCCTGGGCGCGGGCCGACGAGATGCGCGGCTACACCGAGCGGGTGAGCGGCGGCACCGCGCCGGGCCGGGCCGGGGGGCGGCGGGCGGCCGAGGCACTCTCACCCACCGCCTCCTTCCTCCCGGCAGCTCATCGACTACGCCAAGCGCGGGGACAAGGACGAGCGCGCCATGCGCATGGCGGATTTCTGGCTGACCGTAAGTACCGCCCAGCCCCACACCCCCGAGGCCCGGCCCGGCGCGGTGCCGGGGCTGAGCGTGCCGCCCCGCAGGAGAAGGACCTCATCCACAAGCTGTTCAAGGTGCTGGCGCCCCGCTTCCAGCCGCACCCCGGCAGCTACACGCGCCTGCTTCAGATCCCCAACCGGGACGGGCTGGACCGCGCTAAGATGGCGGTGATCGAGCTGAAGGGGAACCCGCTCCCGCCGCTCGTCCGCCCGCGCCGCGACTCCGACAAGACGCTGCTGAACCAGCTGCTCAAGGGGTACCGGCAGGACGCGCAGCGGGCGGCCGCCTCCCGGGGAACCCCTGTCTAGGGTCCCCCTGTGCCCCCAGTGGGCTCCAGGGGAGCTGCCCGCGCACCAGGGCCGGGTGCTGTCCTGGGGCACGGGAAGGGAAGGTGTGGCAGGAGGGCTGGAGGGTGATGGAAGTTGCCGCGACAAGGGCTGAGTTTACTGGCTGCTTCCAGTGGTTTGAATAGTGACTCAGCAGGAGAAGGAAATCGAGCTAGGAGGCCTGATGGTTTATATTCTCTATGTAAATAAACTTTGTTCAAAAAGTCAGTTTGCTTGTATTTGAATTGTATTTGGAGAATCATTTAAGTCAGAAAAGACCTCTGAAGTTACCAAATCCAACCTATGACCAAACACCACCGGGACAACAGAGCATGGCACTAAGTGCCATGGCACTAAGACATCCAGTCGTTCTTTTAACACCTCCAGGGACAGTGACTCCACCACCTCCTGTGCAGACCATTTGTGTCTGTTCACCCTTTCTGTGAAGAAATTCCTCCTAATGTCTTACATAAACCTACCCTGGCACAGCTTAATTCCTGTGCTTGCAAGTTAGTAACTTACCCTAGAGAAAAATGGGTATGTTAGAGTTTCTGGTCCCAAATCCCTGTGTCAGAGCTACAAGTGTGTTCTAGCAGCCAGTGTTCAGCATTGCAGAACAGAAAGTTTGGTGAAAAATAAGATACTTCTGCTGTTTAAAAGGCACCGAATGCAAATAAGGTAACACTGAGCTAAGTCCTATAAAGAGACAACCAAAGGAACTCATAAGGTGATAACATAGGCAGGAGTCACAGTAATCTCTGGCCAGAACTTGACAGACATGCCAACTTCAAGTGCAGGATTGCAGGAAATCTCCGCATTGCTCTATTACAACAAAAAGGGGGAGTAGCAGAACTTTTTCAGAGTGATATATCTACTGAGCAATAAGAATCTTAAATTGTTAGCTTTGTCTCTGATTTCAAGCATGGCTAGTACTTGAAAGTCCAGCTATAACTTTGAAGTGTAAAAGCCCAAAACAAAACCAACCCGAATGTAAAATCACAGGATAGAATACCGGGTTGGAAGGGACCTCAAGAACACCTGGCCCATCCTTTCTTGGCAAAACACAGCGGAACCAGTGTGGCTTCCTGTCGCATTTCTTCCTCACAGGTTTCACAAACTTAAGACATTTAAACGGGTGATCCTGTGTAGCAAGTTAATTGTATGGAAAGACAAAAAAAAACCCATTATGTATTCTCTCTTTGGGACATTTATCTCACAGAGTACCAGTTCTGTTTTAATTAACCCCAGTGAGAAATTAAAGATGGGTAGCACTGCTTAAGGAAGAAGAAAAAACAGTTGAACTGCTAAAAGGTCAGTGTTCAGACAGACCTTAATCTTCATGTTTCTAATAAGCTTGAAATTGTCCTCTTTCAAGTTGACCATATTCAAATAGATGTTTTCTGAACCAAACTGATGTGAAACTCCCACATTATTGAAAGTCCATGCTGAGGCTTTAACAAAATACAAAAATACCTTTAAAAAAGCATTTAATGAGGGAAAACAAGTCACACTCCCATCTGCTTGACCTTAAGTTAATAATCTGAGTTTACTAAAGTGCAGAAAAGCTAGAAGCTTCTAAGCTAAGTTGGGGAAAATCCATAATACAGATTTTTTTAATGTACAAATGCATTTTTTGTGGTATCTGTATGAACATAAGGGCAGCTAACAAAGCATTCATCTCATGAACATGCTGTATAGTCCCTCTCAATGCAGTGCTGCTATATGTCACTGAACATTTTCTAAGATTGTGGAAGCTTCTGCCACAAAGGTGGTTGTCCTGCCAGTTTGTCTTGTACTCAGGTGGGTCAGGCTTTCAGCTGCCTGTGGAGGAAAACAAAGGGGAATTTCACAGTTAATATGGGAAATCTGTCCTTACTATTCCCTTGTATCCTGGCTGCCAGTGTCAGGCTGCTTCCATCCACACACAGGTCCATATGGTCACTTTTATGTCCTGTCCCCTTCCACCTCTGGAAAATAGATGCCTACCTGACTGCAGCTGTGAGACTCCGGTACCAGTCATGGATCTCTTGTTGGTTGCTGGACATCAACAGCAGTGTCTTCTGTGGAAAGGAAAGCTGAAAGGCAAACAGAATCTGTGGCATTCCTTGCCAAGGCAGCAACTCCAGTAAAAAGAAGGTCATCACCACTGAATTCAGTCCCTGCATGCTGATTTTCACCCTTCTCCTTCCCAGATAGAAAAATTTAGCCTTAATATTAGGCAAAGCCAGAGGCTGCACAGTACAGAACAAGTGCCAGTCTTCTCCATTGTTTCCAGTTGCAGTTGATAGCTCACTTTGACCCATTTGGAGGTGAGCAATTACAATTCTCAGCAGCTTATCATCCAGTTTTCTAACATATTCCAAGCTGTCCCTAGGGATCCTTCCACTGCCATCATCCACAGGTCACAGCTTGCTCAAAGAGTTTTTTGTCACAGCTCACAAAAAAAGCTAACACAGCCCCAGGTGCAACCTTGGAAGAACTGACCTTGAAACCCCTGCAGAAGACTCTGGCCCCTGTCAAGGAATCTGCAGCCCTCAGGGAATTAGATAAACAACACCTGTTGTAATAACACCCACACCTTCTTGACTTTGTTTTTCTACATGTTCAGTCTGTAGTCAGTGTAATGCTACATATTCATTGTCATTTGACTGTGGGGCTCCCCCCCCAAACCTGTGGCTCTGATGAGGGCATGTCAGAGTCCTAGTGGAGCTCCTTACCTGAGCTAAGTGAAGCAACCAGCAGCCTGTAGCCCCAGAATGTGCAGGAGGCTCTATGCCATGAAAGGAAAAGTACTTCACTCAAGAAGGGAAGGGTTGCCCTAACTCAGACTCTTTCACTGCATTTTATCACCACTCTTATCATCTCGGTCCTGCTTCTGCTGAGACAGCTGGAGACCTGCTTGCAGGTCTGACTCCACTGGCTCTTCTGCCTGGCACAGGTGGGAATACTTACACTGAGGAGCCCTCCCTGGCTCTGCGTGTGGCCGAACACTTTATCCACTGAGCACTGGTGGAGTGGGTAGACAGCCTGGCAGGACAGTTTGTTCGAGTTCAGCAGGTGCAGTGGGTGGCAGGGCTTCGCTGCAATGAGGATATCAGAGAACAGGAAGAACATCCTGTGCTTCAGTTCTTCTCCCTTTGAAGGCACCACCAAAAGCCAGCCTTCCCGGATATACCAGCGCCCTGGGCATGCAGGGGAAACAGAGACAGCTGTGAGATCTGGGGAAGGGCGGGAGGGAATAAAAAGGAAAGGATGTGATGACACAAACAGGAATAGAGTGTGAGCCACCCTTGCCGGTTGCCGTGTTCTACATCAATTCCAACCACTAGAAGGCACTGATGTCAGCTGAGTCCAGTCCACCAGCATGGATAACACTGGTGCAGAAGCAGTAACCAGCCCAAAATGCTTAGTATATGAGGAACAGCTGAAGATGTTATAAATCTGCTATGTTAATTAAGAGTATATTATCATATGCAAGTCTCTTTAAAATGATCAGAACAAAAACACGGTTTGAAAATGATATGCATAACATTAAATTAACATAAGCCTTCAGAAAACGCAGCATGAACCATCTTAAATTGTGTTGCCCAGCTGTTTGTCATTACTGGTGAAACAGAAGCTAGCTTCAGCTTTGAAAATCTATTATTTTTTCCTTGTTTTGTTTGTGTGTGCTAATTAAACAGATAAACCCTCCTCCCCAAAACTAAAACAAAACTATGTTTCACAGGTCATCTAACTATGTACAGACCTACAGTAACCAAGAGATTACAGATTGCAGATGACTGTTCTAAAGAGAAGGCATCAAAGGAGATACAAAATGAGAAAGGTCTGAGTAGGCAACCTTATCAACCTCTCTTGCACAACTGAGTCCAGTGTCATCCACCTGTGAAATGAATTGTGATAACACAAGAGGAAAATAATCAAAACAATTTAATAAGCCTAGCTGTAAGCAGCAATTTTAAAAATTGAATAGTGAAATAAATGAAATAATTAAAGCAGGACTTCTTACTAGGATTTTTGTGGAAGATAGCCATCAACTCACAGGAGTTATGAAGACACCTGCCAGTAAGATTACTTACAAAAATGTAAAGCCGTAACAAGGTGTTGCCACCTGGTCTTGTCTAGAAAACATCTGCCAGGGAATTTCAGTCACTCTTTCATGCCTTAGCTTCTGTGTGAGCTATTAAGAACCTTTTAGGAAAAAACCCTCGGTTTTGTTTTTATTATGGATTGTGTTTTATTAGCATGCTACAGTCACAAAAAAAAAGAGGTGAGTGGATTCCTGCTTAGCTTATTGCACAGGAACCACTCCTTATCAGAATAAGAAACTGAGGAAGACAAGGGTGAGGTGCAGGAATCAATCCCTGTTTAAAAAAACAAATGGGAGGATGGTGTCAGCAGCATGGGGCTGGACTGGGAGCTGTTTCCCTCAGGCTATGCTGTGATCAGACTCAGAGGCATACAGTCTGACCCAGACTGTACTGGAAGTCTTGGAATATAGATGCATGTCCAGGATCCCCAGACGTACAAGTTCTAAGAAATTGTTGTGAAAGAATGTGCTCAGTTAAGGCGGCAGTTCTGGCTGATACAGTATTTGTCCTAAATATGGAAGGCAGCAAGAAAAGCAGGGTCTCCTCACTGGGAGCAGGACCTCTCAGAGGCATTGGCAAATGTGAGACACCATCTCCAGCACTCACCCTTCGCTCTTAATCTACAACATTTTGTTTCCTCTCCTGCTTCCTCTTGGCAACAGAACACAATCTTGTCCTGCAAAAGATATCTTGTTTCTGGAAAGCTGGACCAAAACTTGCAAGCTCCAGCTACCTCTTATATTTCTGCTTCTCATATCTAATGGTAACTATGTTACTCCAGCCAATGGAAAACAGGACTACAAGAATTCTCTGTCCTAGATAATGGAAATGCTTTTACTGACCCTCAACGCTTGTCCTACTGCATCTCAGAATTTTCAGAGACCGAAAAATCAGTGGACCAAACACTTTCAAACAATGGCCATCTCTGGTCTAGTTATACTGTTTTGGGGTGTTTGGAGGTTTTTTGTCATGGTGTTACTTTATTAGTTCTGATATTCAGGATAACTGATGTACATTTTTACACCTTTTACACCTTTTTACACACTACACCAAGTGTGCCCAGGCACCCCAGCACATGCTTCTGCTCAGTATAAGCAGAGCATACCTGTGTTAGCTCCCTTTCACCTGGCATCACTGAAAGGATTCTAAGAACAGGAAAGAGAATTGTAAATTAATCTGCCCATTGACTGAGCATCTTTGAGAATAACCTCTGATAAGTAACCTTTGTTCTAGCTGTGTTGCTTTGGCTAAGATAGAGTTAATTTTTCCCATAGTAGCTGGTATGTGGCTGTTTTGGATTTGCACTGAAAACACCATTGACAACACAGGGATCTTTTGTTTATTGCTGTGTAAGCACTGCTCAGTATCAAGGTCTTTCCTGCTCCTCATCCCACAAGTGAGGAGGCTGGGAACGCACGTGAATTTTGGAAGGATCCCAGCTGGGACACCCAATCCGTTCTCCCCAAAGGAACATTTTATATCATATGGTATCATGTTCAGCCTGTTATGAGGGGAAAGAAGGACAAAAGGGGGGAGTTTTAAAGTGGTGGTTCTTGTCTTGCCAGGTAACCACTATGAGTGGTAGAGCCCTGCTTTCCTGGGAATAGCTGAACACATGCCTGCCCATCCACGGGAAGTGGTGGATGAATTCCTTGTGTTACACTGTTTGCATGAACAGCTTCTGCTGTACTTGTTAAAATGTCTTTATCTCAGCCCATGAGCTTTCTCAGTTTTATCCTTCCAAGTCTTTCGCCATCCCACTGGGGAAGGTTTTTTTCAGCCAAAGATCCACAGGTATGAATTTCAACCACATTCACAAGTATCTGGAGGTACTTGTCTTAGAGACCGTCACACACAGTGACTTTAGCACTCCTCTCCAGCTGCAGCACTGTGCCTGGATAACCTCTGAAACAGCAGAGTTGAGTGAGGCTACAGGTGAAGCCCCAGGTGACGGTTTCATAATTGCCCAGACTGGGCACATTTCTCACAATATTTCGTACATAGCTTGGAGTGTGGTCTGTGCATGGAGAACACCCAGTCACATAAAAGACCTGTTATGCATTTAAATATTCTTACATGCCAGTGACTGTGGCTTTATCTATCTCAGCTATCAACACTGATACACTGATTTATGGCACAGTTTAACCATGCAGATAGAAGAAAATTCTCCATATGAAGGGTGTGAGAAGAATTCCATCAATCTTGTAGCTTAAGGCAAACAACAGCACAGTCCTTGGGCCCTTGACACTCAGAAATCTATGGCCATGCAATCCAGCTATGCAATGGAGGAGGGACAATATCACTACTTACACTCTGCCAAAATGTTCTAGTGTCTCTCTTTCATTCCCACCTGGGACTTACACTCCTGACCTTATTGGTCTCCTAACTTTCTAACCACATCAGCTTCTCCTATGTGAATGTCAGGCAATTAAGCTGTTGCTTATCCTTACTCTAAAATTCTTAACTTAAAAAAAAGTGCTTGAATTAGTAGTCATATTCTTTTACCACCTGAATTTGGGCAGTAGGGGAAAACTGGTTAATGTGAGTTGAGCCAGAGATGAAGGAGAACATATCTCCATGTATCTCAGCACAGTAGAGGAAAAACAGAGCTGTCAGTAAACCCACCTGGAGTCAAAACCTGAGTCTTTTGTCCTTTGAGCAGTTTCTGAACCCGAAGTAGCTGCAAGGAGTTCTCTCTCTTATCAAAGATGTCTTGGACCCACTGAGATACCTCAGAAACAGATTTCACAGCCTCTGAAATTATAGCAGCATACCCTGAAGTTACCACAAATGAATGCTTATTTCACCTTATACATTTTGCTAAGCAAAAATAGTATGAAATTAAGAAACAAAGTTTTAAACTAAATATCAACAACAGCTTTATTCAGGAATTTCTGCAAGAGATTGGACTAGATGACATCCAGAAGCCTTTTTCCAACCAACAATTCTGTAGTTCTAGAAAACATTTGCCAATGAAACATTAGAGAGAGCAATGATTTCCTGGACTTGGAAGCAAAAACAGGGAAAATGTCCTACAAGTGGTGTTAAATGCTTGTGAGAATCACAGAATCATTTAGGTTGGAAAAGACTGCTGAGATCATCAAGTTCAACCTTTGACTGAGTACTACCTTGTCAGGTAGACCATGGCACTGAGTGTCATTTCTTGAACATTTTCAGGGATGATGACTCTACCACTTCCCTGGACAGTCCATTCCAATGTTTAACAACTCTTTCCATAAATAAATGCCTCCAAATATCCATCCTGAAGTTCCCCTGGCACAGCTTGAGGCCATTTCCTCTTGTCCTGTTGCTTGTTACCTGGGAGAAGAGGCCGATCCACAACTGGCCACAACATCCTTTCAGGTGCTTGTAGAGAGTGATCAGGTCACCCCTTTTCTCCAGGCTAAACAGCCCCAGCTCCCTCAGCCACATCTCACAGGACTTGTGCTCCAGACCCTTCCCCAGCTCCATCGCCCTTCTCTGGACTTGCTCCAGCACCTCAGTGTCTCTCCTGCAGTGAAGGGCTCAAAACTGAACATGGGATTTGAGGTGTGGCCTCACCAGTACTGAGCACAGAGGAAAAATCACTTTCCTGGTCCTGCTGGCCACATTATTGCTGATACACCCGGGATGTCCTTGTCCTTCTTGGCCCCCTGGGCACACACTGGCTCATGCTCAGCTGCTGTGCATCAGCACCCCTAGGGCCTTTTCCTCTCAGCAGCTTTCCAGCCACTCTGTCCCAGCCTGTGGCAGATTGTTGTGATCCAGGGACAAGACCCAGCAACTGGCCTGGTTGAACCTCACACAACTGGCCTCAACCCATGGATCCAGCCTGTGCAGAGCCTTCCTGCCCTCCAGCAGATCAACACTCCCACCCAACTTGGTGCCATCTGCAAACTGACTGAGGGTGCTCTTGATTCCCTCATCCAGATCATCAATAAAGATACTAAACAGGACTGACCCTGGTACTGAGCCCTGGGGGGCACCTGTAGTGGCTGGATATAGCATGAAGGACATGAATTATCCTAGAAAATTGAGGCAGAGACTGAGAGAATGGTTTGGGTTGGAATGGACCTGAAAGATCATCTCATTCTAACCTGCCAGCCATGGGCAGGGACACCTTCAAATACATGACATTGCTCAGGTCCACATCCAGCCTGGCCTTGAACACTTTCAGGAATGAGACATCAACTAATTCCTTGAGCTACGTGTTCCAATGCCTCACAAGCAGCAGAGTTTAAAAAACACGAGCTGCCACTTCTCTAACCTAGCTACTAGGCCATTTTCACAGGCAGTTATTCAATGTATTTTTACTCCTAATGTGTTCTTAGGGACATCTTTGTCAAGACAGAGAAGGAAAATAGTAACTCAGAGAGAGAGAGAAGAAGATTTTCTTCCTGTGGAAAAAGGCAGGAGGTGGTAATCAAAATATTCTTAGCAAGGAGTCTATCATTGATCAAAGTGCCAGCATTTACAGGTGGAATCATACTTGCAAGTTTCTGGTACTCAGCAGTGTCTGGGCTGGTGTTCTGCAGCAGGTCTCTGAAGAAATGCTTGTACCTGAGTTGGAGAGAGCAGGTTTAATTCCCAACAAGATACCAAGAACAGCAGGAGCACCTCCTGTTAGACAGCACGGTGAAAAACACTCGACCAGGGGACAGAGTAAACCTAACAAAGCAGTTTTGGTCATACTTCAATCGCATTCTTTTTATCATCAGATGTCTCAACTAAAATAACCCAAGTATTTTGTACATCTGCAAACCTTGGGCTTTTCCTGGGGATACAATAAAAGCAGCCTCACAAATCACTGAAGTTCATGAGGTTCTCTCAGAATTCACATAAACATGCCTTCAATAAGTCACAAATTTCTCTTTGAACAATCTATTTTTAATAGTATCTGAATGGTGGCATTCATACCATGTTTCCTGCCCATACAAGAAAATAAAGGCATTTCTATAAGAACTAGGACCCGCCTTTTTCTTTTTTCCTTCCCAGTCTTTACTGGAGAGGATAAGATCTCTGCAAATGCTTTCTCCCAATAAAGTCAAACAATAGGAATTTAACAGATTCACAGATTGGCAGAACTCATATGACCTAGTGCATATATTAGGAGAGTTTTAAGGAAACTTGAACATGATAGATCTGATTAATGAAAAAATTAGACTTTCTGTTAAAAAGCTCACAATTTTCCAAATAGTTGTACAGCAACAAATATACTACTGTTTTGCAAATTTAAAGGAAGTATATGAAGAATTATAGTAAAATCCCACCAATCAGTTAAAGTTTATTTCTGCCATGCTGATTAAAAACACTATATAAAGCTACATGAAAGACTTTGGTATGATCTCTCCAAGTTATTTTCAAAGAAACAAGGTGCTCAATCTCTCCAATTTGCTTTAGATGGTTAAAAAACAGCTACTGGATCTATAGCAGCAGAATCTGGGTTCCCAGAAAACCACCTTTATTACCCACACACCCTCCCCAAGAAAGAGCTGCCCATGAGTGCATGCAGCACTCTCCTCATGCAGTCAGTTTGCCTCTTCGAAGGGGAGATGATCATAGAATATCCTGAGCTGGAAGGGATTCACAAGGATCATCAAGTCCAGTTCATGCCTCTGCACAGGATAACCCTAAAAATCACACCACGTGTCCAACAGTGTTGTCTAAACACTTCCTGAAACCTGGAAGGCTTGTTGCCTTGAGAGGGAAAAGCACCGATCTACAGTGGATCTGTCCAGGCTCAGACAAATGTGATAGGCATCAAATCTGAGGAAAGCATAAGGCCCTGATAACCAGAGAGGAAAGAGAAGCTCTCCTCTGTTCATTAATCTCATTTCTCTCCAAAAGCAACCATCTATAAGAGCCACAATGCTGCTCCAGGTCAGCAATCTGCATAAAAATGGAGCAAAAGCATCTCTGGCAGAGAGCACCACTTCTGCAGCATTTCAGTCAGCTTGCTTTCATTCAGGGCCAAACTTCAGTAGCTTACTGAGATGGCAGCCTCCAATTCTACCCAAGAGCTAGAGGAAGGGCATAGGAGCCAGGGCTAAACACACTAACCTTCCTGCATCATCTCCCATCCATGTACATGGATTCCACTTTGTAGGCACATCCTCAGGTCTGTTTCATTGCTGTCTCAATGTTTTGATTTTGAGACAAATTAGGCAACTTTCCCTCTCATAAAAACAAAGTTACATTCCTTTATCCCTTCTCATGCTAATCCCTTGAGACTCACAATTGCTTACTTACTGGTGCAGCCTCTGCAGGGGCAAAGGAAGCAGATCCTCTAGCTCCCTCCCTTGAAACTGAGGTCGAGCCTCCTGGAGTTTCTTAAACCGCCGAAATGACTTATTTTTCCTCAGTTGCTCCTGTGTGCAGCAGAAAAGGGGTATAGCTTCGAGACTACAGAAATAACTATGTGCTCTAGTCTGCACCAGAGCTTCAAACTCTTCACTTTAGAGTTTATGACTTCAGTCCCACAAGCATCAATTTCTTCTGTGGCTATGGGCAGGCCATTGCCTTTGTCCTGACCATCCATTCCAGTGGCCAATGGAAGCAATATCCCCCTTTAATACACGCACAGCAAATGGAAATAAAGAAAAAGAGAAGGTTGAACCAGTTAGGAAAACAAGGAGTGCCCCTGTGGCTTTGTGCCACGCCTTTCAAGAAAAAGCAATGCAGATCTGCACTCCCATCATCTCAAGACAAGTATCCAAAATGGCTTTTTCTCTCGGAAAATCAAAAGCATGAATATATGCATGCAAAGACAAGAGAAGGAAAACATCCCAGTACATTCTGCATCTGGGGACAAGCATGGACAAAAACTGGAATTTGGGTGGTTTAAATTCCAGATACAGCTGTCAGGATTTTGGAATAAATATGTGTCCTGCCAAAATTTCTTGAAAACAGGTTGTAATTGGAGACATAAGTGGGAAGAAAAAGTTTTCTTCAACCATAGGAAAAAAAACTGTGAAGGAAATGAAATACCACTACTAGCATATAGTTGGTCGTAGTGGGAAAGACTAGGAGACATGACAATTCCTAGAAAGAGATCTCTGTATCATAGTGAAAGCCGGGAAATTCTCTAGGCTTGCCAGCTAGGAAGGAGCAGGAGTAAATACAGAACCCTGTTTGAGAAAGCTGTGCTCACCATATGCACATACACACACAAACACCTGAAAAAAGCATCAGAAATTGGAAGCTCTAAATAACTAGAGAAATTTTCACCATTTTATTGTGGAAGAAAGCCTGAATTTCATCAGCCCAGAAAAAGTAAGAACACTGATGACTCCAGAAACAGAAGATAAATGGAAGGATGTGCCAATTTCACAGAATGGAAAAAGAGAAATAATATGAAGACTAAAGTAGGTATTTACCTTCAAGGTTTTATTTGCCTGCTCCAAATTCTCTGCATAGTGGCCATAAAGATCCAGACTTTGACAAAAATTTTCCAGTCCTGGTCCCAAATTCCCTTTCTCCAGGTGAAATGACAGAACACTGTGCACAAGGAGCAAAAAGCTTGTGAAGGATGCATTACAGATGGCATTTTCACAACTCCTTCTGATTCATTCCTTTGGTGACCTTCCTTTACCATTCTCCACCTCCCATCCAATTTCCACGCCAGATTTGCCTGGAGGTCAGACAGTGAGCCACAGAACACCTTGTGGAGCAGACTTACTGGGCTTAAACCACTGTCTAGTAACTGGGTACCCAGATATGTGATACAGATCAGGAGATCCCCGGGGACACCTCCAAGTGCCACTAAGGCTAGCAGTGCTAGGAATGAATGGCTGTTTAACAACATGTTAGCCTTGTTTCCCCCAAATCTTACTTTCTCATCAACAGAGTCCTTCCAATATAATTACAGGAATTGCATCCTGTGTCCACTTACTGGCTGGCAGAATATAAGGATTCCAGGGGTCCAAATATAGTTTCCAACACAGCAGGTTTCAGCGTCCCTTTGGCTTTTAAAATCGTCACAAAGTACTAAGTAGGAAAGAAAAAGAATTTCAAACAGGTAGAATTCACAAATCATCAAACTGAATGGTTTGTGTTGGAAAGGATCTTAAAGACCATCTACTTCCAACCTGGTCGGGAACACCTTCCAAGCCTCATCCAACCTGGCCCATCACTTCCAGGGATGGGGCATCCACAGCTTCTCTGGTCAACTTCTGCCGGTGCCTCACCACCCTCACAGTAAAGAATTTCTTCCTAACATCTAATTTAAACCCACTCTCTTTCAGTTTCAAACCATTCCTCTGTATCCTATCGCTATATGCCTGTGTAAAAGTCACTCTTCCTCTTTTTATAACCCCCCTTCAAGTACCAGAAGGCTGCAAAGGTTATTAACCTCTGAGGTCACTCAAAGGTTATTTGTGGCATACGGCAGAAGCCAGAAGCTGCAGCCTGAACAGTCTTTGGCTCAGAAGGATATCAAACATCGTGAATGTCTACCTACATCCAACATCAGATGTAAGCCTTACTTGTAGCTTTGACCATAACTGTAAACACATGGAACAATACTACAGCTGAAAAGATTGTACAGTGAATGCTACTGCACTACTACTGAGATTCAACAGTACTACACTGAAAAGATTCTGTTTCAGTGTCCTCAGACGCATCTGTTTTTCACTCTCTTGTCCATAATTTTTGTATTGTCTGTGTCCCTACAGTTCATACATCTCAGGCATCTTAAGGTGAGCCCCCTATTCAATCAAAACTTGAAAGATTTATGTCTGTGTATAGAACAAAGCTAAAAGGCCAAACCCATGAGCTATTGAATATTACAGAGGACGTAAAAGAAAAACAACAAAAAACCCTTTTAGCCACAGTAGGTGTCCCAGGCATTAGGGATGTATCAAAGTCTTGCTCTTGACCCTTCTCCATGAAAACACAGATAAGTATGTGCTGTCTGAATACACCCACATATCAGAAGGGGCAGAAATACTCACCGTGAGCACCAAATCCAGCTGCTCAAGGTATTTGTGTTCCGTTTCCAGCAGTTCCTTGGCTGTCCGGCTGCGCTTTCTCTCCCAGCGAGCCCTCTGGTCTTCCACAGTGTTTGCTCCAACCGCAAACAGCAGGGATGAGGCACTCATGGCAGAGTCAGGGCTGATATACAGGGATCTAAAGGATCCTGAAGAGCTAAGAAAGACGGACACATTACAAAAGAATAACCCATGTTGCAGGGCAAGATTCTGAACTAAAACCTCTGCACTTTCCTATGAAATAAGGGAAGTCATTTGCCACAACCGTTATTAAGAGTTTCCTTCTGTATTCCGTCACGTTGGGCACAGGGGCCCTGCATCAACAAGAGGCACAGCATTAGAGAGACCAGGCTGTGAAAGCAAGAGCAGTACATGACAATATATCTGTAAGCAAATCTCAGTGCACAATCCCACGTGCAAACCACTGCTTCCTGTGCTTTGCCCTTCCCATGCTTTGTGTGAAATTCTCATTAAACTCAAGCAAGTTAGTGGGTGGAAGAGGTACTGTGGATAGGAGTAGAAAACAACCATAAGATTTGTCTTGTGAGGGAAAACAGAAGAGAAAGAGACCACTCTTGCTTGTTTTCCCATGGAGGTTACTAAGAAGTGAGTGGTTTGCTTTGTCATTTACTAACAGTAATTTGTGCTTCTGGAAGTGAGAGAGGCCAAACAACTGCTGTGAATCACACCAGCTTTGCTCCTGCTCTGCTCTTCTGCTACAGTATCATGATTTTGTTACACAGAAAAACATTCCCCCTTTCAGCATGCCCTCTCAGTAAAAGAGGAGTTTTAGCAGAACAGCGGATAGATATTGTTCTTTTGATGAAAATGCAGTGCAGGCAGTTGCACACTTGCCCAGGCATTAAGTCTGCAGTTTCACTGGAATCTGAGTAACCTCCAAAAAGTTCTGGTTCCCACATGGACGAGATACACTAATCCAGAAAGATGTGTCGTCATAGAGAAGGAGATTTGTCAAACACCATCTTCCAGAGACATTTCAGATATGTAAATCAATGTCTGAAACAAAAGCTTCACATCAAATGAGAACCAGGACTCATTTAATGAGTTTGCAAAAGTCCAGAGAGCTAAGGGACATGTGCAGTGTTTTACAGTAGCAGTGGCTTCTCCAGAGGTTTACCCTCATATTCACTTACAGCACAGCCATAAGCCTAACCAAGGCCTTCCCTCTTGGTCAAACAGGGCAGACCTGGCGTGGATGGAGGCAGCACAGCAGGGAACACCACCCAAAGCTTAGCATTGGTCCTCCCCTTGAAGTGTCTGAGGCCAGGCTGGATGGGGCCCTGAACAACCCTGCCTGTGGAAGGTGTCTCTGGGCTTTGGAGAGGTGTTGGAAGGAGGTGGTCTTTAAGGTCCCTTCCAACTGAAACCATTCCGTGATTCTATTCGTGTGCATTTGCAAAGTACTCACCAGCAATGGACTAAATCGCTGCCATTCGCATAGCACCTCTAGCCAGGGTAGACTGCAGTCAGGATGTTTATTTTGCAGACCAATTTCTTTTAACACACAATAATTAAAACAAACGAACAAGTTATACCAGGTTTAACCATCTACTGCTCACATAAAGAAGTTCAAGCACTCTCATTATTGCACAATATATTCTAACTGTGACAGGTCTGTAGGGTGAGAGCTGTCTGCAGCCTGTGGGTACACTAGAAAACACTTCACCTACAAGTGACAGAACTGCTCCAGCTTGCTTCTTCCATCTCACATTCACAAACCACTGAACACACTCTGTTACTGTTAACTACCTTATAATGCACCATTAGCAGCATGCCCTCCAACATTCCTAACTGTTTCGAGTACCCTCAAAAAAATCTCCTGTTATTATTGCAGCAGAGCCTCTCTTGATATTTCAGGAGTGTAACCACATGGTGGGTCAGGTCCAAGGGCCACATGGCCCCGCATCCCACACTGCGAGGTAAGGGGAAGGGAAAGGGAAAGGGAGAAACCCTGGAGCCCACAGCCAGTCCTCCGCCACCCTGAGGCATAAAGGAGAAAATATCGCAGGAGTTAATACTGTAGGTAAACTATGCACCTAGCCTTCCTTCAATTCGCCTGTGCTACTGGGTATTTAAAAGTGGTTTTGTGATCAGTCAAAACCAACGGTATTAGATTCTTTCAGCAGATGAGAAAAAATCCATCAAAAGTCTTACAGGATTCAACAGAATGCTTTTCTTGACCAAAAATGAAGCATTTCATTCATTATCCGGATTTTGTGGAATTTTTTTTAAAACAACTTAAGTATGTTTTAAAGAAACAAATGTTTCCAGTAAAAAAGAACGCGGGTGCGCTGAAAAATTTTAACTAAACGCTAACCAGATGTTTTTCTCTGACTGTGACATGGGTTCAGGAAATACTTGGTGGAATCAGGGACCAGTTTAGCCAAAGGGATCTTTAGGGGTCATCCAGCTGAGACCTATGCCCGGAGCGGGACTACCACCAAAGTCAGGCTGGGCTGCACAGGGCTTCATGCTGCCCAGGACCTTTCCACGGGTTGAGATCAGGACACGACGGAACACGACACCGACACCGGTCGCGGCTGAGGTCCCTGTCTCGGTTTCGGTTTCGGTTCCGGTTCCGGTCCCGGTCCCGGTCCCGGTCCCGGTCCCGGTCCCACGCCGCCCCCGCCGCCCGTTACCTGCCGGTCCCGCCGCCGCCCCGCGTTCAAACGGCGGCCCCGCCCCGACGGGCGGTCCCGGGGCGGAGCGGGGGCGGAGCGCGGCGGGGCCGGGCCGGGCCGGGCAGGGCGGTGGCGGGCGGCGATGGTGTCGCTGGGGCAGCGTCGCCCCCCGCCCGGGGACCTGGCGGCGCTGGCCGAGCTGGACGAGGCGGCGCTGCTGGCCGGGCTGCGGGAGCGCTTCCTGCAGCAGCACATCTACGTGAGTGCCGGGGCCGGGGCGGGGGGCGGCGGCGGCGGGCGCTCGACTGACCGGCTGTCCCCCTCCCACAGACCGACATCGGGGACATCCTCGTCGCCATGAACCCCTTCCAGCCGCTGCCGCTCTACGGGAGAGAGGTGAGTGCCGGGCCCCCCGCCGCGCCCCGCTGCCCCCCTGCTGCTCACGCCTCTCCGCTGCCGCTTCCCCGCAGGTCTCCGAGCGGTACCGGCGCTTCCAGACCGACGCGCTGCCGCCCCATATCTTCGCCGTGGCCAGCCGCGCCTACCACGCCATGCTGGGCCGCGGGGGCGGCGGGCCCCGCAACCAGTGCATCCTCATCAGGTGAGCGGCGGCCGGGGGTCCCGGGGCCGGCGGGGGGCCGGGGGCGGCCCCCGAGCTCTAGCTGGGATCGCCCCGATTAAGGTTCAGGTGAAGCTCATCTCTGGTGCTGTTGGTGAGTCAAAATCCATCTGCGCTGGCAACACACCCCTCATCCCGACCGCTTTCGAGACAGGAGAGCGGGCAGGTTGTAAAAAGGTGTGAGCAAACAAAACTGGCTTTCGTGGAGTAGCTCGGCCAGCAATCTTTACAGCGGTAAAGATGTCCGATTCACTTCTGGGGATCCCTGCCTTTGGAAAGATTTAGCCAGCTCTAGGAAAAGCCACTGGGTGCTCTTCTCTGACAACACAGCTGCCAGGGTAAAAGCTGCAGTAAAAGTTGGAAGGGTGATAATGGAAGGAACCAGTTTTCATGAAGTGGAGTTTCCCATGTGTAACCAAAGAGCAGGAAGAATTAAAACATGCTTTTCTGCTCTAAGACCTTTGGGAATTTGGTCAGGGAGGATCTTATTGTCATGGACAGTTCTGTGCACCAGAAGTTGGCGGAAAGTTTCTTTTAAACAAAGAGCCTACCAGTATCACGTACATTTCACTCCATCGTGTCACTCTTGTTCTGCTGGAACTCTGCAGTGCAGCAGGTAGCATCGTTTAACACAGAAAGCCTCAAACAAAATCAGCTAACAGAGAAAGTATCAAACAGCAAGGAGAAAGCCTTGAAACATTAACTGCCTCTTCTCTATAACTGGGTGTTGTAGAGCACAGTTTAAATGTCGTCTCAGTTAAAATGCTAATTTCCAGCTTCTTTGATTTAATGCTCCTTTATATTTGCCTTCTGATCATTTTATCTGTGTTTTCAGTCTACAGGGTGTGGAAGTGAATTGCTGAATCACTGCTGAGTGTTTTGGTGGGACTGGGAGCTGACTTTGAGGGGCACTTGAGCCCCACTCATTTCTGTAGCCTTCAGGCCACTGGTGCCTGTGCTTTACATAAAGTCCTCTCATGAAGCAGAGGCTGGCCTTGGAGTCAGCAGGTGCCAGAGGCACTGCCGGTGGGGCTCTGGGGGATAGAGAACAGTCATTGTATTTGTCTTGGGAGGTGGAAGACAAGAAAGAGTAACCTGTAAGAATTTGCCAAGTGGTCAGTGGTCTGGTTGTTTTCTGGCAGCAGTTCAGAGATGAGGCTGATGTACTCCTGTGCATCTTGCAACCTTTTACCTGGTCTGTGCATTGCTGTCACAGTAAGTTCATGGTTTTCCTCACTATGAGTGGTGAGACACTAATTGACAAGTTTCCCTTACATGAGCGTAGTTGAGGTGAATGAGGAAGTTGAGGTCACTCCTGTTAGACCACAGTTCACCACAACAGCACAGGGACACACCAGGATCTGCCGTCACTTGTGCTCTCTTCAGTGAGACCTCCAACTGAGTCTGGAAGGTCTGGATAGCATTCTTCAGAGGCTGATGTTGGATGAAGCAGCTGCTGCCAGGTCATAAGTGTTCATTGCTATCAAACTGTCCTGAACTACGAATTCCACTGGGTCCTCTTGCCTTCCCAGTCCCAAAGGACATTAGTCATGCTTGGGTGTGCTGCAGTACAGCACTTGGGTCACCTGAAGATGACTTTGCATTTCTTCACAGCTGGGGCCAGTTACACACCTGCTGAGCTTGCAGGACCTTATGAAGGTGTTGTGCTTGTTGGAGGGTCTAAGGACAAGCTTGAACCATGGAAGTTGATAGTTTTTTTGTGAAGGAGGGAAGTTACTGAAAAATAAAAATAAACCTGTCATACTGAGCAGGGGCACTGGATGGCATGTTCTCAACTGGCAAAGTGGTCTTATTTTGTTCGTATGTATTTGGATGGTGCTGGTCTGACCTCTGCTTGAGATGAGGGACCTGGTGTTGTATTTGAGGTTTTTAGCTAGCTATGACACATACTTGATACCAAGCTCCGAGCAACTGGGAACTACAAAGCAGTAAAGCCACACCACACGCTCAAAGGTCGGCTGTGGAAACAAGCTCAAGTATACCACCAGCATTTCCTGCAATTTTTTTTCGCCATGCATATGCTAAAGTTCTCAGCTGCTGTGATGTTGTCAGTAAAGGACATATTGTCTCACTGATTGTACATTCCCCCTCCCAGGACAGGGGAAACTGCACTTTCCAAGTGCTGGTTGTTTGACTTGGAGGTGGAGGTGCTGTGGATGTGTGACAGCACAGTGACGTGCACTGCTGGCACTGTGGGAGTATGGGCAGCTCTGTGCCCACGTTCCCAGCCGGCTGAGGCACGTGAGCATGTGAAACATCCAATACCTGAGACTGCCAAAGCATCTCATGATCAGTATCCAGTTGTGGATGTGATGTGGATAGGGCAAATCTCTCTGGAGAAAGAGGAAGCTGTTTGCTCCAGCATATGCAAGGGAGTTGATGTAGGGGATGACTTTTGAAGCAGAGCAAATGGTCTGTCTGGTACATCCCATCCAGAACTGACAGCGTAGGGTTTATCTGTACTCCCTTGCAGAGGGAGAAAAGTTCCCTGATGAAGGACAAGAACATCATGGGACACACTATGTAAAGCTGTGGTGTGTGAGCTTTCACTCACACGTGATTTTGCTGAAAAAGTTGTGAAGCTCTCATAGAGCACTCTCAAGTGATGGAGCACTTGAACTATAAGAGGCAGAACAACTTTAAGACTGATTGAATTTATTTTGCTTTTTCTTGGCAGTGGAGAGAGTGGTGCTGGGAAAACAGAGAGTACGAAGTTTTTGTTGCAGCACATAATGAACCTATGCAAAGGCAACTTGCAGCTGGAGCAGCGGATCCTTCAGGTAGGTTGTTGCAGGATGGTGCTTGGAGGTTCAGAAGCAACACTTCTGCAAGACAACTTGCATTAGGCTTAGGATGCCTGCTGGTGAATCACCACTGGAAATCAGGGAGCCATGCATAAGACACATAAGAAAACAGTGGATAAGAATGGTGAGGTAGCTGACCACAAGTTAGAAGGGTTAGTAGGTCAGTAATTTTTTTTGCTGGAGATGATTCCTAAATTATAGAAAACTATTGCAATCATTTATAATGATTGTTCTCTGTTACAACAGATTGGTGGCATTTTTTCAAATGATCTCCTGTTTGAGGTAGAACAAGGACTTTCATTAGAAAAATGAAAACTTGATTTAATCGTACACAGGGATGAAGATCTCACACAGCCTTTAGTCACCTATCCTTGGCTACTTATACTGCAAGGCACATACCTGCTAGCTGGCTAACTGCCATCTTTGGTCTTCCCATACATCTTTGCTAGCTCATTTTGAAACATATTTTTCTCTTTGGTCTGAAATATTTCCACCTGAATCTCTCCCCAGGGAGTTGTGAGGTTTTTTGAATAAATTGTACTTTAAACCTTCCATGTGATATGTTAAGAAGAGTGAGTTCTTGAACTACTTCACTTTAAAGTCTGTCTTCTCAGATTTCCTGTAGAAACATAGAGGTCTTTTTCTGTGTGGTGGGTTAACTTCAACCAGTGCCCACCAAGCCACTCTATCACTCCCTCTCCTTAACTGGACAGGGGTGGAAAAACATGACAAAAAGCTCATGGGTTGAGATAAGGACTGGGAGATCATTCAGCAACTACCATCACAGCCAAAAGAGGCTCAGCTTAGGGAAAATTAATTTAATTTCTTGCCAGTTAATATCAGAGTAGGATAATGAGAAATGAGAACAAATCTTGAAACACCTTCCCCAACTCCTCCTTTCTTCCTAGGCTCAGCTTGACTCCCAGTTTCTCTACATTCTTCCCTCCAGCAGCACAGGCAGACAGGGAATGGGTGTTGAGGTCAGTTCATCACAGATTGTCTGTGCTGCTGCCTTCCTCCTTGTGTCCTGCCGCTCCTCCAGCATGGGGTCCCTCCCACAGAACACAGTCCTTCAGGAACAGAATGTTCCAGCATGGGTGCCTTGATGTGATGCAGTCCTTCAGGAACAGGCTGCTCCAGTGTCAATATCCTCCACAGGGTACTATCCTTCAGGAACAGACTGCTTCCGCTCTGGGTCCCCTCCACAGGGTGCAGTCCTTCACCAACAGGCTGCTCCAGCATAGGCCCCCCACAGGGTCAGAAGTGCTATCAGCAATCCTGCTCCAGTGTGGGCTCCTCTCCACAGGCCACAGCTCCTGCCAGCTGGGCTTCCCATGGGGTCACAGCCTCCTTCGGGCACCCACCTGCTCTGGTGTGGGGTTCTCCAGGGGCTGCAGGTGGATCTCTGCTCCCCCGTGGACCTCCAAGGGCTTCAGGAGCACAACTGCCTCACCATGGGCTGCACCAGGGGCTGCACCAGGGGCTGCACCAGGGGCTGCACCAGGGGCTGCACCAGGGGCTGCAGGGCGATCTCTGCTCCTGCACCTGGAGAGCTCCTGCCCCTCCTCCTTCAATGACCTTGTGTCTGCAGAGCTGTTCCTCTCACGCATCCTCACTCCTCTCTCCCTTCTGTGGGTGTGCAGCAGTTTTTATCTCAGAGGTGCTGCCACTGTCACTGATGGGCTCAGCCTTGGCCAGTGACAGGTCTGTCTTGGAGCCAGCTGGCATTGGCTCTGTTTGGACATGGGGGAAGTGCCTGGCATCTCCCTCCTTTAGCTCCTGCTGCAACCAAAATATTGACACGTAAACCAAATGACCCATGCTGTGCTTTGTGCTCTGGAATGGTGTATTAATTCAGTGTGGTATCCTCCCTGGTGGATCCAAGGTTAATGCCTGTGCTGGGTTGTGGGAACGTGACATTGATACACCTGCTATCTCTGCTTAGAGCTGGCTTGGGTCACACTGCCAGGCTGCTTCTGACCTGAGCAGGTTCCACAAGCAGGAGAGCTGTGTTTGCTCAGCCGAGTGCCTAGAGACAGCCTGCAGTTCCTTCACTGGAAATAACACTCACTTCAGCACACACGAGCTGCCCTTGGAAAGCCTGGAGGTGACAACAAAGAAATAATATGTGTCTTATTTGGTTCCTGTAGATATATCCAAGGATTAAGTTTGTCCTTTAGCTGATTACAGTGTCATGCCTTAAAGCTGTGTTCAATAGGCTGCCCAGCGTCTACTCTGAGGCATTGTTCTTCCAGTTCATAGGCATTCTTTGCTCAAA
The DNA here is from genome assembly GCF_017639235.1 of Corvus kubaryi. Lineage (NCBI taxonomy): Eukaryota > Metazoa > Chordata > Aves > Passeriformes > Corvidae > Corvus > Corvus kubaryi. The sequence continues at coordinate 13,653,397 of NW_024581096.1, forward strand.
TACAAAAAAATTGTCATTTTGCCACCTTTGCATCCAGTTTAACAAGCTGGTCTGATGTTCTGTTAATTTCTTTATAATTCACTGTCCCTATGTCTACAAATTTCAGGAGCTAAGCTGACATACTTGTATTAACTGAGTGCCACGTTGACTTTGTTTATTGCTGTAGTATAGCACTCAAATTATCTAGTGACAACAGATACTGTGTGGAAATCAGTTATACTAACCTTATCTTTTAACAAATGACTCAATGATCTTACTGAGATCCCATCAGTTTCATTGTACTGATTGTCGTTAATCTCATGCTGCTTAGTCTTTGTGATATTTGCCTCTTTGAATTTCTTTAGCCAGGCAGAGATAAAATAGGTGCTCATCCATATGCATGGGGTGGGTCCTTTCCCATCTGAACTCTGAATAGCAAATGCTAAAGATAGTTTTTTCCAAGTTAGATTGGATCACTTTATCTGAAGAATGGCTGTTCTGCTTCCTCACTTTTTTCAGGTGAATCCGTTGCTTGAAGCTTTTGGCAATGCCCAGACTGTGATGAATGATAACAGCAGCCGCTTTGGAAAGTACATACAGCTGCGTTTCCAGAAAAATACAGGTAAAGTCAAGGGCAATTACTAGCCTGGGGAGTGGTTAGAAACTGGAGGGTGTTGGAAAAAGGGTCCGTGGACTCCGGCAGGGGGAGGAATTGCAGTCCAAACCAATATGGTTGATAAAAGAAAGCTCCGTTTATTAGCAGTCCAAAGGCACTTATATAGTATACCAGCTTGTTAACTCTTAAGTGGCTTAAAACTTATCAAAGCGTGTTTCTGCTTCTACATAATTGGACTTACATTGGCAAGCTTCTACAGTTATGATTAAAAGAATTCAGAGTTCACCCTCCCTTCTCTCCCAGTCAGCACATCTTATCAGCACAGCTGCAGCGCTTCAAAACTCCCTTTTTTGTTTCCCAGGCCTGTTTCTCACACAGGGATTTTTCTCATGCAGACAGTTTCTCACACTAACCTTTGCTTGCAGGCCTGTTGCTTGTATAGTTCTTTTATTGATCCCATAATTCTATCAATGATCCATGTCCCTGATCCTCTAACCATTTCCCAACAGGAGGGAGTAGACTGAGTAGCCAAAACTTGTGGAGGGTATAATTTCAGCACATGGCTCCCTGTGGGAAGGGTGTGCAATTAAGTAAAATCTCACAGCAGCCACTGTTGGATAGAACCTGGATAGGATAAGGCCTGAGTTTGGACAGAGTGGGAGTACAGGAAGGATATGGGGGTGAGAGTGCAGGGTAAGTATCAGTAATACTCTGTGATGCCAGAAACCTTTGTTTCTGCTAAAAGAGGTTTACAGAAATCTCTAAGACCACAGAAAGCATGGAGAAGCCCATTTCCAGTGTGCTGGGCAGCTTAGGGGGTCTTGCACACAAGAAAGCTAATTTAGACAGCTCTGTGCTCCTGTCACCAAAATAGAGATGTGGGACAGCCCAGGCAGCTTCATGTCCCCCAGAGTGAAGTTCCCCACCCTGTCACCTTTTTGTGTGCAGTGCAAGGTGCAAAGCTGAGTGAGTACCTGTTAGAGAAGTCACGGGTGGTGCAACAGGATACTGGGGAGAGGAATTTCCACATCTTCTACTACATGTTTGCTGGACTGTCTTCAGAGCAGAAGGAGATATATGGGTTATTGGATCCTTCACTCTACAGGTACGTCAAAGACAGACCCTTTAGTTTAGTCTTTGTAATGGGTGGTGAAGGGGAAAACAGCATAATGGAGTTTTTGCCTCTGCCCTGGGGTTTTGTCTGTGGGTGAGTGGAAGCTGGAGTGGGATCTAAATGGAGCTATGTGAACAGATGTTATGGATCATCATGGAAGCTGGGAGGTCTGGGATCTCTGCTGCATTACCTTGGAAAAGTTTCTTTCCCCTTCTTGTCTCCACTGCTGGTGATCTGCTTTGTTCCTGTGGGGTAGGACAGAGTTACAGTGCTGATTGTGTGACAGTTTTGTATGGGATATGCACTTTCTCAGGTACATAAGTGGACGATTTGGTACACAGGAAGTAGCTGAACAGTGGAAGCACAAATACCAAGAGGTTTGCAATGCCCTTGACATGGTGGGCTTCCAAGAACAGGTTAGTCCTGGGGCTGTTTAATTTCCATCTATGCTACCTGCAGACACAGGGTTTCTTTCTACCTGCTCTTTTGAAGCTCAGTCCTATTTCTTTCTCTAGATTTTCCATGTTATTTTCGGACCACCTGAGTCTGCCAGATTTTGTGGAGAGCTTTTTCCCACAGGTTGCCTGTGCCTCTTCCCTTAACCTCTCCAACTTCCGGGTCCTCTGTGTAGTACATGCTACATGCCAATAGGTTTTTCAGTCACCTTTCTTATGTGCTTTAGGAACAAGTAGACATGCAGGCTATCTTGGCTGGTGTGTTGTCTCTGGGCAATGTGACCTTTGAGCCTGAGGAGAGCAATGGGTCTGTAAAAGTCAGTGAAGCCTCCCGGGGATGGCTGAAGGCTGCAGCGGTGAGTCACAAGATATGTTGACAGAAACCTTATGGGTATAATGCTCTTCCCCAGTGGCTGTGTGACTGCAGGAGCTGTTCCTGCCAAAGATGGCAGAGGATCTTTCTGCCTCAGAGTATGAAGGTTTCTAAAGAACATGGGGTTTTTTTGGAAATGTACAGTTTCACCCCATGATTGCATTTGTGTTCACTGCTATTCATACCCAAAGAGATGTCTCAGCTTCTATTTCTTGTGTGTTTGGAATCAGCGTCTTATATAGTCAACACATGCCTTGCTGACTTCGTACAACACAAGCTTTTTAAAACTAAATGTTTTATGTTAGTGAGTGTGACAATGCCTTGGGGAAATTCAGGTGTGCAATATGTGTATGCTGGTTCTGCATTTTCATCGGATTTTGTCCAAGGATACGACCCTAAGTGCTGCCTTTTTTTTGGTTGGTTATCTTGAATTAAGCTTTCTACTGTTTTGCATGCAATTATCACAGATTAAGAAATACGTGTTTCCCAGGACCATTTTTGTTATATGGGATGAATATATTATCCTGCTTTGTTAACAACACAGAACAGAAAAAAGTAACATACTTCTCCTCTATTTCTTTTCATTTTGACCTATTTGAAACCCCAGCACCCTTGCTCTTTCGTTTCACTCCCATCTCTTTGCCTGTTTCCCTCCTACACCATACCTGAAACAACCACCTACGTCTGTTCAGCAGCCAGCTTCTTTTTATCTTACTTCTGAAAGCCTGCTCCTCGTTTTTAGCCCACAGGAGGGGAATTCCTGTTAAACCACCGAGGATTTTAGTGTTTCTGAGTTCTCTTTGTTTCCTGCCTCTCATGTGGGTTCGTGTGACTCTGCAGCTGAGATGCTTCAGCACCTGCACAGTCACCTCCGTGTGGTGCTGTTCAATAAGTCATTAAACAGCTCAGCAGGGACTGCCGTGGCTTCCAGAGAAGGTGAAAGGTGGCAGCACTGGAAGAGCAAAACAAAAACTGTTTGAGAGCGAGTGTGTGAGGTTGGTTGCTGCAGGGGTGGAGCAGATCAGAGCCCATGTCTGACTCTGGTGCCAGCAGTAGCACTTGCCTTACAGTGGGGCTCAAAGGCCTGAGCCTGAATCATGACCCCGTTACACAAAGGTACAATCCCCATGAGCGGAGTGAGGGTTTGCAACTGACTGTCCTCGTCCATTTCCTGTTTCCCAGGGTCAGTTTGGAGTCCAGGAAGATGAGCTTTTAAAATGCCTGATTTGTACAACGTCAGTGACCCGAGGCGAGCAGATCCAGCGTTTTCACACCCAGCAGCAGGCAGAAGGTAGGAAACACAATGAATTGCAGATGTGCTGGCTAGAAAGACTGGGTTTTGATGGAAGGGTTTCCCCACACATGTGCAGCTTGTTGCGAACAAAGATGTCCTTCTGTGCCCCTTCATTCCTCTCGCATAGAGGCAAGTATGTCAGTGTTTATCTGTTTAGTCTCTTACTGACATGTAGGGCCATGAATGCTGCTTTTGTTTGGTCTCCAGGAGACTGCAGAGATTAAATGAGAAATGAAGGAATTAGCTTTGCTTTTTCCCTCAGTCCAGCCTAGAAGGAAACTCTAGGTATTTGTACAAAAGAGGGGAAGGCTCCTGTTGCAGAGTGCTGGCAGTGTGCAGAGCTCTAGAAACAACCACGAGAACAATGAGATATCACAGTATCAGGAATGGAGTGAAAAGAGTAAAATAGCAAGTACAAGGTGTTATTTTCCCCTTCAATAAAACAAGAAAATAATCTAAAATAATCTGTACCAAGAGGTTCAGTTAAATTATAGTATCTTAAAAAGTAATTTAAAAGAGAGATTACTGCTTAAAAATAAATGAAAGAAGAAAATTAAAATGAAATGGGATTAGCTAATTCTGTTTTACAAATTTCTCTTGACAATAAAATATACATCTCTTATCATAGGTCATATTAATTTGTCTCCTTTTTAGAATGTCAGCAAGCTTTCCTTCAATTGTGTCCTTTTCTTGCCTACAGCATTTAAACAGTGAGCAACTGTGGGCTAGGAGGAAGAGAACCGTCTCCAATTTTCCGAGTAAAATTTGGAGCTTCTCCCTTGGTTTGGCAGTGAGGGGATCCATACTCAATAGATCTTCAGAGGGGAAAGCAAGTTTCTGGGTAGTCTACAAAGTGGCATGACTCAAAAATGCCCTGGCATGCCATGTGTGGTCTTGTAGAAAGATTGTGAAGATTTTGTAATTAAGAGCTGGTTTTACACTTACAAAGGGTGGGGACAATCAGACAGATAGTGAATGTTTATGTGATCTTTAAAGTACCTTTACATGAAATTGTTGCTAGAGGTGGTGAGCCAGCTTGTGTGTTGTGTCCCCTGCTCTCCTGTGAGCCCTTCAGTGAGCTGATATTGTTCCCTCTGTGCAGATGCCCGGGACTCCATTGCAAAGGTGGCCTACGGCCGAGTGTTTGGCTGGATTGTTTGCAAGATCAATGAGCTTCTGGCTGAGAATGTGGATCCTGAGGTGGAACTGAGGGAGATAGGTGAGTTCTGCTTGCCTTGCTCCTGTTCTCAAATGTGCATCCCTCAGCCACAAGGAAGGACACAGCGCGAGGTTTCACAGGGCCCGTGTGCTGGGATGCATTATCAAAACCGTGATCCTGCTGGAGGTAGGAGTCAGCAGCATGAAGTGTGTAGGGCCATGTTCAACTCTGAGCAGTCAGTTGATCTGAAGCAACTGTGGACTGTAGTTCTGGGGCGCTCTGGCTTAACAGAGAGGCCAAGCTGGAGTGGTTCTTCTCTTAACTAACTCTGCAAGCTGTGTAAGAGCTGCCACTGGTGTCTCTCTTGGCTGCATCTTCCCTCTGCCACAAGAGCTGTGTGATAGGAGATTTAGTTGTGTGTTGGTGTACACAATAACCTACAGAGATAGTCTGCACACTCCATTATGTGCTCTTCTTCTGGTTTTTTTTAGGCATCTTGGATATTTTTGGGTTTGAAAACTTCGCAGTGAATCGTTTTGAACAGCTTTGCATAAACTTGGCCAATGAGCAGCTGCAGCATTTCTTCAACCATGTAAGTCTGCTGAGGGTGACCTCACCTTGTGTTGCAGAGAGAGCAGAACACTGCTCTATCTGGCATGTGAAGGAGAGCTTGGGGAAAAACAGATCTATTGCCTGGAAGGACAGAAATTGTGATTAGTGAAGCAGGATAGAGAGCGGCAACCTTCCCTGCTGGGGCAGGGGAGCCACTGGAACAGGAAAGGAAGAAGTAGAAGGATCAAGCAGTAGCCAAAGTCACAGGGGTAGGGACACTTACACTCTGAGAAATGTTCCTGCTTTATGCACCAGCACTGGTGAGTGCTAGGGTTACAGAGAACCACGGAGAACAGCAGCTACATTTTGGACCTCTCATGCTGTGGCTGTGAGTGCCATACCTCCATCCTCTTGTTCTGGGCAGGAGGGAAGATGTTCAGGGTTGTCTAGCCAAGTCTGCTGGGTGGTTCAACCTTCTTTTTCTTTATTTCAGCACATTTTCCAGCTGGAGCAGGCTGCCTATAAGGAAGAAGGGCTGCCTTGGGAGACCATCACATTCAACAATAATGAACCTATTCTGGTGAGTGAGAGGACTGACAGAATATAGTTGCTCTGTCCAGCCAAGAAAGAGTCTTGCTCTTTCTGCCATGGGGAGGAGATGCACCTGGGAAGAATCTCTGCAAAGGGTGGTGAGGGTGAGAGGGGATGTCCTGCACTGCTTTAGACATGTGTGCTATGTCTCCTTTCCTGCAGAATCTGCTCCTGGCCAAGCCCATTGGGCTGCTGTCTCTTCTGGATGAGCAGAGTGCATTCCCTCAGGTATGCATGAGAGAGGAGACAGAGAAAATACTCTGGGGGATAATATATCAATGAATATCTGGGCTACAGAGAGAGCTTTTGGGTTGGAGTACAGGATGGACAGAGATGTCCCTACATGTGACTTAAGAGATGGGACATCCAATTCAGGGGCAGTCTAGTGGCTTTGGCATCCCTGGGAAGAGTCAGAGAGAGGAGGTACAGCAGAAGACTATTGCACAGCCAAGGATACTTCCAACACTTTGTTTTCATTCCATGTGTCCTCATCAGGCCTCTGTTGCAGCTTTTGAAATCTACTGTCTTGCAGGCAACTGATAAGACGTTTGTGGATAAACTAAACAGCAGCTTTAAGGGGAATTTACACTTCCAGCCAGCCCGAGGCCGTGTTTTGGGCTTCAGCATCATTCACTATGCTGGGAAAGTATGTACTGTTTGCAGGAAGAATGCTGTTGTGGTGCATGTTGGAGGGGTGGAAGTGTTGCCTGACAAATAAGGCTTTGATGCTATGGAATGTGTGGTCTGAGGATGACACTAACAGAAGTGATGTGTTCCAATGGACTGCCTCCTGGAATTCCCTGCGATTTATGTAAAAACTACAGGAAGAGAAGACCCCTGAGGAAAGTGGGGCTACCTCTGGGAAGCGTAAAGCATTAGAAAAATCTGCTATTCTTCTAATCATCATTCTATTAGAACTCTAGTTCTAAAATAGTACTTTATAAATACAAGTACTGTGTCCACTGTGCAGCACCAAAGAACAGGCTACAGGCTTTTTCTTTACCTATCAGGTTCCAGAGCATAGCAGTGACTATTTTTTAGCAAACACCTGGGAACACTTTGTAAACAGCCAGGTAATTAATTTTTTGAAAGTGTAGGCAGTTATTTACATACTCAATGATATCTAAGCAGCTTGAGATTTAGAACTATTGCATGTAACTTCACTGCCACCAGTGTTGAGAGCATTGGTCCACATAAGTTGAGTTGATTGGAGATCATTTTTGGAACAGGAGCAGATATGACAGTTCAAGTCACTGTAACTTGCAGCTTTGTAATCTAATCTCAGCATTGTTGACTAAGTTATTGTTTGCAGCATTCATGATTACAAAAATTAACATTTAACATGTAAAAGGTGGATGTCTCGGTGTTACACTGCACTCCTGGGGTTCTGATGCCTCTGCCATGTGCATGGTTTTGTTCCTCAGGGTTGGCATCTGAGTGGGGTGCAGGCATGTTTAAAGAATTCCTGTGCAAGCCAGAGTACATTCAGTTTAGCACATGATCAGCTCCCAGCAGGCTGTGGAGGTGGCTCTCACAGCCAGCCTGCGAGCACTGCTGTCCTTAGTGACTTGCTGCCCTTTCCCCAGGTACAATATGCTGCCAGGGGCTTTCTAGAGAAGAACAGAGACACCTTGCCAGCCAATGTCCGTGGGCTCTTCATCAGCAGCATCACCCCTCTGCTCAGTGTGCTGTTCACAGGCAAGTCCCTCTGCACATCCATCATGAGCCAAGGCCCACCTTGGCAAGAGTTAAGTGTGGACATGAGGCTTCATGTGTTTCACAGAGTGTGTTTCACAACTGGCAGCACCAGGGAGACTCGACTCTGGGAATGCTGCAGCCTGGAGTGGGGCTGCTGGCATGTACTGAGCTATCAGAGCTGTTTATTCCCTGCCATGGGAAGCCAGACAGGTTGTATCCCCTTCCAGAGAATTAGCCACCACTCAGATGCCTTCCCATCTTCTCCAAGGCCAGTGCAGGACTGTCTCCACTGGTTCTTTCTATACACTCTGTTCATGTCTAGAAATAAAGCTTGTCAAGGTCGTAGACTCTAAAAGTGGTGCTTCACAACTTGTTAAAACCCTGAGGTCATGCATTATTTTCTCCTACCACTATACTCCCTTTTTCCAGTTATCAATAAACCTTCAGATTCTCCAAGGCTTCTAATTAAATTAAAAATTTAGAGAAAGGTTGGGTGGATGCTTCCTTGGAAATTGGCTGGCTGAACACAGTGCTTCTGGTACAGAAATTCCATAAATTTTTTTTTGTCCCATTCAATCCATGCCACTTTCTGTGATTTACAAGAAGCTGGTGAATTTCATTTCTATTCTCCACTGTGTTTTTCAGCTGCTGCTCAGGACTATCTTTCTTCTTTAACATTTCTGCACTGTTACTGGAGCTACTTAGCCTAGTCCCAACTCTTTCAAAGTTCACAAACATCAGACAAAACCTATTTTCAGGTTGGTTGTCCAGTCCTGGGCAATGGCTTTAGGTGCTGAACAAAGGGTTTTGCCCAGATGACCTTCAGAGGACACTCCCAACCTCATTCTGTGGTTTTATGATTCACATGAAGCCATTGAATCAAGGGTGCACAAGATTGTTACTAGATCTTTTAGTAAATTAAACTTCCCTGATTTTCTCATCCTGTCACTGAATCAGTTATAATCTGACTTTAAATAACTTCCTGAGTGCTGTCGGTGAGCTCCCCATTTGCTGCCTGTACCATTTTTTCTGCGCCATTAGATGCCCGTTGATGATAATTCTGTTGAAAGTCATTCAGGTTTATTTAATAACCTGATTGCCATGTCTTCTCAGTGGCAGAAAATAATATTGCCTGCCTTGTGTACTTCATATATTTGCATTTTCTTCTTCCTTTTTTTAGCTCTTTCCTTGTAGTTCCACATGGTGAAACCTAACACCCTGTCTGTGATTCAGGATTTGTAATGAGGCGCGTGTGTGAAGTAAGGTTTGAATGTTTAGCCCTGGCTGATTGCAAGCAGAGGTACAAAACAACTAATTGTCTCTGTTCTTCCAGCCACTATCTCCAGGACGGGGACCCTGATGCCTCACATGAAAGCCAAGGTATTGTACTTCAGGTCCACATGACAGTTGATAAATGTTACCTGATAATTATTGTTTGAGAAACTGGCTGAAAAGGGGCAGAAGTTGGTTTAAAATAAGAGCAGACAACAATCAGCTTGTAACAGTTTCTCCTTTGTTTTTTACCGTGTTTTGTGCTTGCTTCTGTCATTTTTATGTTTAACTTGCCTTGCAACCCCTTAAATGCATTCTACCTCATTTTTTGCCATCTGCCTTCCAGCAGTGCTCTTTGGCTGTCAATCAAGCACTTCTTCCAGGGCTGATGCTTTGCTTTGGTCTGGTTTCAGGTCATACCAGGAGCAGATGAGAAGTTTAACAGCACACGGAAGCAGTCTGCTGGAGCTCAGTTCCGGGTACGGTATTGCTGCCCTGAGGTGCCCCGTGAGATGAAAGCAGTGATAACTTTATCACTGCAAATATCACTGCACTGCTTCCTGAGTGCTAAGCATTGTTAAAGCGGACATTACGTAGACAGGGGTTTTCCTGGTTGCCAAGCAGGGCTGATCATGCTGGGATTGACCCAGTTGTTGCCAGAACCCAGGAAGTTGCCGTGTGGTGAGAAAACAGTCCTTGCTGCAGGATGTTGCACATCTGGCAGTGCTTTGGCTTGACTGACTATTGATCTTCCTCTGCCCTTGCCAGCATTCCCTGATGGTGCTCATGGAGAGGATGTATTCTGCCAACCCACACTTTGTGCGCTGCATAAAGCCCAACATCCAGAAGGAGCCAGGTGTGCTGGATGACCAGGTGGTGCTGCTGCAGGTGAGTGTCCTTTACAGGGACTTCTGCCACATCTCAGTGGGAGGACAGATCCCACCAAAAGGCGATGTGTGGAAGGTGACTCACTTCAGTCCCCCCTTGTAAGAGGAAGGGTGGCTGCAATTTATATATGTGTAAAGATTCTGAGTACTGGGTTGTTTTTATGACACAGACTGCTACGTCCAGATTTTGCAATCTTAGTTCTCTCTCATTTCTTTTTCATGAATGCAATGAAATCTGCTTGTTGGGCACTAGGATTCATGTTTGCATCTCCCCCTGGATGGGAACTGGTACAGACAGTACTCCGGAAAAAATGCTTCCCAGAGGAGACTGTTCTCACCCATCAACCAGAATATAAGCAACTCTGAATATAAGCCAAGATGGGATTGCTTTGATGGGATCTGAAATGCATTGATATGACTGTATTTGGATATTCTGTCAGGTCTGAGGTCTAGATGCTATAAAGAATACTGAAAATTATTAGAAGAGTTCAGAAAGCTCAGGGGCCTGTTTAATGTATATAAGAAAGGTTAGGATTAAGAGAAAGTTCATCCATGCCTCAGAGTACTTCTGTGTCCAGATTTGGAAATACAAAGCTATCCTCTGAGGGACAGAGGCAAAGCAGTACCCATGGCTGGAAGGCGAAGTTATTTCAGTCATTGGTTTTTATGGTTTCCAACTTCTAACTCCGAGTGGTTAATCATCAGAGTTACAGGATGTGGTATTCAGTGCTTAACCAAGGAAAGATTTTCAGAAATTTTTTTTCATTTTGGACTGGAGAAGTTTAGGGCTGAATGAAGTAACTTCTGCCTGCAAAGGAGCAAACAGATGTCTTAATGACCTGTTTCTCTTCGTTCTCTGATCCTCTCTGTGGTGCTGCTTCAGCTCCGGTACAATGGGCTGCTGGAGACAATCCGTATCCGAAGGGATGGTTTCTCCTGGAGACCCTCCTTTGAGGAATTTGCTGAAAGGTCTGTTAAAACCTCTGAATATTCCTTGTTAGGTATTATTAAGGAAATGACCCTGATAACCAGATGTGGGCAAGGAGTAAAACAGCCTCTTCAAAGTTCATGTGGTCTGAGGTCATGGGGTTATTTGCTGTGGGAGGCTGAGTGGGAAAGATAGTAATTTATTTTTGTTTGCTGTCAGGGTGATAATGATTAGCTCAGCCCATTAAGGATGCAGCTTTTATGTGTTTGTATTGGTTTGTTTTCCACAGATACGGAATTCTTCTAGTTAAACCTGGTGTTCCCCTCACAAAAGAAAGGTAGGAACACATACTTTGTTGTGTGCAGTCTGGTTTGTTCTTCAGAGGCTTTTACTCTGAATAGCATAGCAAACCGAGTAAAAGGGACAGACAAGAGAAGAATGGGCTCTTGTGGTGATGGAGAACACGGATCCCAGGCAAGGACATTTAATGTTTAAAAAGCATTTGGTACCATGATGAATGAAATCTTTCTTGAATTGTTATGTAGCAATTAAATTCAATTACTATTAAGCCTTGTTGTGCTGTGAGGTGAAAACTGACCAATGTACTCAATTTAGGGAGTGACAGTAGTGGTCAAGGGCGTCCACTGAACTCGGCATGGCAGGGGCTCAAGTACAGTTGTCAGGTGCCTCTCCAGGCTTTTTTCCTGGTGGCCACATGTGAGAAGAAGATAAAGACAATGCTGAACAAGCAGCCAGCACTGAATGTCTCCCAGGCTAGAGAAGATGTTTCTAATCCAAGGATTTTGTCTCTGTACAGGCAAAATATGCCATCAGCACTTTCAGAATCTGACTGTTACACATGTAAACTTCCTTCCAGTTCTGCAGAGAAGACAGAGTTTTACCCTGCCAGCTTTTTCCTTCCTACATCTAGGGCAGCAGTTCCCCACCTCCTCTTCTCTACTTTCCCAGCCTCTCCTTTCTGCCAGTGTCAACTGTGATTGATAGTGAGAATGAATCATGTAAAGAAGCCAGCTGAGGGGTTTTTTTTAGTCATTTAAGAAAAGGATTTGAATGATCTCCTGGAACAATTCTCTCCTGGCAGTAGCTCCTTCTGCCTTCACAGTGCTTCCTTGAATTTCCTGACTCTTCTGAATAGTAGGAATTGCAAACTCAAGTGAGGTCACAGGAGAATCTCATAGAGGGGGGAGAGATGATTGTAAACAGGCAGCGTGGTTTGTTTGGAGACACAAAAATCATGGGATGCATTTCAGAAAAAAAAATCCTGTGGACATAGATTGTGGCACTGTGGAAGTTGGCTGAGATAGAAAGAAAAACACTTCTGCTTTCCTGTGTGAGATATTAGCAAAAAGTGCCACTATGCTTTCACAGCCTGGATTAGCAGGAGATGGAGAAAGCTGTCTGTGTGTTGCAGCTAGAGCTGCTTTCAGTTCATGGAATCTTTCCGAGTGACCCAAATTTTATCAGTGGAGTCTGCAAAATGAAACTGGAGTTGGAAAACAGACTTTCTCCTGGAAGTCTGCTGTGCTGACCTTGCAACTTCTGTCCTCCAAAGGGCTTGGAAACAAAAGGAGGAAAAACACTTCTGAGAATAAAATAGGCTCTACAGAATTGCCTCCCAGGGAGTTCAAGTAAATCTGCCTCTGGGAACCCCTTTGCTGATGTTCTTCCCAAATGTGATCCTAGCTGTGCCTCAAGGAGCATTACAGACTGACAGCCAGTTACTAGCTATCGGGAATTGCTGAGACACTTTATGCCCCTTTATGCAACTAAAAACATTGGTGTTCACTTTGGGTGGAAAATTATTTATTTCACTTTTTTCATGTCTTTCAGCTGCTTGGAGATACTGCAAAGTACAGGTCTGAAAGGCTGGATTTGTGGGTAGGTGTGCATCACTGTTGTTGGGAATTGGAAGCCTAAACTGCAGAGATTTTATATGTGTAATCTGTTACCTGGTTCTCTTCAGGGAGAGCTCTGTGGTTGTGGGAATAGCCTCTTCAAAGGATGATGGATAAAAATCTAGACAGTGTTTCTCACTGCATCTTTCCGTTTCCAACTTCACAGAAAGTCACGACTTTTCTTTAAATATTGGCATCAGGAACAGCTGGCAAAGTGTGTGGAGCAACTGGAAAGAGCAGCAGTTGTCATACAGAAAGGTGAGCACTAGGACAGGAGCATCCCTCAGTGCTGATCTCACACCAGGGGAAGGAAAACCTTTTCTGCAGTCCCTGCTCCACCTCTGCACCTTTGCAGAGGACAGAAGGATAGGGCAGGTGCCATCTCTCTGTCAAGGCCCTGTGAAGTCAAAGTGTTTATTGCAAATGCCTACATCCCCAGTGCTCATCCCGAATCAGGGAGAGCCCTCAGACGGTGTGAGCCTTGGAAAGGGAAAACGTGTGCAGGAGAGCTGGACTGAGCAGGACAGGCACATGATTTGGCTGTGTCCTGAGATCTGGCTCACTGTCCTCTGGAGTAAGGATTGTTTGTGAGTTGTGTTGAACTGGGAATAGGGAAATGAATGAAGCAGATCTCATTGCTGCTTTCAGAGATAGGCAAAAGGAGATGAAGTTTTGGTCTGGTTTGGTTTTTTTCTTTCCTTTCCACATAGCATCTGCTCTAGCAGCCTGTTCCTTCAGAGTGGCTGTGGGCAGACTGGTACTTCCCTTTGCTACATGAGGACTGTGCCTCCAGGAGGAGGAGGAGGCTGTCACACTTCCTAGTCCCTCTCTGTTGCACTTCTCTTCTGTATGGGTTGTTGCACTGCTGGAGCATCTGAGCAGCGTCCAGCTGTGTACCATACAGTGTGACAAACGTCAGACTGTCACAAGCTGTACTGTGCACTCTTGTCATCCATGGGGAAGATGTGCAGGTAGTGGGAAATGAGAGGGTGTAGCTTTCACTACATGAGCTTTAATAACTGGTAAAGTTGGTGGGATCACGCAATGTCTGTAATGCTCCTGGTGAACCCTGTGATGGCTGCTTATGGGAAAGGTTTTCCTGTGGGCTGGCATCAAGGAAATCCTGTCCCCTTCATGGTGTCTGAGGGGTACCAGAGCGATAGATGGTTAACGGGCCCTTTTGTAAGGCTTTGTTTTTTAAATATTCCGTTCCCTGGCATTAGAGATGAGATCTTAGATCTATAATTTGATTTATATAGGTCCGTGATCTGGCAGCTTAGAGACTAGAAGAGTTCTCACAAGGTTTTGGCTGCCTGCTCACACTAGAGGTTCCATTGCTCTTTATTAACATGATTCAAGTGTTGAGGGCTTCACACTGTATGAAGGACTATCACCCAGTGTTCTTCCCTGAGAGAATTACAAAGGCATGAACAGCATTCTTTTCCTAACCATAGCTTTTCTCTGAACAGTTTTTAGGGGATTCAGATGCAAGAAGAGTTTCTTAGAACTGTTGGCTGAGCTGAGAGCTCAAGCACAGCAGCTACAGGAGGAGGCAGAGAGAGAAAAAATCCATCAGCTGGCGCTGGCAGCAGCAGCCCAGGGTGAGTTGCTCCTACTCCCACTGACCCAGTGTGTGTCCACTGGTGTGATGATCACCTTGAAGTGCTGTAAGCTCCAGGTGATGATGGCCTGCCCTGGGATGGGAGGCCCATCAGTGTGGTGGGCAGGGAGCTGGTGACATTTCTGCACTTGGGAAGTGTGGCTTCATCTGAGGGGAGCTGAAGCAGCATGGTAAGGGCTGTTTGCTTTGCTGTGCTGGAAGGAGGGCCAGGCTGTGGTTTTTCCACGTAATCCATGCAGCAGAGCCTGTCCCAGTCCTAGGCATGTGGAGGATGGATCTCATGGATCTTGAATGCTACATTCCATCTACTTATTTCTTCTTGTTGCAGAAAGAAACTCCCTTCCAGTCCCCATGCCACGAAAGAGGCGCCCTCAGTCTCATCCTCATCCTTCTGAGCAGTCACAACAGCCACCAGTGCCACGGCCACGCAGCAAACTAACAGAGGTAGCAACACTGGCTCTGCCGGGGGGACCCTTAGCCAGATGTGCTGGTTCCCTGCTCCATTCATCTTCTGCATGCACATGTTCTCCTGCATGTGGCCCCAAGAGAATGTTGTCATTCTTGTTATGAGAAGTGTGAGTCCTGTCCTGCTGTGGTTAGTTAAAAAGTGTGGTCAGGATTTTTGAGGAACTGAAAGCAGCATTTGGTAGCTGGTGACTTGATCTTAAGGGGCTCAGAAATGAGATCACCTGCCAAAGTGATCTCTTTAAATGTCCCCTACCTTTGACTATGCTTTTGTGCTGACTTTCCCTCTCTCCTTGCTTTCAGTCCACTCCTTTTGACAACTTCTTGAGCCCTTCTGTGCCTCGTCCTGTTCTGGGAACTGAGGAACAGACTGGGGAAGAAGCAAAAGTGAGGAAACTCAAGAGAGGAGCAACTCTCCGCTGGTTCAAAGAGACACAGGCCCAGAAGGTCATGCAAGATGATGGGGCCTTTCCAAGCTGGCTGCATGGGATGATCAGTCGGAGGTGAGTACTCTGGACACAGTGGCCACAGGCAAAAGCCACTGTGTCCTTAGGAGGACTGTGTAGGTTGGGTTGGCCGGGCTTTGCTTCCTTAAGGAATGGGAGTGACCTGCATAAGTTTTCCCTTTCAATCTGTGAGCGTTAAACCCTTAGGGGGAAGCTTAAAAGTCCTCATCATAGGCTGAAAATGCTGAAATTTTGTGTAGGTTCATGGAAAGACTATGGAAATTCATAGTAAATAAGTCCACTGTAGGTCCCTAAATACAGATCCTGTGTAGGGATGGGAGGCTTGTAAAGTAATCAGAGAGGAAATACAAATATGCGCTTTCCCTGTTGTGGACCATTTGCAGAGACATGAAGATGAACTTTTGGGTTAATTTGTTATGACTCTTTCTCGTATCCCAGTTTAGGTCAGGAGGAGAACCCAATTTACAGCAGGAGAATACGGAATTCAACTTCCTTTTATTTTAAAAAGTATTAAGAGGGGCTTTAGTGAGTACTCAGTGGCAAAACTCCACTAAAGTCCCCTGATAAAGGGAAAAAGAGGGTTTTTGTTGATTCCTCTGCCTGTCTAAGGATGGTGCAGCATAGGTGGCATTTACTTCCACTTAGGCTGGAAGAGACATCCACTAAGCCCTTCTTTATTGTGGAGTTGTTCACGAGACTTTCTTTAAATGCTTGAAGTTTTTCTACCAGGTCCACGTCACACTTCACTCTCTTGGCTGAGTCCAGCACTGCTTTCCAAGCAGTGGCATAATCAGAGAAGTGCTGATTATGCTAGTGAACAGGTAGGAGCAGGATGGCAGTACGGTCTCACCTGTGTGCAAATTGATCTGTGGTGCTCCGTGCTTGTTAATTGCCAGTATCTTGTAATTGGTGGGATTTCTGTGTCGATGTTGCTGCCATTTGAACACCTTCATCATTTTGCTCCGGTTTCTAACTTTTTTTCCTGTTCCAACTGCAATTCTCCTTTGGTCTTACTAGATCTATGTTCTTGGATTTTGTCAGGCTATCAGTGTGATTTACTCAGAGACATTACACAGCACATTAGCTTAGTAAAGAACACTACAATAGCTCACAACTCCCTGGTAGCTGCATTTCTTTTAAATTTTTTTTAAATAATTTTTGAGGCCCTAACCTGTATTAATGCTTTTGTCCACAGATGAAGGAATGCAGGAGAGGAATTGGTGCCTGGAAGACAAAACACACTAAATTCAAGTGTAGACTAGCCATGAGCACTGCACACTGAAGGGCATGGCAGATCTTTCCCAAACACACTGTTGCTTAAGCAGAGATTTAAGTCTCCACACAGCCATGTGAGCTCAGTTTCATGAAATGGAGCAGCCAGAGCAATCCCAAATTGCACTGGTGATTTGCAGTCACCTTTAGCCTGGATCAAAGCACATGACAAGCACAAAGCAGAGCTTTGTCTCTTGGGCAGAGAAGGGGAAGTCCTCCTTCCAGCAGGAAGTTTAGAAAGCTGGAGTGGTGTAATGCAAGTTGGCACTGAGCTTACCCAGTACCCCACAGCATCCTGACTTCTTCATCCCTGGACCATAGGAAATGCACACGTGTGCAGATTCCTCATCTCAATGATGCTTTGTGACGTGCTTGGTGCTGGAAGGCAGCTGTTGCTATTGCACTAATCAGACTGCTGGAGCAGGTTTGGAGCAGCCCTGCTTGGAGGGTCTTTGGCTGAGAGTATTGTGCTTCCTCAGCCTGTTAATGCCTCCTGCGCCACCAAGCCTGAGTTGGGAGATGTGTAGCTAGGAGCACATGGGGCAGATGCTGGGCTCCCTGGGGCACTACTGGGGTAGCACATGAGATAGGATGTGAATCCCTGCTGTGTGGCAAGGCAGCTGCTGGCTCTCTGCTGAAAAACTGTTTCCTGATTCCAGGGAAGCTGAAAACTTGCTGATTGACAAGCCTTTGGGTTGCTTCCTTGTTCGGATCAGCCAGAGTCGACCAGGCTACATATTGACATACCGGTAGGTAATGAGCAGAGGAGGCTCAGGGGAGACATTATTGCTGTCTACAGCTCCTGACAGGAGGCTGTAGCTAGGCGGGGGTCAGCCTTTTCTTCCAGGCAACTGGCAACAGGACAAGAAGACACAGCCTCAAGCTGTGCCAGGGTAGGTTCAGGCTGAACGTCAGGAGGAATTTCTTCACAGAAAGGGGTGTCAAGCACAGGAACAGGCTGCACAAGAACAGGCTGCACAGGGCAGTGGTGGAGTCACAATCCCTGGAGGCATTTAAAAGATGTGTAGATGCAGCACCTGGGGACATGGTTTAATGGTAGACTGGGCAGTGCTGTGTTAAGGGTTGAACTTGGGAATCTTAAAGGCTTTTCCGGCCTAAGTGATTCTATACAATTGCTTGACTGGAGGAGATTACCTGGTCCACAGAGGAGTCCATGTTCAGCCTCTCCTGTTGTGGGTGCCCCAGAAAGTTTGTAGGAGCAGATGGGACACTGCAGAATTTGTCTCTTACTGAAAAAATAGACCTGTTTGTGGGTGGGGTGCTGTGGCTCCAAGGGTAGAGGTCCTGCTTAGGCTGAGTGGGCAAACCAGGCTGGAAGGAGCACTGAGATCGCAGCATCTATGAGCACGTCAGTGCACAGCACATCTCCTGCTGCTGCATGATACTTGTTACTGAGGATCCTGATCACAGCTGGCCTCTGGAGACCACGGGTGCAGGAAGCAGAAACTAGGTTGTAACATGCTGAGGCCGCAGGTCATGACTGCTTCTGTCTGTCCCTCCCCCCAGGGGCGAAGGCCGCTGCAGACACTACATGATCCAGATGCAGCCCAATGCACGCTACGTCATCCTGGGGGAGGACCGGGCTCACGCCTCGCTCACCGAGCTGGTGCAGTATCACCAGACCGTGGGCATCCAGCCCTTCATGGAGATACTGACTGTTCCCTGTGGGCAGGTGAATATCGGGGGTCTGCAGTGGGAAAACAGGATGGGGCATGGACTGTGCCCTGAGTGAGTGGTTAGAGTCACTGCAGCAGCATCTCTTTTGTGTTCCTGTAGAGGGATGTCCCATTCTGGCCAAGCAGCTTGGCTGCTTCTGCACTGGAAAATGCTACTAGGTGGAGAGTCCTGGGGTGGGGGAGAGGCAGTGGCAGGTGGATGACACCCTGCTGCCCCCTCAATGTCAGCAGTGGACACAGATGGGTATTTCTCTTTGTTGTGCTGTTCAGTGTGTGTGAAGGGTCTGCAAACCACTGCTGAATCCACTCCTCCTTTCTCCAGAAAAGTAGTGAGAGCCTGAATTACGAAAATCTGGAGGGTCTCACACTGAGTTCACCAGCAGACAAGTGGGAGACACCTCCAGAGAAGCAGTCCTGCCCCTCCATGCCTTCCACCGGCAAACCTGCTCTGCAGTGGTTCAGGAGAACTAAGAATTCCCAAAACCAATGGACCGCAGACAAGAATAGAACAAAGTCTAGCTCTGGAGAGAGCAGCCAACAAGCCTTCCCTCGCCTCCGCTCTTCCATACGCCTGGCAATGCAGGAAATCCAGCAGGTGAGCTGGGATATATCCTCTGCCAAGCCACAACCCCTCTGGGACACGTGGAGTTTCCCTGCCCAGAGGCAGGGGAGACGAGGCTTCCACAACTAGCACTTGGTTTCTTAGCTCCTGGGTCATGGGTTTTATTTGGTGGTCTTGGGACCAGGACTGTATTCCTTGGAGTATTCCTTGCCAGTCTGTGCTCCCTGCCTAATGCTGTTTCTGTGCCTCTCACCACAGTTCACTTCCATTTCCATGAACATGGCGAGACAGGGGAGGTCATTCCACTGAGGATGTACAGCCTGAGCAAACACGGTAAGAGGAAGCAGTGCACAGAAGGGAAAACAGCAATTGCAGCTTCCTGGGAAATGGAGGAGCAAAGCAACTCTTCCCTTCGTGTCCCACCTGTAGCATCTCTTGGCCACAAGCTATGTAGAAATAGAGCAGGAAAAACAGAGCAGCACCCAGCTTCCATCCCAGGACTATAAGGAAACCAGGAAAACTGGGCAAAATCAGCCTAAATTTGGGTTCCCAGCAGCTGTGGTGCCCAGAGTGCTTGCAGTACAATGGCCAGGCTGCTGGAGGGAGCTCACAGTTTGTTGGAGGCCTGGGGCTGGAAGGACAAGGACTATCAGAATGCATGCCACACTAGTCAGCTGCAGTGGCTTCGTGGGGTGGAGAGAGGTGCTGGGAGGGGAGCCCTGTGGCTTGGCAGAGGCAGCCAGCTGAAGGCCGAGCTTGAAACGTATGAAATGGCAGCAACTTTGTTGCTCTAAAGAGGACTGTCAATAAAGTCTCAGCAGTGGGAACAAAGCTAGAGACTGAGACTGTGATACACTGGGTGGGTGACGGGAGTCTGGAGTGGGCCAGAAGAGGCCTTTTGACAGACTCTGCATTATCTGAAGTATCAGGTGGGTGTGCAGCTCCCCTGTCCCACTCAGATGAAGGCAGGTGGGAGCTGTAGTGGTGCTGTTGTACACCTCTGGAAGAATCTGGGTAGGAGTGGAGAGGGATTAGAAGACCATGCTTTTGGCTGCTGACCCACTGCAGGGCTTCCAGCCACGCAACCAAGTTTCCTGTGTAGTGCTGCTCCCATGTTGGAACTCATGCTGGAGCAAAGCTTTTTAGCTGGAGCCTGTCTTGTCTTTCTCTTCATAGCTGAGAAAGACAGGATCTCTTTGATAGCTGAGAAAATCCTCTCCCTGAAGTGTTGGGCTTAATTGCTTCATTCTTGTATGTACCATTCATTGACATACCCGGGGGATGCTCCCAGTGTCTGAGGTTAGGCAGATGAAAGATAAAACATAAGGATCTGCATAGAAAACTGCAAACTTGTACTGGGATAGCTAAATGAAACCCTTTTATGTCCTCCTATGAGTTGTGTTTCTTGACTGTCTTGCAGGTCCAAATGGGTCAGACCTGTCCTCTTCCAGTGCTGTTGGGCCTCGCCTAATAGTCAACACATCCAGACATACAGCAGCCTTTTTCCTTTTCTTTTTTTTTCTTTTACCTTTTTTTTTTTTTTTTGCTGCAACCAGCTGGCCCTGTGCTTTTAGACAAGGCTGATGCAGAAGTTAAGTTTCCTGAGCACTGAGGAACTGTGACTGCAGTATCTGGACTAGTCTGATCCTGGCAGAGGGGAAAGCATGGGAACAGTCACACTGCACAGACCCACAGTGCGTGACAGTCTGTGTGTCAGTTCTTCAGTGTTCCTGGAGACTCCTCACCTGGCACTGTGAAGTCACAAACTGGGTATCTCCCAGCAGCCTGTTCTGTCACAAATACCTGATTACCTACCTCTTTCTCTTTAAATACTCTCTGTTTTGGTCCTGTGTATCTGCTGCTCTGGGAGCCAAGGGAAGATGGGCTTGGGCAGTAAAAAATAAAACTGAGGTGTCCTTTTTGTTGAGTGCAGGAGCACTTGAACAGAAACTGACACAAGGTCAAAAAGATCTTTTTGTAGAGGGGATTCACTGCCCTTGCATTAGTGTGCTGGCACACTGCTCCACAGTCCTTAACCAGAGTTAAAGTCAGGGAATCATTGCTGAAACCCTCTCACTCATCCTGGCTGGAATCTCTACAAGTCCAGGCTGGACAACATACTGCTTTACACTGAGGGTGGGTAGAGAGCATGGAATGTAAAGGGCCATACTACTTGTACTGTTTTCCCTACCTTTTAAAATAAATCTCTTATTTTTTTCCTCTAAGGAGAAGCTCACCATTTCCTTTGTTGCTGTTACCTGCAATCAGTTCAGCCACAGATTGCAAATGAAAGAGAGCAGCTAACACCTCTGAGGGTAGGCATGGGATCATATGAAGTGTCTCAGTGGAGAAGCTGAAGGCTGGTGCGGCACTAAGCCTGGCATAAAACTGCTGCCTGTAACAGCCACTCCTCCTGTACTTAGGCCTGAAGTGCTTCTGGAGTACCCCTTACCCCACCTATAAAACTCTTCTCCCATGCCAGCCTCATCTCCCTGTGGCTCTGTTTCCCTGGCTCTGCTCTGAAGGACAGCCAAGCTGCCCACCCTGCCTGCTCCATCCTTGGGAGGCACAAGCACAGCTGAGTCCAGGCTGGTGTTGTTATCAGTATGATACAGGGTGTGAGTTGCAGTGTCTCAGCACTGCTTTTAGTCATGGGGCTATTTCACTGCTCTGTTGCTGAGCTCTGCTGGATCGCAAGGCAGCACTGCTGGCTGCAACACAGGGAAGCAGTCTGGCTCTCCCCAACACTGCCTTGCAGCGTTAACACAGCTTTTCCTCATGTTGGGTTTTGGCAGCTGGTTTGAAGCTGTTCAGGAGAGAACCAGTCCAGGCAGTCAAAGGCTGCTGTTGGCAGATTCTTCCTGGCTGAGCCCAGGGGTGTTTTGCTGGGCAGCCTTGGCCTCTTTTCCAGTGTTCTCCTTACTTTCCTCCACCACTGGGCTGCTGGGAAGCTTGCCTTCTGGGTAGCACATAGAACCACTTCGTGGTCAAAACATTTCTAGGAACTCATGCTCAGAGCTGAGACATGTATGAGAAATGCATGTCAGTAATGAGGTCCCTCAGTAACTCTTTCCTAGTTCCTGTGCCAAAGAACGTGGTGCAAGCCCAGGGCTAAGACCCATCTGCAGAACAGCTCCTGTAGCCTGGCAGGGATCATGCTGAACTGAGGAGGGTGGAACCAAGAGTGCCTCAAGTACCTCCTGGGTGCTGCTGCAGGCAGAGCTCACAAGTGACACAGAGGAATGACATGAGGAGAGGGTCAGGACAATTCCCTGCATGGCACATCTGGCAAGCTTTCCCAAACTAGAGCAGATCAATCCCAGATTTCTTTTGCCTCTATTGCAATGGGTGGGAAGTTGAATCACAGTGTGTGCAGCCAGGAGCCTGGCACAGAGCCAGGCAGCACACCTGTGCTGGCAGGTCAAGTTTCTTTCACATTTGTTATTTCTGCTTTTTCTGTGGCAAGGCAGGAGGGAACCAAGTGAAGAGAGGGTGAGAAGCTGCTAGTCAGAGGAGGTTATGCAGCACAGGAGGCACTGGCATAATTTCTGCAGGGGTCTGGTTTGCAGAGTTATTAGCAAACAGTCCGTGCCCTGCCTACATGCAAAGTCTAGCCAAGCATCTGGAGAGCAGTGTGGCTGGTGTTGGGCTGTCATGGACACAAACATGTGCCAGCAGTTGGGAAAAACTGAGGGAAGAGCTGAGAATACAATAGGCTGCTGAAGAATAACAGGCACATTTGGTATCTCTAGTGTGGTCTTTGCCTGTGTGCCCCCAGCTCATGGCCAAAGTCAGCTCTGTGTGGAAGCTAAGAATTTATTTAATCTTCTCGCTGAAGATGACCTGTCCTGTGAAGACAAGCTATGAGAGTCAGGATTGTTCTACCTGGAAAAGAGGAGGGTCTGGGGAGACTTTATAGCATCTTCCAGTACCTAAAGGGGCTACAAGAGAGCTGGAGAGGGACATTTTATGAGGGGCTGTAGTGGTCAGATAAGGGGCAATGCCTTCAAACTGACAGAGGGCAGGTTTAGATCAGATATCAGGAAGAAATTATTTGGTGTGAAGGAGGTTGAAGCTCTGGAACACGTTTCCCAGAGAGGCTGTCCATGCCCTATCCCTGAAAGTGTTCAAGGCCAGACCAGATGGGCAACCTGCTCTAGTTGGAAGTGTCCCAGCCCATGGCTGGGAGTTGGAATGAGATGATCTTTAAGGTCCCTTCCAACCCAAGAGTTTCTGTGATTCTGTGATCCAATTATCCATTGAAGAGGAGCAGGTACATGGGCAGCCCTACCTCATTTCCTACAGCAGCATCTTACCTTGTGGCACTCAGAAAATCATGTCTCAGAAAAAAGCGAAGAAGAAATCATGTAAGCCAAAGTGGGAAGACCTTTCATGATACATCACGCTATATTTCAGCTGGTGTATGATGAACTGTATGGGATGAGGATGCCCTCACAGAGGGCAAGTGCCAGCCTCTGTTGGGCTGAGTGAGCAGGGGCAGCACTCAGAAGGGGGTCAGGCAGCCTGCAGATCCCCTGAGCACTGCATTTCACACCCTATGGGACTTAAGGTGAGCTCTGAGAGGAAGCATAGGAATAGAAATACAGGCATGGGGAGCTGGGCAGGGCCAGCACACAGGAAGGTGGGAAGAGCAGCAAGAAGGATTTGCAATCCACAAGAGTGAGAACTGGAAGTGCTCCTCTGGCTCTGAAGGCTTGGGAGGAACTTTATATCATAATTTGGGCCTTAATAGTCATCTCCCTACACTCCATCTCTGCAACTGCTGCTTCATATCATCCTTTAGAGAGCTTCCCTAACCTGCTTCCTTGTTTTTGCAGGAGGGTTTTGTGCCCCTCTCTAACCTCCCTCTGTCCTTTGCATTTGAATGATCTTGGCTGCAGACATTTTAGCCAGTCACTTTAGGACTAAGATCTACTCCAGGTTAGTCTTGTTCTGTCCAAACTAAAACTCTGTCTTGCCTCTGGCCCTTGAGGTATCTGACCAGTACCTCCCCATCAGGCTGGCTGAAACACAAATTTTCACTCTCTTTCCATTCTCAACCTTTCTTGTTCTCCTTTTTCCCAGTTCTGTTTTTCCACCTCCTCTTCTCGGTCTGACCATCATCTCTGGCATACACTTGAGTTTTAGGAATGCAAACCTGTAACCCAAGTGCCAGTATGGCACTTACACTCTTTTCACAAAACTGGCAGCCTTCACATTGTTTGCTTTCTTCCTGGGCAACTTTATAGTGTATGATGACATGTTTCCTTCCCCAAATGTGCCTTAAAGATCGATTTGGCCCTCAGCCCAGACAAGGGCTATTCCACACTACCCTTAGGCTCACTCCAGCCTGTGTCAAGTGACCGTGGAGTGTTTAACTGTTTCTCTGAGATACACTCTTTCCTATCTTCTAGATAACTGTTGTCCAAACCGAGTGCTCGCATGGTGTGGCTTTGCTTTGCAACAACATTTAGGACAGGCTACTTTGACAAGGGTTTTGCTTATCATCTTGCTCCTCCTGGTGCATCACAAGAGCATAGAAGCCACTGTGAGATTTAGAAACAGCACTGGATTCTGGCTGTGAAGGTGGCCAGGGAGGTATGCTTGGAGCAGATGGAGGAGCAGTGTAGGCATAAAGCCATACTTTCTCTGCCACGTTTTCAGTAATGCTCTGCTTAATCTTATTCTGACCAAAGTATCATTTTGCCTAGCAGTTCTTGCTGTGTTGTTCTTCCATAAGAGAACCTGATTTCTTCAGATCCATTCTGCATTGTTTTGCATCCTAGAAATCCTGATTAACTAATTCCTCAGACTTACAGAATCACAGAGTGGGTAAGGCTGGAAAGGACCACTTTTGGTACAACCTCCCTGCTCAAGCATAGTCATCCTAGAGCATGTTGCAGAGGATTTAGTCCAGATGGCTCCTGACTGTCTCCAGTGAGGGAGGCTCCTCAATGCATAGCAAAAAAGTACTTAAATTTGCTTTAATCTGCTATGTCATTACTTGATTAATATGCTCTTGTTCCTATACTATAACACGTAACATGTTATCATTTCCAAATTACCTCAGTCACTGCAAATAGTTTTCAACAGATCAGTTTGTCTCCTTTGGCTGTCTTCTTTGTCCTATGAATTTGATTTTCCGTTGCCCCTTTTCTGCATCTTCTTAATTCCATGGTACCTCCTCTGAGAAGGAAGGGAGAAAACCTGTAACTGATCCCCAGGCCACTTTCCCAGTTGGTGCTAACTGGTCTGAACTCCTTCACTGTGCAGGTAGTTTCTCCTTGTAAATACATTTACCCACACTTTAATTTGTTGTTTTATCCCCCAGCTCTTCATCCTGAGATGTCATTTTCACTACGCTGCATTCTTCAGCCTCATCATCAAACTCTTCCCCCTCACTGCTCACACACAGACCATTTATGAGTACATTAAAAATCACAAGCCCTAGCATAGGTCCTGGTGGGACACACTGGTGCATTCCATTTTAAACACTGACTTTTCCGTTCATCATCTTTGCCTTGCTATTAATGGGAATAAGATGGGAATAAGCATGTTGTGGAAGAGAGCAATTCAGGACATTTGGTCTGGGATCTTTCTGAAAATGTTTTGGGTATCCTGTAACATCCATCTGTACAGCCACATTGATTGAACTAGATTTCTCACTCCTTTAAGAGTGAGACATCACTTTCTTCTGCCACAGTGGGATTGTTCCTTCCCCTTTAATCCCATTTCTCTATGTGTCCATGGATGCTATTCCGTGGCACTCTGTTGGAATTCCTCCGGAGTTCTTGGATAAATGCCATTTGTATAATTTACTCTGTGTTCTCAGTTTGGGTTTAAACATACCCTGCTAACTGCTTCGCTTGAATCATCTGACCCTCCAAAAGGAGACTGTAGGATGGGATTTTCCCTTCATTCCTTGCTGGTGTAGATTACTCATTTTGCTTTTCTGCTGGGCCTCTACCTTCCCTGAATGGTCTTTCACACCTCTGTTATACTATTTATGGCAAACTTCCAGGGTGAAAATGTTTTTTTTTTTATTGGAATGGTTTGGTGGCTTGGGGTTTTGAGTTTTTTTTAGTTTTCCAGCTTATCACTCTAACAGACTGTTATGGTTTTCCATTTCATTTGTTGTGGTTACTCTTCTTCAGAGAATTGCTGGAGGTGTCGAAATATTCTCAAAGGGTGAGCTGTCTCTTCCGATATGTTTCATTTTCCCTTTTGCATGCTAATTTCATTTTTCGGAATTTGGAGTTTTCTGGAATCCCATTAGAAAGTCCTATCAGCCACCTTTTTGCCTCTCGCAGCCAACTTTAAACACCACTTCAGATTTCAGTAGCTCCATCTTGAGCTCTTTTAGAGCCACTTTGGAGGAGCTTGGAATGTGCAGGACTTTTCGCAAGGGCACGGAGTGATAAGACAAGGGGAAATGGCCTTTGGAGGAAGAGCATACGTTTAGATTGGGTAGTAGGAAGAAATTCATTGAGGTGAATGATGTGAGACATTGGCACAGGTCACCCAGAGAATCTGTGGATGTCCCATCCCTGGCAGTGTTCCAGGCCAGGCTGGATGGGTCTCTGAGCAACCTGGGAGAGTGGAAGGTGTCTCTGCCCACAGCAGGGGGGTAGAAAGAGATGATCTTAAGGTCCCTTCCAAACAAAACCATTCTGTGGTTTTACAAAGCATCCAGAGAAGGTGCAGAATTAATGCCCCATGCAGCACCATGGACCTGAGTCCAGCGGCAAAGTTATGGTCAGTCTTTAGCCCCTTCTGTGCTACATTCACACTTGCATGAGGCTTTGGGCACTTTTTGCTCTCGTCACATATTGGGAATGCTGCATGTTTCCAGCAGAATCTCTGGAGGAAGCACAGCGTATCTGAGGCTCACAGCTGCTCTGGACAGGGCAGGCCAGGCTAAAAGATTTTCAGCTTATGTTTTGGTCTGTGCATTGAGTCTGCTTACTGTGTCTGGCATCAGCTCTTTGTATCACAGATCCTGGCAGCTGAGAGCCAGGAGAAGCCCTGGTGTACCACAGATTTTGTTCCCAAAGCTGTGCTTGGCTTCCAGTCAAGCAAAAACATTTGGGAAATTACGATGTTGGAAAATTAGTAAGAAACACCACATTGTCAGGAGACCTGGTAGAGAGTTTCAAAGTGTTTCTCCCCCTGCTTTTGTGCTTTGGAGGTGTCTGCCAGCAACTGAGCCCTGCTGTGGCTGGTCTGGCAGGCATCAGCTCAGTTGCTCAGTCCCTGCCAGAGGCATCGTCTCACCAAATATTGGCCGGAATGACAGCAACAGCACAGCTGAGGGCCTGCTGAGCAGCGACTGCACCAGCCTCACCACACTGCATGTGCTAGGAGGAGAACAGAGGCACAGTGGCAGGTAGTTTTGCACAGCCCAGGGACAATGCGGTGGCTCCCCTGGAGGAACTGAAGCCATGGCATCAGGCAGATCCCAGTCAGGAATAGGCAGTTATCACCCCTGTGATAGGCTGTAAGAGATAGCTTGTGTCTTTGTATGCCTGCAGGTTTGCTGTTATCCTGGATGAAGATCGAGGGGGAATGGACTTCAATCCTGATGAGTTAGGAAATAGAAAATATTCACCAGTGCAAGACACAGAAATGCTTCTGTAGAAACCAGCCTGGATCCAGCATGGTCACCCCATTCCACAGCTCAGTATTCCTAACACAAGCCACTTCCAGGTGAAAGAGCAGGTTTAAGGTGCCCACTGTGCTCACTAATATTGGAGCTGGGGGAGGGAGTTGTCATGGGTGCTGTTCCACCTTCAAGCCAGCTCTGCACCACACTGCTCTCATCAGCCAGGAGCTACCTCTGTGTCTTCACATCCACAGCAAGGTTAATTTACAAACTGTCCTCAAACAAGGGAGAGTTGGAGTTTTGGAGGGGACTTTGTATTTGAGATAGAGCTGAAAAAACATAACCCCGTGCGTAGCCAACAACATCCAGCAATGTTTGCCTTTAGCTTTCAATTGCAGTTCTCTTCTTATTTCATCCAAATTTAGGTGCATCTGTTCTAGTTCTCAGAATCTAAATGCAGGACTTCTATCCCTAGTTCCAGTTCTCCTTAACTAGATTTTTCATTCCTCTCTAACCTGTCTTAAAAGAAAGAAGAAAAGGAGCTTCAACTGATTTCTTTGAGGAAGTATCACGGGACGTGGGGAGTGGCATGTTTGTGCTGAGGCCTCCAGGAAGAGGTGCCATTTTTCCTCCAGAGCAGTGCAATCAGCCGGTCTGGTGCACACATACTCTACTCTGTGTAGCTCCTGTGACCAGCTGCAAGCACAGGCCATTCCTCTGGTTCTGGGGCGAGGGAAACCTGGCTGCTTTTCAGCCAGATGGCTAATGGCTGGGGCAGGGGACGGCGCTGCTAGCACTGCATCAAAGGCTTAATGAATTCCAAAATCATGTGCTCCACGTGACAGCTTTAATGCTTCCCTTCAGCGGCTCATTTGGGATTTGGTTAAAAACACATTTGTCTGACAAGTTCCCAGAGCTCGTTACTGCTCTTTTGATCCTGTTATCCCCTCGTGGTCCTGCTGCAGTGGAGCGAGAGGCGGGGGCTGGATCTCCACAGGGCTGGGCATTCCGTGGGCCCCATGGCTGTCCCGGGTATTATCCTTGCCATGGGCACTAGAGCAAGGAGAGCAACACGGTGAATCACAGGAGACATGGGACTCCAGGCTCTGTGGTGGGAGTTCCTCAGTTTTTTTGCTGGGATTTGCCAAGTCCGGTTTTTCTGGGACAGATTTTTGTCATCTGTAGAAGATATTTTTTGAGAAGGAGGCTGCTTTGCAGTTTAATAATAAATGGCCCAGGTTTCCCTGCAGCATGTGCAGATGACTTTGCAGTTGTCCAGGTTTTGCAATAAGACGTGGTGTTTTCTGACCACGCTGGCCAAACTCAGTGTGATGTGAAGCTTTTCTGCTTCTTCTTCTCACATATATACACATATATGGATATGTTTAAAATAATCACATATTTCTCTGTTCTTTCAAAGTTTTGGTGATTAATGTCTTTGTTCCATGTTACCTTCCCACTGGTTCACTTCACACTGACATGGTGTACTGTGTGCACAGTCAATTTATACTTGAACAAGTCCTTCCCTGCCTCTCCCAGCCCAAAACTGCCCAGTTGCTCTTCTTTTGCCTCTTTTATGTAAACTCCATCCTTTTCTGTAGGGGCTGCTGCCAAAGGAGATGATTGATCTAGCTGGACTTGAGTAGGAGAGGAGAATCTACTATTTGCAGAGAGTTTTTGTTCGGTGAGGATTGGTTTTAGTCGCGAATTTGTAGCATGAACTTTGACTTGGCAAGGTCCTACCTATGTCATCCTCATAGGAGGTGAAACGTGGAGCTTTTTGGATGGAACAATGTCAGTCCAGATCAAATGCCAAAGGGTCTTCATTGCTCTTGAGTCCTGATAATATCTGTCAGCAACAGGAGTGGATATAGCACTGAGAAGCTCTTCTGCAGGAAGAGGTGGATAAATTGGGGCATTAAGTCGCAGCCCTGTGATTGCCTGACTTAATGACACTTAATTTGTTATTGCTACATGTTTTGCTGACTCTTTTTCCCCTCTAAGAAAATGGGATCCTATGTGTCAGGTAAATAATACGCTGCAAGACTGTGGGATGAGGAAATTACCTGCATCTGATAGAAATAAAACTGTACTCTCTGCATTCCTGCTGTAATTATACCTGTTAGAGGAGAGTCTCTGTGTAACATGAAGGTCTAATTAAACTACAACCAGGAAAGAACTTGTCAGTTCATGGTGTATTAAGTCTGCAAGAGACCACAGGATCACCTGGCCAGAAGTCTGTGGTGGCCCAGGGGAAGGCTTTCATGCAGCCCTCACATCATGCAAGGCCTCCATCCAGGCAGACTCTGGGCCTGTGTCGGTTTTGCTGCTAATACTTGGCTCATCCCACCTCATTTTCTGTCTTCTCAGAATGTCCGCTTGAGACTTGGTGGTGCATCAGCCTCTGCCAAGTGCCCTGGGCCACCTCCCCACCCAGGGACAGTCTCCTTTCCTGGTGACTCTGGCCTGTCCTGGTATCACTTGAGCAGCATTGGAACTGGTTGCTCTTTCCTGCACTGTTCAGAACATCTGCCCTCCTTCTGCTCCCTGGGCAGCTGGGTTCCTACCATCAGAGGCTGCCTGCTGATATGACTCTCTCCTGGGAGTACACTGCTACAAGGGCCTGTGCAGACTTGTGGTCTGGCTGGTTTGGGCTTCTCCACTTTCCTGGCAGGTCAGGGCAGAGGGACACAGGTGTCATGCAGAGCTAGGGGTTTTCTCATGCTGCCCCTGAGGTCTCACACTGGTGCCTGAGGCAGCAGTGATGGTTACACTACATACTATGTTGCAGCATGCTCTGAGCCCAACCCTCACCACGTCCAGAGGAGCTCAAAAAATTACATAATAGTTTAAATTGAAAAGGGCATAATCAAGGTCGTTTCTGCCACGGGCAGGGACACCTTCCACTAAACCAGGTTGCTCAAAGCCCCAGCCTGGCCTTGAACAGTGCCAGGGGTGGGGCAGCCACAGCTTCTCTGGGAAACCTGTGCCAGGGCCTCACCACCCTCATTAGCAGAAACTTCTTCCTCATATCTAATCTAAATCGACCCTTCTTCAGTTTTACGCCATTGCCCCCTGTCCTATTGCAATGGGCCCTGCTAAAAGCTTTGGCCCTATCAGATCCAGCGGTCCCTCTAGTAGTGACAAATTATCCCAGGAGAGCCTGGTGCCTTCTGTTAGCTTCTGAACCAAGGGTTGCCTGCTCTGGAGCACGTCAGCAGCAAAATTGATGCTAAAAAAAGCTATGAGAGGTTATGAAGAGTTTCAGGAGAAAAAGTACTGGGCGATTACTGTGCAGAAAGCTGCATGGGGTCAGGTCCCCAGCTGCTAGATGAACATCTTGGGAACACTCCTGCTGCCTGCATCACCTTCTTCAGGCATCACACGTGTCAGGAGCAAATGTGACTGAAGAGGAAACTCAGGAACAACTGGGTCAGAGACCTGTTAAGGCCAGCTTTCTTGGTAGCACTGTTTTGGTGAGCTGTTGAGGCTGTAGAAAGATTTGTTAGGGAACCCTCTATTTCTGCAGGAGGCAAAAATTATAGTTGGTCTAAAAATTATACCACAGTGGGCTATAGGTAGGTGTCCCCAAAGTGAGCTGCTCAGCCCTCACGCTCTACGAATGCTTCCTGCAGCTCAGGGTCAGTGCTGAGTAACACCCCTTTGCCCTGTGCTGTTGCAAGCCAAAAGGCACAGATTAGGGTAGTGAAGGAACCAGGTGCACGTGATAGCAAGGTCCTGCCAAGAAAACCAGGGAATAAAATTATTTTGCCAGTGCACCTTGTTCAGGCAATGCTCCCCTCATGCGCCAGAGCTAAATGCAGAGCTTAAGCCCAGGAAAACCAGGAGAGGAGCACACAGGGAGAGGCAGAACCAGCTTGGAAAAAACAGCAGTTAGCTAATAGATGTTGTGGTGAATTGAGGCAGGGGTCTCACAGTGTCCTCCTTTTCACAGTGTCCTCCCAGGAGTCATCAGCACCATCCCCCTCACACAGCTGGGAGTAGGAGTGACACAATGCTCACACATAACCCCACTGCCTCACCCTCATGTTCTGCTCCAGCTGCTATTCAGATTCTGGGCTGCCCCTCTCCCCTCTTTGAGGAAGGAACTCTTCAGCAGTTGTGCAAGGGCCTCCCCAGGACCTGGCAGCAGCACATTTCCATAGGCTTTCCCCACGCTCTTCGCCATCTCAGCTCAGACTGTGCTGCCAATCACGTCCACCCCAACACCCCGCTGGCAGAGCTATCTGTGGGTTTTATCGCCCAACAATGCGTGCAATGTTATTGTGCTAAAAAGAAAACAAAGACTAATCCATTTTAAATTAAAACAGTGCCCCAGTGTCATACATCTGATGCAGACATGGTCTGGCAGCGCAGTCCTGCTGGCTCCCCAAAGGCTTCACCCGAGAGGTGCTGGGCTGTTCACTCTGCTCCCAGCAGACATCAGTCACAGCCTTTAGGCTGGGGGGGTTGGTTTTCCCAGGCCCCTCTGGTCTGAAGCCTGGGCTCTCCTGTCTCCTAAAATGCTGTGTCACTTAGAGGTGGAGCATTGCCATGTGCCAGAAGTTAGCAGCAGACAGAAACCAGGGGAGACAGAAGTGGGACCTTCCTGTGGAAGGAAAGCTTGATAGGACAAGAGGAAACAGCTTCAAGATGCACCAGGGAAAGTTTAGACTGGATATTGTGAAAAATTTCTTAATTGAAAGGGTGGTCAAGCATTAGAACAGGCTGCCCAGGCTAGTGGTGAAATCACTGCCCCCAGAAGTGTGCAAAAAACATGTAGATGTTGGCACTTGGGAACACGGTTTAGTGGTGGATCTGTCAGTGTTAGGTTAATGGCTGGACTCAATGATCTTAGAGGTCTTTTCCAGGCTAAATTGCTTCATGATTCTATAGTGGTATAAGGCTAAAATAGAGGCTTTGCCAGGCCTGGCTTGGGGTTTATAAAATCTCGAATGGACTGAAGAGGGAATGAGCATGGGTCTGGTGTTCACAAGGAAGGGCACTGGTCCTTTCAGCCCGAGAGACCATATTTTTGGCTGTACTGCTTCTGTTCTAAGAAAACAGTTTCTATGATGGCCCCTCATACCTGTATTTGTCACCCAGCAGCATTAGAGTCTGCTCAGGAGGCAAGGCTGGCCCTGGGGGTGCTTTCCTGCACTGGGAAAGTGGTCTTTCCCAGCCCTTTTCCATGGTGATTTTGTTTCCAGATGATGTGTGCAAGGACACTGGCCACCCATGGTGCCCACACTGGGTTGCGTGGTAGAAAACAATGCTTTGTGGTTCTGATAAGTAGGCTCACCTCCACCTTTTCTTTATCCCCAGGTCTGGCAAGATGAATACAGTTTCATCCCATTGTGATGAGGGACATGCTGTGCCCCGCTGTGCAGAGCTGTTTGGCTTGTTTGATATATAGGTCTTTTATGTTTGCGCTGTTGTGCAGCAGTCACGGGTGTGAGCTTCGCTCCATGGCCATCACGTGGCAGCGAGCCTTGCCAGTGGGAGCTCTGGCTGCACGTCCTTTCTGACATCCCTGCCTGTCTCTCCTGTGCTGCTTGTCACTGCATGCAGGAGAGCCTGGTCCCCATGTACAGGGCTGGCTCTGCTGAGGAGGCTTAAGACTTGTTAGCTTTTTATAAGCCAAGTGGCCATGAGTGGCCAAATCTCTTTTGTTTGTGTGCTGCATCTCTCTGCATCTGGCCGGTGTCCCTCTGTGAAAGATGCAGCCCCTGCCCCGTGGCCATGAGTGTGCAGCTGGCATTGAGCTGCAGAGAGGTGCTGGCAGCCTGCAGCATCCCCCAGGGGATGAGCTGGGCTGGGCTGGGCTGTAGCACCTTGGGGGAGTCTCTTCAGCATATGCTAGAGCCTCATGATTTCTGTGCGGTTTTCTGGCTCTCCTCACCATTGTCACAACCCTGCAAGTGTCATTTGTGAATCTGACTTCCTTTTCCTCGGCCTATTTTGCCAACTCATCTCTGACAAGGATGATTCTTAAGAACAGACGTGAAAGAGTGCACTGACCTCCCTTGACTCTGAGATACCCTGGCCTGCTAAGTGTTAAAGACACTTCCAGTTTTCTGTCTATGGGCTTCCATAGGCAGTGTCAGAGATGCTTTGGGCACGGGAGCTCCACAGCTCACTTCTGAGGATGCTTGACAGCAGAGCAGTTCTCTCCTGCTGCTAAACAACCTGCTGGGATGGCTGTCAGGAGTTCTGCTGAAAGTGGCTTTATCTGGGGGTAATCTCTAGTTTGGAGTTTAATACAAGGACCCTCTGGCAAAATCCCAGCAGTGCTCAAAGGCTGGTGAAGTGAGAATTTACTGTGAAGCCTGAGTGACATGGATCTCTTCAAAATCATAGCACATGAAAGCCAAGTGTGAGGGCGGGGAGCAGGGCAGGCTTAGGAAATAAATGGTTTTTTCCTTGGAAATCCAGATGTTAGTAAATAGTATTGAGTAAATATTCAGTATGAAGCAGAATGGTATGAATTCCTACCAGGATACTGTGCCAGAAGGAGCTAATGCTTTTCCAGACAAGGATGAATTACAATGAATCACAGATTGGTTTCAATTGGAAGGGACCGCAAAGATCATCTTGTTCCAACGTTCCTGCCCTAGGCAAGGACACCTTCCACCCTGGATCTTGGATTAGCATTTGGGAGCAGGGAAGGGATTCCTCCTTCATGAGCAGTTTTGGTGAGCCTGTGGCTCATGTAAAGTGTCCTGTTCTTGTGTCCACATCTTCGAAATAACTGTGATGGAAAATTGGAGAACACACAGTAAAAAGTTATGGGCTCTAAGGCTGGAAAAGTGTCCTCCAGACACTAATTAAAAGGGCTTTGTTTTACCAATTTATCAAGAGGTGATATTTATTAATATTTATTAATTTATTGAGAGGTGCTTCGAGTGAGATATGGGAAAATACAGGGATGGTTCAGAATCCTGGACTGGCCACACAGCAGAATGAGAAGCAGCAGCATGGTGTTACAGTCGGACTAATGAAAAACAAATACAAAGCATTTAATTTCGACATCCATTGGAGGAGAGTTCTAAGAAAAATCCTAAGTCCCCTGAAGGTTTATGAGCTCCAGCTATGTTTCCCAGAAGCGAACACTGGATCATGTGCAAGCTGCCAGGCTGAGTGCCAGGGTGATTGGGTAAGGTGATGCCTGGTAGAATGGCCTAGTGAGTCTCTTTGCAGCTCCTAGTCTCTAAACTGCCACTGGGATCTTCCATCCCAGGTACCTTCTATTTTATTTTATCTGCTTTTTGTCAATAAGACACTGTGACAATAGTTCAGAGTGGTTCTTTTTAACCTGCTCTTCCACGAATTCCTCTTTCTTAAATATTTGTCTTGTAGTCTTATGGCCCCAACAGAGGCTTTGCTACTCTATCCCCTTTTTGGAGAAGAACTTAAGGAAGAAAAAGTCATCATTCACTACACCATACAGTCATCCACAATGCCACAATGTCTGAGTAGTCCTAACCAGCATCTAGTATCTCCTAAGCAGTGAAAACATGTTTGGTTTCTCGGGTGTAAAGTTTGCAGTGCTGGGGAAATTTCACCAGAAAGCATTTCACAATTTTCTGTAAATTACAGGCAAGATCCTCAACTCCGCTAATTTCTTATTCATTGAGACATTGTTGCTCTTTACCTAATGCCAGTTCACATGAGGGAGTAACTTGGTAGTTTCCTGTGACTATAACGCAAGTCAGAGTTTACTCTGAAGCCGCTTGCACCAGCCACGGCTTGCTCAATTTAAAGAACCAGGGAAACAGCCCGAGTTGTTGGTCATTAACATTGTTTCTTAGGCGTGTGGAAATTATTGTAGTCAGGCTAGTTGCAGAAAATAACCTTATGCACACTGGTAACAGTTTAATTACACCAAGTGAAAGGTTACATATGTTTATAATCATGATACTTAATTTCAAGGACAGAAACTGGAGCAATAAATTACGGGAACTAGGTAATGAAGTCACCTGGACTGAGCAGCACGAGGACTTGGCATGGAACAAAGAGAGGCATGGAATTTTTTAGTTCTCTCAGTACAAAAAACCATTTGAAACTTGTGTCCTGAATAATGTCTAAATATTTTAGGAGGTGACTCCAGCCCTCTGTGGTCTTATATCTATGGTGAATGATATTGAGGATGAACAAAGAATCTGAGCTGTAATAAAAGTGGTCAATCAACAAAGAATGCTCTGACTTGGAGGTCAGGTTGTGCATGGAAAACCTGAGAATTGTTCCCATTTGAAAACCTGCAGAGGAAACTCTAAAGCTCCATGAAAGGGTCTTTAGTAGTATGTGATGGAGAGCAGCAAAGAGGAGGGGAGCCTGTGCGAAGACTAAAAATCAAGTGTTAGGGGTGACTCCTCAACTGGACAAGCATCCCTGTCCATGTTGTGAGACAGGAGAACAGAAAAAGAGGACAAAATAAAAAGCAAGTATAAGGACAGGCCACCCCATCCAGAATGAAGTCTAGAGATTAAGGTGTCCCAAGGACTTGAAAATTGCAGCCTCAGACCAGAAAGAAGCAATAGTTCCCTACAGGTCTGGTGTCCAACCGGAGGTGGTGCCACAGGAGAGACTAAAAAAGGTACCTCACTTTCAGTGGAGAAAAGGGATATGAGTGTCTCTGGAAGAAGGAAAGTTATGGAATAACCAGGAAGAAGGATAAGAAAAGGAATACAGATTTGCTACAATGATTTTTTAGGGTACTAATCTAGATTCTCTCTGAACGAAGGAAAAGTTCTGGGCTCCTTTACCAGGATTTCAACACATTTTTAAAGTAATTTCAAAT
This sequence comes from Corvus kubaryi, assembly GCF_017639235.1. NCBI lineage: Eukaryota > Metazoa > Chordata > Aves > Passeriformes > Corvidae > Corvus > Corvus kubaryi. The sequence goes on from NW_024581096.1 coordinate 13,689,717, forward strand.
GTGAGTATTAATTAGAGTCAGGATGATAAGGAACGCAAAGATACAATTTAAAAAGGGAAAAATAATGGGTCATCCTAAGAAAAGAGTCCCTGCACAGTAAAGAAGATATTACTGAAATGCACTGAAGTGGGTTTTAGGACCCACATTCATAAATACTGTCATTAGAGACCTTCCCAAGGGGGAGAAATGTGCCAATGAAATGAAATGGGAAACACTGCTGCGCAGCTGAAAGTCAAACTGCTGCAGCATGGGTGTGAAGACCGCCTGTCATGGAACCTCGTGTTCCTGAGTGCTTATGAGCTGCTAATCAGAATTCCTGGTATAAAGTACTGTAGGAAAACAAAAAAAAAGAAGAGCATTCAAACCACCTGATTGTGTGCTTTCCGTGAGTGGTTTCACATGTGGCAGGAGAAGGATTTTCCGTGTAGGTTAAATGTATAATTTAGCGTGTGTACATTCAGAAAAGATTAATTAAAACTTGAAGAGGTGCAGAGGGTAATGAAATCCAAAGTAGAAGGGGCATTTAGCCTCTGACAAGCTAAACTCTTTCAGACTTGAGTCTGAACTTTCAAAACACAGTTTGAGAAGGGATAGAGTTGCTGCCTATAAATACATCAGAAATAAATGCTACCAAAAGGGCAGCCTTCATATATGAGCAAATAAATTCACTTTAAAGGAAAATGCAAAGGAGATTCATAAACTGAGGTTTTCTAATAATGCCAAGAAAACACAGGGCAGGAGGACTACTGCTTTCCACATGCTTTCATCAGAACATGAGGGAGGCCATGAAACTGATTTTTTAAAAGGGGGTATCAAAGTCAGTGCCCAGGCAAGTAATGTCAGTCCTAATTTGGACATAGCTATAGGTAAAGTCTTGTTCTGTTCACTGCAATTACAAAGATGATGTATTCACTATTAAAGAGAGATCGTGGTGCACCTCAGTGCTCTTGGAGGTGCTTGCCAGGTTCAAATCTCCACATTTTTGTCCTGCTGGGACAACACTCTCATTGGTGCTTGCCAGCAGCTGCTGGGGAGGTTGCTTTCCTACCTGGAACATACTGACATAAGGATCCAGAGGCTTCTATGTAGATATTGCCTGAAGTCAGATTTTTAAATTTACGGAAGTTTTGATATTTTGAGACTCTGATCCAGAAGCAAGCCTCTTAAAATAAAATTCTGTTTCCCATTATTCAAGCTGTTTTTAGCAATAGGCAGCAATGAGTGTGTAAATATTATACATTATAATTGTACATAGAAACACTGAAATGTGTATTTTAAACCTATCCCTATTACAGCTGCTAGAATTGATAGTTTTAAAGCAGCTCACATACCTCAGATTGGCCCAGGTCCAGGAGCTCCCAGGCCAGGTGGTTCCCCTGGCTACCTCCTTCCTACAGTCTGGCCACGGAGAAGAGCAGACCAGGATCTAGACTGGGTATAGAACCCCACAGCACAGGTGCTGGGGTTACTCTGGAACTGGGAACCATCACACTAGACATCCAAGGGAAAGCAACCAGCTAATTAACACTCTTGCCTCAAAATATCCCTTGTCAACCTACCCTCAGGCACTGAAAGTTGGTTACTTGCTGGGGACAAGCACTGTGTTGGTGTAGGGCTTGGGCAGCCGATGGCACCAGCGCAACAAATGTACAGATGGGGAGATGAAAGAAAAGATAACTGGGAAGAGATACTTTTTGCAACTTTTGCAATTGCAAAGCAAACTAATATCACCTCAAAGGAAAGATTGTTGTTTAGATAATTCTACCCAAATCTCAGTAACAAAATACAAACTGCAGGTGCGGGTATCTGGGATTCACCTCAGTGAGTGGCATAGATCAACCTGATTTTGTTTGGAAATCTTCCAGGGAACTTAACTCTAAACTGTGAATAGGCACAACAGCAGCACTGATAAAATAGTGTCCACAGTTTTCACATTGAAAGTAACAGACAAAAAGCCCTCCATAAGCTCCGGAATTCACTGGTATATCCCGTGGGAAAGGATTACTAGCACAATTTTGAACCAGGCCCAGAGTGCCAAAATTCTTCTAGATATCCAAGCCTTTCCTTAACATGAGTCAATTTTCCTGGGAATTACATCCTTTTCCTAAGAATAAACCCTTTTACAAGCATTTAGAGGTCGTCCCTCCCTACAGCACTGGAGCTAAAACAAGACCAGCCAGTGTTTCCAGAAGTACACCCACTCTGTCTCAGCCTGGTGCATCTTGTGCTGAACGGGATTGGAGAAGCTCCCTGGTATGCCAGTGCTTTGTGCCTCGGGCTGGATCTGTGCTGAGCTGAGCACAAGTTTGGTGCTGCACATCTCCACATAGCTCACAGCAAAGAAGGGCACAGAGCTGGGCTGTTTGCAAGGGCCTGGATCCTTCTGATCAGATCTCCTCTGACATAATTCTACCAGAGAATCCCAGGGGACAGATTTTGGTGAGGATATAGCACTGACGTGAACCTTGCACAGGACAGCAAACCCCTTGTGCTCTTCCCTGTGTGGACTGAAAGGCTCATGGAAGGCGGCTGTGATCCACAAGCCCCAGCATTCCCAGGAGGCACCATCCAGCCCAAGTGCCCTGATGATGGAGTCACCTTTCATTCTAAGTGTCCACAGCAGCCAAGTATCATCTCTACAAAAGAGCTGACAAAGTGTAAGGGATCACAGGTGGAAAGAAGACACGCGCGGTTACAGCGGCTGATATGATATGCTCATCTTTGAAGAGCAATAGAGAGGGAGGACAATGAAACCTAAGAAAGTCATGGCAGCAAAGAGAATGCAGGGTAACCTCCCTGGAGACGCAAGCAGAATTGATAGACTCAGGTGTGAGGTGAGAAGTCCATAGGGCTTGTCCTGAAAAAAGGGTAGGCTGAGTCTGTCATTCCTCTGCTGTATAAAACGGCCTTCTTCATCTCCGTCCAGGATAAAGACCACTTAGATAAACCATGGGAACATGAGCAGGAGAGAGCACTGGAATTACAGTTTATGGTTTGTTTTCCCCCCACACCCCTGTTTCCTTGAGCCTTGACAAATGAATATCTTCTTATCCAACGGTTCTGTTTATCTCGTGTTGGAAGGAACAAGGTGAGTCAGGACAATTGCGTTGATCCTACCTGCAGGTCACCCCTGGAAGCACAGTTCTCCAGCGAGGCCAGGAGTGAGGGACCATCTCTGGCACAGCCCATGGCAGAACCCCATGGTGTCAGGTAGACAATGACCAGCAGCCTCTATTCCCAGCTGCCACCTTTTTGGCACAGATTGCTTCTGCTCAGCAAAAAATCCAGCCCCAGCCAGAACTTCTGTACTGCTTGGTGGATCTTGAGCCCTCTTGCAGTGATAGCAAGCCTGTGGATACAGATGTATTCACATGGCTACGCTGAGCACATTCATAAAGGAAGGTGTTGGGATGACCAGTGACTTGGGCCAGGAAAGAGCTGGGCAAACTGGTTTAGCAGAGGCATGGAGCCTATGGGGCATGGCGTAGAGCTGTGACTCTGGCAGTGCCACAGAGCAAGGCACAATATCCCATTAACTTGTCCAGTACCTTTTTGTGTGTGCACAAATCACACATTGAGGGAAAGGATTTTCCCATTCCCTTCTGCACCACATGAAAAAAAAAAATTTGCTGGTTGAACTCAAACTTCCTGCTGGATTATTATCGTTGGTTGTGCCGTAAATCCGCTATCCCAAGAGAGTAAGTGCTCGTTCCCTGCTCTCCAGTCCAATCCAAGCCAAGATGCTTATGGGCACAGAGTTCTCTCCACCAGGCTGGGCAGCCATGCTTTGCTCCTTCTTTACAAGGAAACCACCCTCACTCCCAAGCAGCCCTGGGGCCCCATGCATGCTCTTTCTGTTCCGGATCCTTTTGTGATGGGAGAAACAAAACCATGGGCAAAAAATTAGAGGAGGTTTCACCCAAGATTTATTCAAGATCAGAATGGGGTGGGTTTTTTTGTTTTGGCTTGGTTTTTGTTTCTTTCTTGATAATCCCTGATGCTTAGTTCAGTTTTTTCTTGGCAAGTGGTGAGCTGACATCACCATGACTCTCTCGTCTGCTCTGTGAGTTTCATTAGCTGATTAACGCCCACCCTGTGCCACACATTGATTCATCAAATGTGCAGCACTTTGCACCTACCAACAGGGACCACAGTCTCTTGTCGATGTGCCCAGCCACTTTTGGTGCAGGATCTTTGTTCAGAGCTTTTTGGTATCCAGGTACACTCTATACACACACTGAGCAGCACCCATATGTTTCCTGCCACCTCTGAAGAGCAGGAGAAAGACTTCTGCCCAGAGTGGGGTTGTGGCATCCTCTAGCATCCATGGAAATCCTTTTCTTAACTGTACATGAGTAAGAAGAGGGGACATCCGCCACTGAGGAGTCCCTTACCTACTGCTGAGGAGAGGGCACAGCCATGGTTGAGAGGTCTGCACCCCAGCAGGGTCCTTCACCCATTGCTGAGGTGAGTGGACACCCACCACTGAGAGGCCCTTTGCTCAGGGTCCCAGCACCATTCCTGAGGAGAGGGGACAGCCAGTATTGAAGGGTTTCACCCGTCTCTGAGGAGAGAGGACACCCATGATGGAGGGATTCCTCATCCACCATTGAGGAGAGGGAACAGTCATGGGTGAGGGGTGCCAACCCTATTGCTGGGGAGAGGTTTCACCCACTACTGACGAGAGTGGAAACCTTTTGGCTGACAGATCCCAAACTCGTCACTGAGGAGAAGGGATACCCGCTGCTGAGTGATCCCAACCACAACACTAAGGAGAGGGGACACCCACTGCTGAGGGGTCTTTCACCCGCTGCTGGGGAGAGGGACGCTCACCTTTGAGGGCTCCTTGACCCATCACTGAGGAGAGGGGACACCCATGGCTGAAGGGACTGAGGAGCCGACTGGGATCCCCCGCCCCCTGCTCCACCGCATGTCCCGGCGGGGGACTGGGGTGGGGTAGGGACACCCCCGTGGGGAGTCCCGGATTCGAGTCCCGCGTCGGGCGGCTCACCTGGCCGGACCGTGCGGCGGCAGACTTTGGCTCCAGCCCCTATAAAAGGTAACGGAGGCGTGAGTCAGAGCCGCCGCCTCCTCCCCGCCCGCTCTCACTTACGTGCGGCCGGGCGGGCGGGCAGGCACGGAGCCGCCGTCCCGCACTCGCGCACTTGCCGGAGATGAACCGCGCCGCGCTGCGGGTCTCGCTCCTTCTCCCGCTCCTGCTCCTGCCCGCCCTGGGCCGTGCCGGCTCCGACAGCGAGAGCGACCAGGAACACGGCGGCGAGGAGCCCCCGCATTCCCCGGGGAAAGGTGAGCAGGGGTCCCTCGGTGCGCGGGGCTCCACGAGGCGTGGAGCACCCCGCTGCTGCCTTTGGGGTCCCCGTGCACGAGGCGCCTCGGAGCTTAGTTAGGGATGGCCGGTGCCTGAGCACCCTGATGCGTGCAGCACCCCGATACTGAGTTTGGAGTCTCTGATACATAGGGTACCTTGATGTGCAGAGTTCCCTCTCTTGCTGAGTTGGGAATCCTTGATGAATGGAGTGCCCCAGTGCAAGGGGTGCTGGATTTGGGGTGTCTGATGTTTTGTGGAGAGGTGTCCCCACTGCCAGGGAGTTCTCCCCTTGCTTGGTTTGGGGGCAGGGGGGCTGCTCTACCTCCTGCTGCACCCTTGTTAGGGCTCCATGTGCGCCCCAGGGTGAAATGCCCCTGTGGAGATGTGTTCCCCCAGCATCGCCCAGCTGCGGGCGCTGCACCCCCCAGCACGTCCCTGCCTTTGTCCCTGCTCCCGCCAACTCCCGTGCGGCTCGACTGGCCCGACCCCTGCCCAGGGGCTGGGCCCTCGCTTTGTCCGCAGCCCTTTTCCCTCACTGGGACCCGCTTGCATCAGACTGAGGGGGTCAGGACTTCCTGAGATGGGAGTACAAGGGTTGTGCACCAAGCAGTCCCTGCTTGCTCCCGCGGACCGCCCGGAGCTTCCAACCCTGCACCCTGGCGCGGTGAATGATGGCCGGTCCCCTTTACCCTGCGGCGTGTCGGCTGGGCTGCCCTGCATCCACCTGGTCCCCCCGCGGCCCGCCAAGAGCGGGGTCTGGTCCTGCTGCAGAGTTGGAGGGGGGCTGCTCCACTGCTGACGATGGGGGACGGGGGACGTGACAGAACGCAGGACTGCAGGGTTGTGTGCCCCTCCTCCTCTCCGTGAGATGTCTTGCTGGTGGTATGGGGGCTTTCAGAGTTAGAGGTTCAGGGGAAAAGTCCTGGGTCTTTGGTCTTGGTCCCTTTTCTGATTGGAGGCTACGGCACTGCCACGGCTCTGCGGGGATTTTGGGGGAGTGCTGTGGATTTTCTCGCCTGGGGATGAGTGCTGCACTGGGATGTTGCTGTCCCTGGCTATGCACCTTGTCCCCTCTTTGCCCACAGGTTTGTTTCCTGGGCTCAGCCTCATAGCGCGTCCTTGGTTTTGCCTTTGGTAAAGAGTTGTCCTGACCTGTGCCAGGACAGCTGCCCTGTGGTAAGGACTGGGAATAGTTTGGTGCCAGGAGCTGCTTTTGTTATTGCAATGAATCACTTTTCTTACCACTCTTGCCGGGCTGAGCACTGGACAGAGATGGGGATGCAGACGGTTCTTGCCACAGAGATTAAGTAACCCAGGCCACACGGTGAGGGGGTGTTGGGTGTCCAGCATACCGGTGTGCTGCGCTGGCCAAGGGGCTGGACACTGTGTGAGGTTTGGGAGGGGTGGGTGGGAGGACTGGGATGGAGAAGGGGAAAGGAGGTGGCCAGGAGGTCGGTAGGGAACAGGCAAGTTAGCCCGTGCTATACCAGTGTTAACGGCTGAAGATCTGGATGGAATCCCATGGGAAGCAGGTCATGGCTGGAACCCTCCAAGGCTCCTGCCAGGTGCCAAGAGCTGCGTGTCTCAGCACCTCTGCTGGGTGATGAGATGGTTCCCTCTTGCTTGAGGCTTATGCATGAGGTAGGGCTGGTGGCCCCCCAGCCCTGGATACTCAGCACATGCTTGGGGATTTGCCGTGAGGTTGCTCCCTGAGAAGACTCTGCTTGCCCAAGGACCTGAGTCCTGTGCTAAGTGTGTCTTTGGGAGACAGTAACTCTCTCTCCCTATTTCCTCTCCCTGCCATTCAGATGTGTCTTGCTCTCAGTGTCCTCTTCTTGGTCATTCCCCCATGTCCTCTTCTTCCAGGAGAACCTATTTTTCTTGCTTAATACTCCTTATTCATGTCTCTCCCCAGCTCCAAGCACTGATCTGTCCTCTGGGATTTCCCCATTTTTATCCCTTTTGCTGGGATGGCCCTTTCTCTGCAGCACTCTGGTTGTTTCCTGCTTCCCCATCACCTACTGGGGCAGCTGGGTTCAGAAGGAGCAGGAATGTGCCTTGGAGTAAAGCCTGCCTTATGTCTTCCTCCACGCAAACCCTCGCCCCTCTCGGGGGAGATGGTAGAGTCTTGGGCTCCACAGCCCAAAGAGAACAGGATCTCCACAGCCTCAGGAGAACAAAGAACAATCCCTGCAGCGACCTGTGCTACCAGTGGCACATTAAAAGCTGATCCCAAAGATTTGCAGTGGGTCAGAGTTTATAAACACAGAGGGGCTTTAATGCAGCCAGGCTTGGGAGGGATCAGTGCCCCCATGGGCAGCACATGGGGTGGTGTCCTGGGCTGAAAGTACATGGGCACAGCTGCACGGGGGTGTGTCTGGAGGGAGAAACCAGGGAGGAGGCGGGGCTGGAACGACACAGCCCTTCCATACACATGCCTCCTGTGGGGCTTGGCAGAAGGATGCTCAGGTTATGCACCCCCCTGCCCAGACCGTCTGCCTGTGCCATGACTGGAGAGCTGGCTTTGGGCAGCATGAGCACAGTCCAGGTACCATGATCAGGTTATTGCTTTCAAGGGATGTGGTGTTTGGATATGTTTTGTAGGCTGGGACCCGGCTGCTGTAGCTGGTTCCTACTCTGGGACCTGCACTCTGTGCATCTCTGCATGTTCTGGTACTTCCTGGCTTACTGGCCCTTGGGAACAACACCCCACTTACCCTCTTTTCTGGGCCATGAGCTCCACTGATCTCTCCATAGCCTGGGACTGACCCATAGACAGGGCACAGAAAGGTGGTCCTGGTCTGGCATCTGCAAGCTGAACTCATCCCATGGGACTTTGACACTGGTATAGCTCAGGATTGGCTCCCAGCAGGAAGAGGAGGCTCTGGCAGCATGCCAGCACTCCCCGTGGCTGAGCACTGGGCACTGTGTGCCTGGCCAATAAGAGAGCAGGATGGGAAAGCTTGAAGTGAGCCCGCTGTCCTGCCTGCCACACACGTGCCATCCAAACTTCTGGAGCTCAAGCTCACAGCAGTGGCTGTGTTGCTGTCAGGCAGCATCCACGCTGTGAGCAGCACATGTGTTTCAGGGTTGTCAGGTATCCTGCAGCAGCCTCAGACTGCACAGAGCCTAAAATATGAAAAACTCAGGATGGGAGGTGCAGACGTGTAGGGCAAACCCTCTGATCCCCTTCCTTATTGTCTGGCTCTGCTGAAGGTTGCCTCCTGGTCTGTGCAAACGATTCTGAGTCCTTTGGGTGCACAGTCCATCCCTGTGTGCCCTTGGTGAGGTCTCCTGGGAGCAGCCTGCTGCATCAGTGCCTTTCCTATGAGTGATTCACAGCATCCAGTGGTTGAGCTGGCTCCTCACGCTGCCAAAAGCTGCTCCTACCCTTCCTCCCCGGCTGCAGGACATGCGGAGCAGCACGCTGGTAATGGCAGCGTCTGCCTGAACTCGGCAGGAAAGTGTTGTTGGATGGTGTTGGATATCAAGGAGGGAAGGGAGCTGGCACTTGCAGCAAAGCCTGTATCCCAGAATGGGAGGGCTGAGTGGAAGCAAAGAACAGCGGGAGAAAGCACAAAGGGAGGGTGTAAAGGGGGGAAACTCGTGGGAAACTTGGCTGGACCGCGGGCTGCTGGGGAAGGGCGGGCGGCAGGCAGTACTCAGGTGAACCGGGGGGGTCTGCGCGGCTGAGCACGGAGGCGTTCTCGCCTGCAAGGGCAGGCAGCTCCTGTCAGCACCCTACTGTGTTTTCCCGCAGGAACCCCTGCAAGGAACCCTCTTCTTGCGCGTTATCTCCCGGTGTGCGTATCGCATCACCAGGGCTGTTTCCCTCCATGTTTTCGGGAGCGCTTTGCAGTCCCTGCCGAGGCAGTGGGTGCTCAGAGGTAAGGCAGGGCATGCAGAGAGCTGCAGCATCCGCTGCCGAGGTTCTTTTGTGGTGAGTGGAAGCAGTTCAGCAGAAGGGAGACCTGGCATCACACGGCTTTCCGAAGGAGAAGACGTGCTCCGGCGGGAAGTGTGGGAGGCAGACTGAATTATGCAAATCACCACTTGGGCAGGGCAGTGGGTTAATGTTCATGGCTGCGAGACTGCAAAGGCCCCCAGGTGGAAGGGATCGGAGCAGTTAGCGCAGGGCTCCTCCGAGCTGTGCCGGGGCAGGGGGGGATGCTGAGAGCCTGACCCAGCGCCCGAGCTGGGCTCGCCTCGGCGCTCTCCTGCAGCGCTCGGTGCGGGCGCCACGGGGGCCCAACCCTGCACGGCTGCGCTCGAGAGATGCCTGCCCGAGGGGGCTGTGCCATCACTACACCCAGAACCACGGGGTGGGAAAACACACCCACGGGGGCTTCGGTGGATGGATAAGAGCTCATGGGTCCTTCTGGGTTTGATGCCAAGACATCCCTGGGGAAGTCTGTTGTGTTGGGGTGGATTGAACTGGTTCCTCGGTGCAGCTGCAGCCTTCGGGGTGTCCAAAGCTGCCGAGCTGAGCTGGCAGGGGGCTGCAAGGAGGGTCCAGAGCCCCCTCAGCTGTGGGAATAGATGTGTGCTGGGAGATGTGGGAAGCTGAGGTAATTGGCACAGTGCTGACACAGCAGGGCAGGTGTCAGCACAGGGCTATTGCTCAACCGGTGATATGATGTTTGAGCTGCTTTCTGTCAAGGCAGAGTCCCTGGAGGTGAGCAAAAAGTGGGGTGTTGGGGCGAGCTGTGCCAGTTGAGGCATGTGCAGTGAACTGAGGTACCGTGTGCCAGCCCTGGGGTGCTGTGCCTCACCTGTGCCAGGACTGCCCCAAAGTGAGTGTTTCTTTGTGCAGATAGTGCCCAAAGGAGTAGGAGAGTGGGAGCAGAGTGGGAAAAGACATATGGTGTTTCCAGAGGAGGGTCTATCGTCTCTCAATTTTGATGCACAGTCAGTGTCTGGGCAGCAGGAATCCTTTGTGTGAGCAAGGTGGGCAGGATAAATGGATCTCAGCTTGCTGTAGCAGAGCTGGGTGCATGCCTGGGCAGTACCATGCAAGCAGGCATGGAGAGGGCACTGCAGTCTGTCCTGGGGCACATGTGTCCTGGTGCATGCAGCTGTGGCTTGCACAGTCCTCTGCTTGCTGCTCCTTCTTTCTTTGCCTTTGGGAATACCTAAGAGATCCCTGAGCATTGCTTCTGAGCGTCAGTAATTCGACAGAGGTGAGTCACCAGTCATACTGGAGGGAGCCCTGAGATCTGTTCCCATCTCCGCAACACACAGTGCCCCTAAACACCCTCCAGCCCTTCCCAGCCCAGTTTGGCTGTGGTCATCCACTCCCCCGAGCAGCAGATGCTCCAAAACCCCCAGCAGTGCCCATGCCTGGATCCTTGCTGAGTGGAGGGCAGGATCCTGCTGGGCTTAGGGCCTCGCATGGGACATCTGGGCCTGGGAAAGCTTGCCTCTTCCTTTCTCACCCCTGAGCTGGAATCCACTCCTATTAATAGCAAGTGGGTGTCGATAGCTCTTGTCAGCAGTAGGGATCGGGGCTGGAGCAGCTCCTGCTGAGACCCTCTAGCATCCTGGTGAGGCTGGCAGGCAGATGGCCCCACCAAGGGACAGAGACGATATTGGGGCTCAACTGTACCTCTTAAATGCTCCTCCATGTCATTGCTGCTGTATGAATGCCCCCCTTTGCCCCAAACCTGCCCCAGTCTGGCACTCTCCACTCCTGCACTCGTGGTCTGAGAAGTGCCAACAGCCTGTCTGCAGTGACAAGCTTGCTGGTAAGGACAAGTCAGGAGGAGCCCATGAATTACATATTGTGCCAGTCAGAGCAGGCACATAATCCTTTTGTGCCATGTTTCCCTGCTTGGGGCAATCTGAGCCCCACATCCCTTTGTCTGGAGCTGGTTGTTTAGAAGGGCTGGTGACAGCCAAGGTGTTTGTTGGGGGGCATCTGAGTGCACTCCTAAGGCTAGCTCCAGTGATGTGCCAGGAATCTGGGCATTGCTGACAGCTCTGGAGGAGAGTGACAGTGCAAGGGCCAGCCCGTTGAGTACTGGGTACTCTCAGGACCTTCCCAGGAGGGCTTTGCCCCCTCTAGATCTGCACAGTGGCATACCACCAGCTGTGGGAAATGCAGGTCACATCTTGCCCTGCTGTGGTCACTGTGTGACCCATGGGTGACACAAGAAGAGCAGAGGTCCCGGCATAGGATCCCCCATCCTCCCTCCCACTTTTCCTAAGGAAAGGGTTTTGCATGGTAAGACCTTATGCAGCTCTGTGTGGGTATTTGGGTGGTCATATGAGTTACAGCTGGGGACAGGAGCTGAGCATTTTGCCTGGCACTTTTTCCTGTGAAAGCACATTCCCACTGCAGGGGCACTCGCTGATGTAAAGAGAAGGTTTTGATGCTCCTTTTCTTCCTCTGCTCTCAGTCCCAGGCAGCTTTCCCAGGTGGGAGGAGGGTGTCTGCATGGTGCAGTGCATCTTGCTGCCCAAACTCCTCGTGGAGTGTGGGAGCTGCACTTGTGAAGTGCCTTGTCTTGGGGCAGTGGGAAGCTTTGGCTGCTCTGGAGCAGCTGCTGGTACAGCTGCTCAGTGATGGAAGCCAATACCTCTGATTTTTCCTTTTTAAGGACAATGCCAAAATGTCAGCCCTGGCGTTTTCCCTCTGACCAACAACTGCAGGGGACCTGGCCGTGCTCTGAGGAGGCAGTACCCTCTGGGAACATGCCCTTTGTTGGGACAGAGGGAGAAGTGGGAAAGCAAAGGCGGGGAGGGGGATGGATGGAAGGCAGTGGGAGCGCAAAGGCCTGCTGCCTGGCAGAGACGTGTTTGCTGACAACCTTTCCCTTCCATTCATGTGGTTTTCTCTTTTCTTTTTTTTCAAGGCCACAGCCACTGGAGCTATGAAGGTAAATACCCTGCAGTTACTTCTGCTTTTTTCCTACTACCCAGCAGATCCTGGGCTTGAGCCAGCCATGGTTAATGATTACAGGGCTTCTGTGTGCACTCCACGACTCACCCTTCCCTCCTGCCTGACCCTGACACAGTGCCCGCACTCAGGCATGGATGGGCTGAAGAGCCAGGTGTTGCTCTGATTCCACCAGGAAGCAGCAGCTCCAACGAGGGCTTTCCTAGGCCCTGGCTGTGGGGGGATGCCCCCCTGGGAAGGGCTCCTCCCTGAATGAGAGCTCCCCTGACCCTGTGGGAAGCCAAATGGGGGAAAGGGCTGCACTCCCCAGGCTGGACTTGCAGTCCGTGCTGGGACTTTGACCAGCCCAGGGATTAGCTTGTCTTCACTTCTGCCCTCTGTCACCCTCCCTCCCCATCCTGCCTGGCCCTGCCCTCGCATCAAGGCTTGGGGGGCCTCTCCACAGCACCCATGATGGGCATCACCACAGTGCTGTGACAGATACACCCCTTACCACTGCACCATCACCCTGAGGTTTGGTTCAGCTGCTAAAGCCCAGCTCCATATTTACAGGGGTCCTGCAAGGGGCTGGCCTGGGGACAAGCCTGGGTTTCCACTGGCCCATGACATGCTAGAAGCAGACCTCTGCAGTGCAAAGGGAGGTTTCTGGGGCATCAGCCGTGCTTATCCCAGCTGTGGCACTGGGGAGAGGTGTCCATTTCAGTGGCCAACTGAGCCATGTGAGCTGGCCCTTTGTCACAGAGCCCAGGAGCACTGTGGTACCTTGCTCAAGCAGCAGCAGGGGCGATACCTGCCAGAGGCCAGGCTGTTCAAGGCAGCAAGTATGTGATGAGCTGCAGGGCAGCAGCTCCTCAGCTTGCCAAGTCCACTTGTAAATGATCTTCTTGCACTCTTCCTAAACACCCCAAAAATAGACTTTCCTGGCAGCTCACCATGCTCCGAGACCTTTCCTGATACAGCTGCATTCAGTCACATGTTGGCATAAAGCTGCTCCCAAGCTAACTTCATGGAAGCTAACCTTATGTGCATGGCTAATTCCCTGACCAGTGCCTGTCCCCTTCCCCAGTACCCCCAAACCTTCTTTCTGGAGGTGTCCTCATCCTGGCACTCTCACTGACAGTTCCTCCCTTCCTTCTTGCACCAGACCTAAAGCACTGGAGTACGGACTACTCGGACTGCGGGGGCACCAAGCAGTCGCCCATCAATGTTGACACAGCTCAGGCCACCTTCAGCCCTGACCTGCGGCCAATCCAGCTCTCTGGCTACAGCCTGCCTGCCAACAAGCAGCTCAAGCTCAAGAACAATGGGCACACAGGTAGGGGCAAAGGCACCTGCAGGGGCTGGAGCACAAACAGAAGACACTCAGACTCTCCAAGCAGGACCAGGCTTCTCTGACACCCTTCCCCTGGGCTCTGGGAAGGAAATAGTCTTGCAGGCTGCAGCCCTGTTGCCTTCTAGGCCAAAACGGGAGCAACAGGCTGTAGAAATTTTGCAGGTCCATGTGTTTTCTTGGACAAAGTGAGAAGCCCCAAGATGTCCAGAGCCTTTGGGAGCTGGCTTCAGAAATTTTTTAACTCCACATTTTCTTTAAAAATGTGTTCTGGTATTTCTGATGCAGGTTTTCAGCCACTGCTTCCTCCCCTGCATTTCATTTTCAAAGGACTCATCAGTTGCTGGATGTGGCTTAACCTTTAAGCTACCTACATCTGTCTTTTAGGGCACAGCTTTGACCACCTTACTTTGTTTGTACTTAAGGATTCTATCTCAAGACCTTAAAACTTTTTTGTAGGTCTTTTGTTTCCCTTCTCCAGTATCAGATGGTTTTTGTAAAATTCTGGATACAACTTATTCATGTTATTTTAGTATCAGCCTCAGTATGCCAGATACGGACAAAAACCACTTCTTTCCAGAGCTGAGGATGGTTGGACCTGGTTGCTACCAGCTTTTTCTCGGAGGAAGCAGAACGTGTTGTGCACACTGGTGTCTGCCAGTCCCCAGGCTAAGAAAAGGTTATGGAGAAAGGGACTTAAGAACTTGCTGACAGTGTGATAAGGCACCTCCTTGCCCTGGTAGCCAACGAGATGGAGCTGACCTGTGTATACAGCAAACTTGACAGGTCAGACTTGCTGCGTATGGCCAGATCAGCTGCTTGGTGCATGCACAGAGCTCTATATTGTGGCCTCCTGCCCTAATGTGCCTGCAGAGTTAAACTAGTTGAGCTCAGTAGTTGCTATTTTAGACACCCTGGAATCTGGTGTTGCTTGGTGTTTAGGAAAGCAGTGAGAGCATTTTCATTGGGGAGGGGGGAAGTACTTTCTCACATGCTTTTAAGATGCCTTTTTTTATTGTGGCAACCACTGGTCTGCTTTATGAAGATCCATAAATAAATAAAAAGTTGCAAGTCCAGTAAGATATTTGTACAGTTACTCATTTTGGTAACAAGGTATTTATGCTATACAAGCGTTTTTGAGGGCCTGAAAATGACTCAGGTAGTTAGGAGAAGGAAAACAATAGTTTAGCTGTACAAAAGAAGTATAAAAGCAGATAAATTCATAGGGAGGGAACAGTTTCTCACTTCCTGTATTTGAGTTTTCTATCTCTGAACCCAGTGGCAAGGAAGCTGAGATGGCCAATGACTCATCACAGCCCTGTTACGTGGTTAATCCCGAATCTGTGCCCTAGCTTGGCAATGTTACTAAGGCACACTTCATCTAAAAAGGGAAAAGGGAAAGAACTTACATTAAAAATTAGGAAAAGGTGCTTAAAAGGATAGGACAACCTCTCTCAGGGTCGAGGGATGCTCCTGATATTTTTGCCACATGTCCAGGTAACTCAGTTTTAGATTTGCCACATTGCTGCCTAAGTCTGAAACAGATGGATAAACCACATTAAAGAAAAATCAATGTATGAATTTATGGTGTCCAAAGAAGCAAAAATTTTAGCTCTAAGTGCTTTCAAAATATTTAATGCTTCTATGCCACTAGTTCCAGTGCTGTCGTACACTTACAGGCTGCTTTATTTGAAAGGTCCCAGCTTGCCAAGAGTTGCAGCTCTCTGTCCAACTGCCCTGCTCTCACAGATATCCACCACTCTGCAAAGTATCTTTCTCTATGAATTTTGTCCGTGGTCTCTTTATATTATTCTCACTTACTCAATAAATTGTTGGATAACATTTGGCTTGGAGCTGACCCTGGGAGTCTTTGCGGAGGGGGTCTTCACTTTCCAGCATTTTCACAGTAGCTGTTTTTGAAGCTGATGTATTTACTGCAGTTTCCTGCAACCTTAAGTCAAAAGTTGAACCCTGGCACGTTGGCAGGCTTGCCCACAGCCTCAAGAGAGATGGAAAGCAAGGTTTTCTGTTACGACCAGTTTCTAGAAAGCCAGGCTGACTGTTTCCCTTGAGACATCTCCTTTGCATACCTGTGGAAAAGACTGGGCTTTATGTTGACTTACTGACCTCTTCCTTCTGCCTCCGCAGTTGTCCTTGAGCTGCCTGAGTCCCTGGCCCTCACTGGTGGCTATGCCCAGCAGTACCGAGCTGTGCAGCTGCACCTGCACTGGGGCTCCCCACTGGGACCTGGCTCAGAGCACACCATCAATGGGCGACGCTTTCCTGCTGAGGTAAGGAGCCCTCATGGTGCTGGATGCATCTTTTCCCTTGTGGTGCTGGGCAGGGAATGGATGCTTCTCACCCATGGCTCTGGTTGTCACTGGATGTAGGCTGTAACCCCTGGCCAGGATGCTGGGCAGCTCTGCAGCAGTGGTGTTCAGTGTAGGAGGCTACATTTTGATGCTGAGCCAGGCACATGTGAAGCCTGGTCCTGGGCTGATGGAGCAGGAGCTGTGGCAGCTCCCAGGCTGTGGAAGCCAGCTTCCCTGGAAGCTGTGAGCCTGCTTTGGGAGCTACAGGGACTGTTTACTCTGTACACACTGTCCTCTTGCTCTGCCAGCTCCCATCTGGTTTTATCCCTCCTTCTCTAGCTGCTGTCATCAAACTGAGCCTGGCTCTGCAGTATGAGCCACTGGTATGCAGGACAGAGTGCTGGTTTGCTGTTCCTGACCAGGAAAGTTTCTGCAGGCAGACCTTCATGCTGGCTGCTTTGCAGCAGCAGATTTTCTTGGTCCCGCCAGCATTTTCCCTTCCCTACAGGGGTACTCGTCACATCTGCATGTCTCTTACAGCCCTTGCATCAGCAGGCTGTAGCCCTGTGGGAGTGAGCATCTCCCAGTGGTGCCCATCCAGGACTGGGATTACGTGTTTCCCTTCCAGATCCATGTGGTCCACTACAACACCAAGTACGACAGCTTTACAGAGGCAATGGTTCACCCAGATGGCCTGGCTGTACTGGGAGCCTTTCTGGAGGTGAGTTCCATGGATCAGCAGGGGGAGGATAGGACTAGGGTGGGCAGAGTTGGACACAGTTTTGGGGACTGGCAGAGGTGCAAATGCACCTTGAAAGAAGGGGAGAGAAAGGGCAGAATGAAGCGGTCACTGGGATAGGGTGCCTCTCTCAAGGGGCGATACCTCCTTGCTGGCACTGCCATCACCATCTTGTCTCCCTTTGGCCCCTGTCCTTGCCATTACAGTAGGGTTTCTTTGTTGCAGGTTGGGCACGGGGAGAACCAGTACTACCATGAAATACTAAAGCATCTGTTCGAAATCCAAGAAGTGGGTAAGGCCCTGTCCCACTAGTGCTTTGTCTCAGGGGCTGCAGCCCAGCAGAGAAGCCTGCTGCTCAGCAGAGCAAGGCTGCAGCAGGCAGCCCACCTGCTTTCCCCTGCCTCCCAGGCAAATCAACTGCTCTTCCTCCAGTGGCTGCAGCGGCACATACAGTGCCAGACTGCCCATGATCTTTATGCTGTTGTCCTCCAAGGAATTTGTACCAGTCTCACTCCCATTATGTTTCCTCTCCCAGGACAGGAAACATTGGTGCCTGGATTCAACATTGCAGGTCTGCTGCCTGCCAACCTGAAACTCTACTTCCACTATAATGGCTCTCTGACCACCCCTCCCTGCTACCAGACAGTCAAATGGACAATCTTCAACCAGACCATGCTGCTTTCTCATAACCAGGTCTGTGTGGGCAACAAGCTCCGCACTGGGTCTTTCCCAGCCTGTCCCAGTAAGCTGATGCAGGTGCCCTGTGCCAGTGCTCTGCAGCTCATCCAGCCCCCAAAGGCAGGATGATGCTGTTCTGTTCACACTGTTCTCCTTCCAGATGTCAATGCTGGTTTCAAGCCTGAGAACCGATGATGACAAGCTTTTGCAAAGCAACTACCGGCCAGTGCAGAACCTGCATGGGCGACGGGTGCTGGCGAGTTTCCAGACCACCCCTTTGGTGAAGCATGCTCCTGGTAAGGAGTGTGTGACTGTGCCCAGGCTGCTCCCAGCTGCAGGGATGCAGTGATGGGGCGAGCACCAGGAGTCAGTGCTTTGCTGTCTCTTACAGAAACACAGCATCTGCATGGGTTAGATGTGCCCGGCAAGTGATGTGTGGCAGCACTGGTCTTAGGGTCCCACTCTCTCTCATTTCTGCACTTCTTTCATGCTCCCTGGGGAAGATTGATTTCTAGGAACTTATAGTCTTGCAGGCATAACAGTAGCAGGACTAGGGGATGCATGGTCAAGAGCAAACAGGCAGGTCCTAGCACTCCAGCTAGCTACTTCAATCCCAAATGCAATAGACAAATTCAGTAGGAGCTGCCAGAGGTACAAGCCTGCAGTGAACACCCCTCCTCCAAATCCTGCAGGAAGGGCAGTGCTGGGGACCCTTCCTGAAAGCTGCGCTCTGCCAGTGGGGCCTCACAGCCGTGCTGGCGAGGCACACAGTCCCCTGCCTGAGAGATCCCTGTCTGCCCACCCTTTATTTCTCCTTGAAGGTCTTTCTTGCATTGGTGATTTCCAGGCATGAGTAGAAATCACTATTAATCCTCAGGTGTGACTATCGCTCTGCATCACTGAATTTTTTGCCCATTGCTTCTCCCTGAGGTCACTGGGGTTTTTCTGTTCAACATCCTGTTCCTTTTCTGTTCTGATGGCATTTCCTACACCTTTTGTGAAGGTGACTAATAGGAACAGCACAGGGTTGGTCCCAGGCCTCTGGGCAATGCCTCAATAACCACACACTGTGGTGCAAGGCACTTCCCTCACCGTCCCACCTGCAGCCTGCTTGCTAATGGCTGTAGGCTTTTAATCACTGTGGTCTTCGGCCTGGCCAGCTCTTTCCCATGTGGCACTGCATCAAATACTTCACTGAAGCCGGGAGAGATAAAATCTAATGCATTTTCTTTGTCTAGAACATCACTTATCAAAGAAGGATATCGGGTTAGGCTGGCATGCTCTATCTTTGGTAAACCTGTTAGATACTTTATCATATTTTCCATTTACCTCCAAGCCTTTCTTTTACTATTTTCTTGCAGAAGCTGTTCCAAAGCCTCCCAGTGCTGGGGCAAGGGGGGAGTTGCCCAGCTCTATTTTTTTTTTTTCATTTTTTGCTATTTCTATACAAAACTCCCAACTGAAACAAAGCCCCAAGTCTCTTGTTCCTGAAGTGCCAGGAGAATGCCCCAGTACTCCTGGATGAGGTCATTGGTCCCCCGCCTTGTGTGCACAGGATTGTTGGGGGTTTCTCCCCACGTCAGTGCTGACTGCCTGCTTTAGCCCTGGGGCTGCTGAGCACTGAGATGGGGTGCTGTGGGGTGACATCTTGTTTTGCTTGTAGTTGCACCTTCTGTGCCCACTCTTGTTGATCTTTTTTCCAGTCACCACCAGTTTGGGATAACCACTCCTGCCCCCAGCTGCCGGGTGGAGGTGGCAGCTTTCCTGCAGCAGCCATGTAGCTGGATAGAGCCCGCAGATAGTGCCACTGTGCGTAACACCCGAGCCGTGTACAGATGATAATGCAGCTCTTTAAAAGCCATGTTTTTATGCTGGGTAAACATTTGTCCAGCACAGCTCCTTCCCAGCATGTAGGGTCACCAAGCCATCCCCATGCCAGGTGCCCTACCTGTAGTGTGTGGCTGCCTCTTCTCTGGGAGCTGCTGACCATCTCACTCCAGGCAACTGCTCCCCCAGTTTCTGCTTGCTGGGCTCATCCCATGTGCCTCTCTGGGGTCTCCTGTGGGGTCCAGTGCAGTCATGGGGTGCTGAAGTGCTCAGAACCCTGACTGCTTCCTAGGCTGTGGCAGCAGCAGTGGGGGGAGTTTCTGGCTGGGCTCAGCAAAGCTCAGGTGTGGGCTGTGGTTCAGGGATCCGTTTTTCTCCCTTTTCCTCCCTTTTCCTCATGCTTCTGCCAGAGTGTCAGGGCTGGGCTTCCTGCAGCAAGATGCTGTGAGCTGCTGGGGATGTGGCAGGCAGCTCTCCCCTGCTCATGGGTGATGGGGAGCCTCGAGGGGAGCCCTACTTTGGGAGGGGGGTCTGAAGGCCTGCAGGCTTGAGATTTCCCTCTCCAAACACTTCAAAGGCAACTTCCTGACTGTGTTGTCTCTCATTACAGGTAGCGATGATTCAGCAACAGCAGGTAGGTGAGGGTCTGGCACGAAGCAGGGGAAGGAGGGCACGGGGTGTACCTGCTTGGGAATTGGGGTCCTGTGGAAGCCATGTGCTGAGCTGGGAGCAGGCAGCCAGTGGGTTTGTAGGGCTGCTCCGGCATCCATGCTGCTGGTTCTCATCCGCTGGTCTTTGTCTCCTTTGCAGAAGGACACTCCAGCTCATTTCATGCAGGTAAGTGTGCTTAGCCAAGGCTGCTCCTTTGTGTCCCCTCTGCCCCTGGGCTACCAGCCTGCTCCTTGCCTCCTCTTACTCAGCCAACAGTCGCAGGGAACCATCCCCAGAGTAACACACCTGTGCTTGGCTTGCAGGAGACGTGCTAGCCGTGCTCTTTGGGGTGCTCTTTGCTGTCACAGCACTGGCCTTTCTGCTGTACATCTACAAGCACCGCAGCCAGAACACACGGTGAGCAAGGGAGAGATGCAGGAGGACAGGGCTTGGAGGCAGAAGGGTCCAGGGCATGAGAATGGGGTTTAATGGTGGTTTCAGGCAACAAGACCCCGTGCCTGGTCTAACACTCCCCCCTTCCTTCTTTCCCCAACAGGCTGGACTCACCAACCAAATCCAAGGTCATCTACACGGCAGCCAGCACTGAGAACACCGCATAAACTCCACACCTCTGTGGCAGTCCCAGCCCCACAGGCTCAGCCTGCCACCCCACCTCCCCTCACTCCCATCCCAGGTCAAGGAAGACCAGTGCTCCAGCATCCCTTGGCTGCACAAGCTGCCCACATGCACTGTTTGTCTAGGGGCAGCATTTGGTCCCAATAGATATTTTTGTTATAAAAAAGGTAAAAAGTATTAAAAAAAAAAGTAAAATCCTCCCATGGCACCAGCTGTCTCTGCTGTCTTTGTGAGAAGCCGTGGGGCAAGAAAGAGCGCCCTGGTGCAGCTGGACTCACAGCGGAGAGGGGTGTGCAGGGACCCCTTCCCAAACAGCAAAGACAGCATCAGCCTCTGTGCACCGGGCAGAGCTCCAGAGTAAGCAGCAAAAGGCTTCTTGTACAGCCCAGCCCTGCCCTCCATCACTCTGGGACTTCTTCCTCCTCTTATTTGTGCAAAGCATTGGAAAAACATAGCTTGGTAGGACTGAAGAAAGGCAGAGCTGAAGGTGGCAGAGCCACTGCTTGCTTGCTGGCCAGCCCCCACCCAGCTCACCCCCAGCTTTATCATAGCTAGATTAGCCAGAACAACCCTAGATCCATGGCTACCTCCCACCTTTCATGATGGCTTCTGTGGAGCTGGAGCCAAGTCCCAGGAAGCTTTATGGCCATGGCAAAACCAGGAGAAACTGGCCCTGTCTGGGAGAGGAGAGGAACCTGCAGGTCTCCAGCCCTCAGCAGCCTCCAGGCAAATGGGGCCTGCAACTGCCAGACCATCCCCCTCCAATCGTATCAGCACAGGCCACTACCACCACTGCTTGTACCCTCCCCACAAGGGCAGTGCTGATGGCCACACACACCCCCACTTGTCTGTGGTACTTAATTTTATTGATATAAAAGCCCACTGTGGATAAAACTGCCTTTTCAGCCCAATGGCAGTTTCTCCCTCCCAGCCCTGTGGCACAGAACCAGGGCTGGTACCCGCCTGAAAATCCCCAAGAACAGGAGAGGGCAATGATCCATTGGAATGGTCCCTTGAACCCCCTCCCAAATCTGTGCCGGCAACAGCTGTGGCATTGCATCTCCTCCCAAGCCCTCCACCACCCTCCATGTCCACTGGGTCTTTTGCATACTGTCTTTTTCCCTCTTCTCCTCCCATCCTGCAAGCTGTCAGTACCCGTGGGTCCCCCAGCACCATCCTGCTGCACCAGGATGCTGGCTCACTGCGCTACTGCAGGGCAGTGCCAGGGCCATGGCTTCTGGGGCAGCAGGACTGGGCAGAGAGGTGGAGAAAGGAGCACTACAGCAGTCAGCCACGACCCAGGGCACGGCAGCACTTTGCAAAGCCCCTTCCTCCACCCTGCAGCGAGGAGGCAACGCAGGCCCCCTGCCCTGGCATGGGGGGCAGCACATCTGTGGCAGCGGGGGGAGAAGCGATGGGTTTCTTTGGGCTCAAGCCTCCGGCAGTCACAGGCAGGCTAACTAGGGCTGAGCTCACAGCAGGGCCAGCAAAGTTGGGTCCCCCAAAACTGAGGTGTTTTATGGGGACTCCCAAAGGGGCGTTGGAGTGAGCCAGTCTCAGCCACACCGGTCGGCTGGCTGCCACAGCTGGACCCCAGCGCCTGCCCCACCAGGGCTGGCCAGGGTCCCCCAGTCCAGGAGAAAAGATATTGCAAAGAAGGTGATGGCCGATCCTGCTGCCAGGATAGAAGGGGAGGGGAGGGGTGGCTGGGGACTGGAACATCCTGCAGGGCCTCAGGATCCTGGCTGGGGGCTGGCTCCACTCCGTAAACCTGCAGGAACCAAGAAGAGAAGTGGTGAGTTTTCACCAAACTCTTTACCCCACTTCTCCTAGGAGAAGCAACAACCTAACCATGGCCTCAAAAACTCCCTGCTCCTCTAAAGTGGGAGACGAGGGGATGACACCCTTGTTTGAGCCACAGAGAAAACCTCTCGCCACCCCAGCACTGGTCCTGGTACCCCATGAGACCCAAAGTGTTCCCCCACGCCCTTTTTGGAGCGGTACTTACAGAGCAGGAAGCGCCGCAGGTTCTGCGCAGATCCCCCCGAGAGCAGGTACGCCCAGGCAGCGGCAGCAGCCATCAGCAGGTAGGAGGGCACCAGGCTGCCCACGTACAGGGGGTTGCAAAACGACTGCGGGAAGAGGCACAAGGAGAGAAGGGTGAGCAGGCAGGAGAGGACAGGAACAGGATGTGTGGCAGTGTCACCACCTCAGTGAATGGAGTGGGACAGGTGGCACCAACCCCAGGATTTGGTTTGTTAAGGACCAGCTGCTTCACTAGTGCCAAAGGCTGTTTCGCCCCAGCATGGGACCAGTACTCTGAATACAGGTCCCAGTGCAGAGCCCTACTCCCAGTTACTCACCGACCCCGAAACAGTGAGATGCATGATAACGACCGCTGCGATCTCCCACCAGCGCCGGTGCTCGCAGCCATGAAAGAAGAGGATCCCCCAGAAGGTGTGAAGGAAAATCAGCACCATGGTCATAAAAGCTGCAGGGAGAAGTGGAGGTGTCACCAGGGAATCACCCACCTCACCTGGCCTGCAGGCCTGGGGAAGGGATGGAGATGAGTCAGTAAAGGGGGGATAGAGAAACAGCATGGGTGGACTGGGAGGTGCTGGGTCAGACTTTGAGTGTGGGAGACATGAAAAGAAGAGCAGGGAGAGTCACAGGGAACAGCAAGAAGGGCTTGTCACAGAGAGATGTAACAAGGGACTATAAGGAGCTCAGGTGGGTCAGGGTGCAGCATGGGCAAGACAATGTAAGAGGGAAAACTCCAGCGCCTCATCTGCTGCCTCTGTGGTGGGGCAGAGATGTGAGCGAAGGGTGCCACTTACTCACCTGAGGTCAGGAAATACAGCTGTGAATCCCCATGGATGCCCACAGTGCCAGGCCCTAACGCGTCTGCCAGGAGATTGATCATGGAGAAGGCGCCGCTCATGAGACCAAAGCCCACGCCAGCCACTGCCATGACAGGGACACTGTTAAGCTCTGAGCCTCCCAAGGGCCACCCCATGTACCACCCAGCCAGCTTTGGCATGAGAAATCTCTCTTTGCTCCCAGCACCATGTGCAGCCCTGCCCAGCCTCGCCCCCTGTCCTGTGCTCAGGCTGCTCTGCTCTGCACAGCACTCACCATATGCCATTTGCTGAATGGAAATGGGGGAGCAGCCGTCCTCACTGAGGGCCACCAGCCCCTCGATGGCCTTCCTGTGGGGTGAGAGCACACTGGAGCCCAGCACAGCCAAGCCACCTCCTGAGGCATGGTGCAGTATTCACTCTGCACCATGCCACCTTCCTGGCAACCTCCCCCTCCCCGAGCAACACCCACCACGGAGATCCTCCGTGTGACTGTACCACCAGACAAATCAGGCATGTGAAAATCATGTGAGGCCACACGGAAAGATTTTCCACAGAGGAATGTGGGTGCCAGCCAGCCCGGCAGAACAGGGCTGGTGTGAGCAGGACGCTGGGTCTAAGGCAAGCAGCACCCCCGCATGGAAAGCAGCCCCACTGCAGGCGTGGGAGGCTGTACCTGATCTCTGCACTTATACTGAGAAGATGTTGACAAACAATGGAGGAGGTGCAGGGAAGAGCTCGAAGAGCTAGAAAAATTCTTTCGGGGGAGAAACTGGGAGAGGAGAGGCTTCATAATTTATGCCAACTAGAGGTGTGACAGGTAAGGAGCATGCCAGGCAGCTCCTCGGCCCGGGGAGGACAGCAGCACTTGGGACCGGAGATCCGCAAGGCAAAGGAAACGCAGTAGTTTGTGTCAGAGGCTGCTCCGTGGAGCTCTGCTACCCTCTGCCTGCCTGCCTCCGGCAGTGCCCTGCCGCAGGGAGCAGCATGGCCTGCAGACATGCTCCCCCCAGCATTCTCCCAGCTTCCAACCGGGAAGACTAGGGAGTATGAAGGACACCTCCCCATGCCTGCCTGCCCAGCCCCAGCACAGTGTCCATCCATACACAGGACAGGGTGCAGCACGTGCTTCCCTGCCAGTACAAGCCCCTGCGCTCCAAGACAATGGTATCACGAAGGCTGGGAACTGCCAAAGCTGCAATGAGACTGTTTCCCAGCTTGGTCAGGGCACCAGATCCTCCAGAGCTTAGGGCTGCTCTGCCCCACCACCTGACACCCACTAAGGTCAACACACAGAAGCAAGTGCCACCCATGTGCTCCCAGTAAGCACTGAGGCAGCTTCGTGCCACACTTGACATTCCCCCCAGTCCAGCAGCTCACAGACGGAATCTGGCACCACCATGGCTGGGAAGACTGTCCAGCAGTGCTGGCACAGCAGGGAGATGCCGTTACCTGAGGAGCTTGTAGTAAAGGAAGCGGAAGGCCTCCTGCAGCAGCACAGAGAACATCACCCCAAAAATCAGGAGCCCCTTCTGCAGCCGCTCATCCTGGGGATCGCTGGCTTTCACTGCGATGAACCAGATGAGGGACGAGAGCAGCAGCGACACCAGCCAGAAGAAAGCCCTGTAAGACACAGAGCTTGCTGGCACCGGTGCTGTGCTGGAGCTGCTGCTGTGTTGGGACTGGCACCGGCAGCTGTGCCCCGGCCTTGCCCACCCTCTGACCAGCACCAGTGCCATTATGGTACCAGTGCTGGGCGGCTGGTGCCTGTACTGGTCCCACCACTGTGTTGTGCCTGCACTCCTGCTCCACTGGTCACCAGAACTGGCAGCAGTCGCCCTGTTGTGCCCGCAGCAGTACCAGCACCTGTTCCAGGCTCATATCCACGCCAGTACCAGTTCCAGTACCATATCCTTCTGGTCCCACAGTGGTACTCGTACCAGTTACCCAGATGCACACAAGCACCAGTACCACTACCAACCCTTCACTGGTACTGTATGAGTGCTGGTGTCCACAATGTGCCAATGGCTGTGACAGTAAGAGAAACAATATTTGTGCTCTTACCATGCAAGCAACAGCACCAGCATGAGTACTGGTGACTCCAGTGAGCCCACAACAGCACCAGCATGAGTCCTGGTGACTCCAGTGAGTCCACAACAGCACCAGCATGAGTCCTGGTGTGTCTGCTGCACCCACGATGGTGCCTCAGCCAGTAGTCACATGCCTATCACACCCCTGATGCTACCAGCACCCTGTCACACCCATACTGGTACCAGCACTCCTGTCACGCCCATCCTGTACCAGCACCGTCACTGGTACCAGCACCCCGGTCACGACTGCAGTGATCGTGTACAGGCACTGGGACCAGCACCCCGACACATCCGTACTGGGACCAGCACCAGCAGCAGAATCAGTGCCCCCACCACGATCGTTCTGGTAGTAGCACCGGCGCTGCTCCTAGCGCCCGGCCACGCCCACACGGCTCCCGGAGCCGATCCTGCTCCCACACCACGGCAGCACCAGAGCCCCCATCGCTGACTGACCCGGCGATGAGGATGATGATGCGGAGCGGGTCGCGGGCGATGGTGAAGATGAAGAGGCCGAACGCGGGCCCGAAGGCGATGAAGGTGCACCCGAAGAAGACGGCGAGCGTCATTTCGGCGGGAGCGGGGACACGGGACCGGGGTCGGACCCGGAGCTCGGACCGGACGGGCCCCGCGGCCCCTTCCCCCTCCGCCGCCCTTCCGGGGCTGATGACGTCACACATGCGCGCGCCGCCGCCGCCGGAAGCAGCGTCCCGGGGCGGGCGCGGGGGGCGGGGCCAGGCCCGTCAGTCACGGCGGGCGCGGGGTTGGATATCGGGAAAGGCCCGTCCGGAGCGGGCCGGGCCCTGGGACAGGCTTCCCGGAGAAGGGGTCACAACGCCGGCCTGGCAGAGCTCAAGAAGCGTTTAGACAACACTCTCAGGCACACGGTGTGACTCTTGGGGTGTCCTGTGCAGGGCCAGGAGCTGGACTCGATGATCGCTGTCGGTCCCTCCCGGCTCGGCATGTCCTGGGGTCCTGTGGTCCTTTGGGGGCGCAGCTTGGCCTTGTCCCCACGGCCCCCCCACGAGTGGGGCCCTGCGCGGCCCCCCAAGAGCGGGGGCTGGGTGAGGCATGGAGGCTGTCCCACCCTCAGTGGTTCTGTGCTCCCCACACTTGGCACCTCGAGTCCAACCCCATCTCAACGAGATTGACACCGAAAAGCACTTCAGGGAACTTCCCACTTACTGATCCCCGCACCTCAACACACACCCTTTCCGCCTCCAGAAGACTTTGGACAGGAGCATTGGATGTAGAGTTCTGCATGTGCTGAACTGGCAGAAGCACCGCACCCATGCCAGTCTTGGCACACATGCAACAAGGTCAGAGGAGGCTTTTGAGGAGTCTGGGTTTCATTAACTCATGGAAAACTGGCCCCGTTTTTAAAAGGCACAACTCACAGCAGAGCACTCCAGGGTGGAGTACAGAGGACTCTCATGAACCAGGGGAAATCCCAGGGGTGCAGCGAGATGTGGGTCCCAGCATATCCCCTCCAGCTCATGGGCTTGCCCTTGCAGCCAGCAAGTTGGTAGCTGGAAACAGGAATCACAGGATCTTTTCCACTTGTTCTGGGGACATGATTGATGTTTGGTTTGATCACCAGGGTTTACAAGGCCACATCATGCCCAAGTACAAGTGATTCCAGAGGAGGAGAGAGGGGAATAGTTTCGTCCCTGCCTGAGATTTCATAGCTTCTTTGCAAAATAGCTCAGAATCAGACCACTTGGCCCAGAGGAAGTCACACTTCCCTCTGTAAGCCAGGGACATCCACTCCCAGTCCCTGTATTACTTTCAATTACGGCTGTGAGGGACCTGCCCACTTGGTCAAGAGAGCCTCTGTGAGCTTGCTCCTGGATGAGGATGGCCAGGACCCACTGAGGGGTGCAGATGAAGGCTGGGGCTTGCCAGCTGGGAGATGTGGCTCTGGTGGCTGCAACATCAAGGAGGATGGGTCACAACAGGAGGTGTCACCAGGGGCATCACCAGGCATCCTCAGCCCCACCACAACTGGATTCTGGTGATTGAGTGAGTGTGCATGCAGAGGAGTGCTGGGCTGGATAGGAACAGGGACAATGCCCAGTCCAAGAAGAGACACAAGCACCTCAGGGCAGGACAGGGCACAGAACTGTGCTTGGGGTTGAAAGAAGAGGAGCTTAGGGCGCTCAGTGGTGGCAGGTGCCCAGAAAGGCTTTGGGGACACCCTGGATGTCCCCAGCCCCCTGCTCCCTCCCACCCAGACCTGATGAGCTCCCTTTCTATCCACCAGGCCTTGGCTCCAACACTTGTGTTCTTCCTGGCTCTGCTGACCATTCAGCCCAGACTGCAGCACCATGACCAGACTGAGACAGACACAGCCAAACAGATAGAAGAGTGTCAGGAATATCTGCATCATGAGATGACTTGGCTGCTGCAGGTGATTGAGGGGAAGAGGGGGACCATGGCAGCCCCACTCCATTCTGCAGTGCAGCAGCAGTGGCTGTTTTGAGGTGCTGTAGCAGCCCTGGTCCTGGTCGCTGTGGGCTGCTGGCTGGACAGGTGAAGGAAGTGTGCCTCTGCCAGCTGCAGGGAGCAGGAGAGCTCCCGCAGCAAGGAGAAGGACAGTGGCCAGGAGGAGTTCAAAGGTGCCCACCATGATCTATCTTTGTGACCACCCCATCCATCACCAATGGGAACATTTGAGCTAAGGCTGGATGGGGCTGTGAGTAACTTGATCTAGTTGAGAGCGCCCCTACTCATTGTGGCAATGGTCTTTAGAGATCCCTTCTGACCCTTCTGATCCCTTCTGTGATTCTAAAGCAGGATCTGCCCAGCACATGAAGCATGGGCCAGCATGATAGAATCAAGACCAAGATTTATCATCCCCTAAGGCAATACTACGAAGTTCACCAAAATGATGATCCTAGCCCAGTCCACAAAGACAATAAACCTCACCATAGGGAAGACATCCTGCAAGAAAGGCATCACATAACAGAACCCTGATAACAAGTGCTTTTACTTTATTGTCTTTTGCTCTGAAAGGCAATAAATCAACCTTGTGACCAGCAACTGCTAAACCAAAGCAATGAATGCCCCCCAAGGGTCCCTTGCTGCCTGTCACCATTGTAAGCCTGTCTTGCAGCAGAGATGCTCCAGTGCTGCTCCCAGATCCCCTGAGCAAGTGCAGCAGGGGCCACATGTCCTCCTGTACTGCATACTCCACCCTCACAGGCAGCACAGCCCCAGGCACTGAATATGGGGCATGTTCATACAAAAATGAGATGGCACCACGTGGTCATGGCTATCCATGCTTCCCTCCAGCTCCCTTGTCCTCTGCTGGCATTGACAAGTCAGTAATATTGATTTGAGGGCTGGGAGATTTGTGTGGCACTTGGCTTTAGGGGGCCTGACCTGTTTTGAAATCCCCCAGAGTCTTGCAAAACCCTCACAACTCGGCAGCACAGTTTTTCTGGTCCTCACCCTAGTGTCTCAAGCTGTAGATGCAGGGAGGGACTGAGGGGTGGCAGTAGTCTGTGCCTGGCTCTGCACAGCTCGACACATCTCATCCAAGCATCTCAGATGCTCTTTGTGTGGTCCTCCCACTCCAGCATGTAGTTCAAGGGCATTGAACAGGAAGGATTCAGAGGTGAAATGAGGCACTGGAGAGATGAGAGAGCTGGAGCAGAGAGCAGAGGTGAGAGGCTGCAGGAGGTTAATGTGCTGGTATATCAATGGGGTGGCAGCCCACAGCAGGGCTGAAAGCTCTTTGGGGAGGTCATCAGTCTGCTAGGCCAAGATAAACAAATCCAAAGGTTGAAATTCCATGGGAGAGGTGGAGAGAGAGGAAGGGAGGAGGGCACCACCACTTCAGTCCCCAGAGTGGGTCTGTGACACCTGTGGGGAGACATGTTCCCATGCCGACAATTCCACAGTGCCCCAGGCTCCCAGAGCTTTCCCTGGTCTGCATATTTCTCTGTGGGGCTGCAGGGGAAAGGAGATGGGTGGGACAATGGAGAAAATGCAAAGTTTTGCTGAACCATGACATAGCTCATGCCTTTCCCAGGCTGAGCATCACCTGGGAACAGCAGTCAGGATCTCGCTGCCAAATCACAGGCAGTTCAAAGGAATAAAAAGTCCCTTGCAGCGAGGTGTAAACAGTTAAGTAAAGTGGACTGGTCCAAACCAGGAGGCAGCAGCAGCTAATGGGGAAAAAACAGTGGGTGTGAAAGGGCTCTTTGTCCCAGCAGGAAGGCGAAGGGCGCCCAGAGGCTGGGCACTGGGACGCACCCTGACCGGGGCACAGGGCAGGCTTGTTTGCAGTACAGGGTGCAGGCTTCCAGAGAAGAGGTGCTTTTACACTCTGGTTCTTTTCAAAACCAGACAACCCCCTGCCTGGAAGGGGCTTTGACTAAACAACAGAATGGCTCAGCTGATGCACTGCAGAAAAGGAAGGCGGGCCCAAGGAGGAGCTCCGGCCCTTGCGCAGGGACAGCTCAGCAGTCCAAGACACCATGTGCTGTCCTCCCCTCTGGCTCCTCCAGGCCCAGGGTGGGAGGCTGCAGCTCACAGCAGACTTTGTAACCTTGGGAGGGTGAACTGAAAATGAGCACCTCATGCATGGGGAGCTTTTTTCCCTCTTGTAGAAGGTCTTAGAACCACGAAACAGAATTACTGGGCTATGGAGAGGGCGGGAGGCCAGCAGCAGCTGGGCAGGAAAGAGATTGACTCTCAACACCCTCCTTTCCTGACCTGAGAGGTACAGCAAATAAAGGAAAGCAGATAACAAAAGCTATCCCTGCCAGTGTCTTGCTGGGTCTGCCTTGACAAGGGGTCAGCATGAGTTGTGTTTCCTGGCAGTATGTGGATGTGCTTTTAGACGGATATCCGCTGGGTAGTGTGGGACAGCAGGGCTCAGTGCACATTATGGAGGGGCCCGAAGCGAAGGGCAGGACTAGATAATGGTTTTGGGCATCCCCAGGAAATCCAGCCCATTTTGGTGGCAGCAATGAGACACATCCGGCTGCTCTTCAAATTGTGTTGGAGAAAATACAGCAAGCCAGGAAGAAACTTCCTGAACACTTTGTCTGCTGCATTAATATTTGCTGGCTTACACAGCTGTCCCTCAGGCAGGCGTTCAGTCACTGGCAATAGAAATTGCAGCTAGTACAAAGGGTGAGCAGCTAATCCCAGACCTGGAGAAGACCCTGACAACTAATAATGTGAGCATGCATGATCATGTGCTTGTGTGTTTCCTCATTGTGATAAACATGAACCCTCCATGGAGACGTCAAAGACCTTGTGGCTTCCCCAGGTGGCCAGCCCAGTAGCATGCAGACTGTGGGAGGGGACACACCAGCAACATGGTTTATCACTGTGTACTTGAAGAGGATGGTGAGTTTGGACTGAGCTTGAGACCTGGAGGTTTCCTCTGCATTCCAAGAAAGTGATGGAGATGAGGGAACACAGTCCAAACCACATGGTTATCCTTCCAAGCCCACCACAGCCACAGAGGTCCTGCAGACCCTCCTTGCATGAACTGGGGAGAGAGACACACACCTCTTATCCCAGTGCCTGCACCCACCCAAAGGACCAAACATAGCCATCCGTCTTGTCAAACTGCTTTAATATTTGGACATAAAGACAGGACAGAGCCATTCAGGCTGTGCACAAACAAGATCCCCATGATCAGCCACAGTGCAAGGCTGCTGAGCTTCCCTTCTCAATGGATGTGTGGATTTGGCCAAGATGCAGTTCAGCTGATGACATCCTGAGCATGCCAGTGGGGTGCATGTGTTGGGTGGGGGAAAGGGATAGGGGCTTGCCAGGGCAGCTCAGAGGTTGTTCAGCTCCAGTAAGGTCTGGTCCAGGACCTGGTGTATTCCCACGTTCTCCTCTTTGGCACTGGCCAGGCTCTCTGTGAATACAAGGGACACCCAGCCATGCACACAGACACAGCCCAAATGTACCCAGGTGCAGCAGGACCCACACACACCACACCAAGCACAGACACACACACACACAGATGGACATTTCAGTACAGCTATGGCCTCCAGTCGAACGGGGCGTCCCCTGCGGAGCATAGTCCACACAAGTAGCCCCATTTCTGGCAGGGATGAGTCCAGCCAGTCTCAGATCTGCCAGGGAGGCCAGGCCAGTGAGGCTGATCTCTGGGGCAGGCAGTTACCACTCTTCAGCATTTCCATCTTCCCAGGGTGCCCCACTGCCCATGGCTGAGTACTCTGCAGCATAGGTGCTGCTGGCAAGTACCATTATTTGGCCAGACACTGGGGCATCACCACTGGCCAGCTGTGGGCACATGCACAAACCTTTGGCCAGGAGAAGCAGAATGCCTGCTGCATGACCCAGCAGTGCTCCGTGAAGAAAAGGAGTGAGAAAACAGCCCATTAACAGCCCAGAAGAGTGGGCAGAGGACAACAGAGAGATAAGGAGCAGAGCTAACAAGGCTACAAGGATAAGCTCTGCCAGGCAGCCTGCTGCCAAGGCAGCCTCCCTCTGGTGTTCACTTCCAAATGGCATCATGCTTCCCCCAGAGATGGGTATGGAACAAGACTGCTGTCCAACCAGCCCCATCTCCCAGTGTGCCCTGCTAGCCTCTTCCCTGTCCCAAGTTTGGGGCAGTGGGTGCTGCTGGATCCCCAGCTCCTATCCCAGCCTTCCCAGCACCCTGCAAGGACCTCTTTCGAAGGGGATCCTCCCTGCACAGTTTGGGGTGACCAGAGTGAGAAGGAAGAGGCTGCCCAGTGACTCCTGGGACAAGGGGAGGAAGGCAGCAATACAAACCACATCCCTCCCCAGCAGAGCCAGGATGATGCCAGAGGACAGCAATCATTACGTGGGCATCCCAGGACATCACAAAACCCCTCATATCTCTCCCACAAAAAACTGATCAGCTCCAGAGGGGCTCCCTGTCCTGCCCAAGCATGGTAGTTACCCCTATTAGGATAAGGCAAGGCTTCACACCCTGCCTCACCCCAGCAGGGTGGGGCTCCCAGCCCTGAGCCAGCCTGGCCAAAATGGGGCAGGGAGGCTGGGCCGGGGCCAGGAGCTCTGGGCAGCTCAGTTGTTAAGTTCAGTAAGGATGACCCGCAGCTCGTTAGTGAGAACACGGTTTTTCTCGGCCTCCTGCTGAGAACGCTCTAGAGAAAATGGAGACATCAACGCAGCACAGGAAAGAGAGAGAAAAAAGTGAGTTAGTGAAAAGAGACAGCATTTCTGAAAGCCTTCGCTGGAAACACCACAAGCCACCCAGACAGTGGTGGGATACAGCTGGACGGGCAGGAGGAGGCAGCCAGTCTTGGTGCAGGCACAAGGCTGTACGTCCATCACTTTGGAAACTGGATTCTGGGACATGGAAGGGTGGTGAGGAAGGAGGAGGGGGATCAGGACCAATTTAGGGCTCACAAGAGATAACTGCTGAAGGGTAGCATCAGACCCTTCACCAAGGGAAGGGGCTGCAGGAGCCATGACAGGGCTGAGATTGCTGCTTGTAGGCAACATCTGGGAGTGGAGACAGGGAATGGACAGGACCAGGACTAACCCTGCTATTTCACGCCAAAAGACTCATGGAGAAGATAGCATGAGATGAGGAAAGCTGTGTACGAGAGTCAGAAGGTGGCTGGGGTCAGCAGAATGGCCCTGTCCCGCTCAGCCTGGCAGCGCAGGAGCCTCTTGGGTCTCAGCCATGGTCACCCCAGGGGGCCTGTGGCTGCGAGCCGCCTGCAACCACCTCCTACCACACTGCTGACAGTACCCACATGAGACAGGCAGGAGATGAGGGATAGAGTGGCATGAAGAAAACAAAGGAGAAACCAATGTTAAAATTTTATTGATATCAACTCATTAACCCAGAGGGATAGAACACAAAAGAAAAGTCATGAGATGCAAACTGAAGAGCAATGTGCAAGGACAGAAGGGTGAGGGAGGAGTGGGGGTCGCCTGCCTGCCGGGGAACAAGGTGTCTGCACAGATGGATCCAACCCTCTATCCCCCAGGCCTGAGCTTTGGCAGTGGAGGTGCCGCTTCCCCAGTGCAGGTCATCCCCATGCTGGGGCCAGCAAGCAGCACCGGGGGACTTGGCTGGAAGTACATGGGGGGGGAAATGGCCCCCCAGCCCCGGAGCTGCAGGGTCCCCAGTGCTTCTGCTGCTGGGGAGCCAAGGAGGGAGCTGCTGGAACAAAGGGCTTCTGGGCACAGTCCTGATCCCCAGGGCAATGCTGTGGCATGGGCCTACAACTACACTGTCCAGTCAGTATGTGGGGCTGTTCTCCTGCCCTGAACAACAGCTCTAAGCACCTACATCTTGTCTCCCCAAAGAGGGGTACAGCGGGAACACCCCTCGTCAGCTCCTGTCCCAAAGGAGCTGATGGACAGGCACAGGCTAGGTAGGACAGAGGAAGACAGAGAGGGTAGGGAGAGAGGTGGGATGGCCAGGCAGGCAAACAGCCGAGCTGGGGAAGGGAGAGACAGGCAGGGAGCGGGTGCAGTGCTGGTGCCCAGCGTGGGGCTCAGAGGGAGGTGATGTCGTTAAGTGCATTGTCCAGCTCCTCGCTGATGGCTTTGTACTTCATCTTCTGCGCATACACTTCATCTGCAGGTGGGGGCAGGTGGGGAGCAGATGGTGGAGTAGAGTGGAGGGCACAAGGTGGAGAGAGAGAGTGGCTGTGAACGGCAGGCTGAGGGCAGCAGGAGTGTGCGGGCACAGGCAGCATGGATGAGACCCTATTCCCGACCCGAGGGCAGAGCACAGACCCAAGGAGCTCTGTGCCCCTGCACCAGACATTGTGACTTCCAGCCACCCTGCTCCCAGAACTTCTGCCCATCCCCTCCCTCTGGCCAAGCACTGTCCAGCCACACCAGGGGCATGGTGTGCCCAGTGCCACCCCAGGAAAGAGGGACACAGGGCTGGTGGAAACATTTTACCTTCTAGGTCATCAATGGTTTTCTCCAGCTTTGCCACAGACCTCTCTGCAAACTCCGCTCGGGTCTCAGCCTGTGGGAAGCACAGTGGGGAAAGGGTGAGCTGCAGGACACAACACGGGAGGTGCAGGCTGCACTGCACTCCAAATCTGCCGCATTTGCATCTTTGGTACCCTTCTCCGGAAGCCCTCCCATGGGAAAGGCAAGGGACAGAAGTGACTAGGGCTCCATGGAGCCTCACACCCTACATCAGAACAGACTAATAAAAGTCATCCCAGATGCAGGTACCTGCTATGCTGCAGGGCTGCAATTTAGGAAACCGTGAGAGGACATGGGCATAATGGCATCAAAACCCATTCAGGATAGCAAGCTCATGCCTGTAGCAGTTCAGCGGTGGCCCTACACCCCTTACCTCCTTCAGTTTTTCCCCTAGAAGCTTGATTTCCTCCTCGTACTTATCCTCCTTGGTGGAATACTGCAGAGACAGAGACAAGCACCTGTGAGTCCCAAGGCGTGCCTCCAGCTGTCCTTCACCCCAGCAGGAGACCGCAGCACTCCCAGCGCCCACGCACTCTTCCCAGCCCCCCATGCACTCTTCCCAGCTCCAGCAGCCTCACTGGGTCCTACCTTGTCAGCCTGGGCTTCCAGGGACTTCAAGTTGTTGGTGACAATTTTCAGCTCCTCCTCTAGGTCACCACATTTACTACATCCCAAGCAGGGCCGGCAGGAGGGGGGGAGTGGGGCCAAAGGGCAGGAGAGAGGCAGGAGCAGAAAGAACAGGCACGGGGAAGCAGGAAAGAAAGAGAGAAAACAAGTTGAGAGAGGAGAAAACTCAGTGCAGGTGGACCAGGAGCAGAGCCACTCCGAGCAGGAGCTGCCGGGACGCATCTGTTCATCCATTCCTTGTGCTTCCTTGCACGGATACCTTGTGCATCACCACCAGCCAAGCTCTCGCTGGCCCCGCCAAGGGAAGCATGGATGGAGGGATGGAGGAGCGTGCCCGGCCTGCACCCGCTGCAGAGGGAGGCAAGGGGAGGCCGGTGGTGGAGGCAGTGGTGCAGAAAGGAGAGAGGTGGCTCGCATGGTTCGAGAGACAGCGACAGAGAGAGGGGGCTTCCGCACATTGCCCCGTGCCCCTGCCCCAGTACCTCTTCCTCTGAGGCAATGAGGGATTTGAGAGACTGGTCCATGGTCCGCAGCTCTTCTTCCAGCTGTCTCACTCGGCTGGGGTGGAAGGGGGGCACCCCAGGAGGGGGACAGCAGAGAACAGGGTCAGGGATGTGATGCCGGTGGGTTGGCACCCCCCCACCCCCAGCCTGCAATCCCAATGATAGACCCTGCTGCTTCCAGGGAGGGACATCCCCATCCCCATCCCCATGTCTGCCAGGGATTTGGGGCAAGGGCTGTGTGGGACCCCTGCACGCTGCCCACCAGGAGCCCCGCTCACCTCTCCGCCACCTCTGCCCTCTCCTCTGAGCGCTCCAGCTCTCCCTCAAGGACGACCAGCTTGCGGGCGACCTGTTGATGGCAGTAAGAGGCCCACGTTGGCCCTGTGCTTGCCCCAGTTGGGGGCACAGGGCTGTGAGGAGGTGGCTCTGGGTGCTGCCAGGGTGTCAGGACTGGGGAAAGGGTTACACACCTCCTCATATTTGCGGTCAGCCTCCTCTGCTATGTGCTTTGCCTCCTTCAGCTGCATTTCCTGGAGTTCCATCTTCTCCTCATCTTTCATGGCCCTGTTTTCGATGACCTTCATGCCTCTGAGGAAAGACCATGCGAGAAGATGTTACGGCTGTGGGTCAAGGTGTCATCTGCACATCCTGCCTGCCCATCTGCACATCCTGTACCCTAAACAATACCACCCTCCAGCTTCAGAGACATGGTACATTGCTTGGGGAGGATGGCATGCAGTAAGGTCACACCAGCAGTACCCCAAAAATGCTCCTGTGCAGAATTAGAGTAGAGCTGGCCCCACGGCAATGTTCCAGAGTGAGGTATGCCTATGGTGCCCCTCAAGCAGGCAGGTCCTGAACCCACATTTGGGGGTGAAAAGGTGTGCAGCCCAGGATGAGCCAGCCACAACCTCCACAAAAACAGCCCAACAGGCTGGCAGCCTGAAGGAAACACTGGAAAACATCCTGTGGCAAAGCCTTTCTCATTCTGGGTGATGCTCACAAACAGGGGATTACCAAAACCCCGCAAACCCCCACAGAAGGGACTCCTGCAGACTCTTCTCTCACTCAGATGCTGTTGCTCAAACTGGTCTTTGCCAATGGAGGGAAGAGCTCATGTAGCTGTCAGGAGTGCTGTGACATGTCTGGGCACTCCCATACAACCTGACTGCCCTTGCCTGCACAGTTCCAGTCTGGGAAACCTGCTTGCCATGAGGATGGGGCAACACACACCCTGTGGAACTCTCTTTGAATGAGGCTGTCTTGTTCTCAAATCTGACCTTAGTTACCAGCACAGAGGTTCCCTCCTGGGCTGTTGTGTCTTTGAGCATAGAAAGCTGCTCTGGGGAATAAAATATGCTCTTATCTTCCTCTGGCTTTGGTTACAGTCTGGTGCTTTTATAAATACAAGATAAAATTTTTCAGGATTTTATGTGTGATCTGGATAAGAATGTCTGTATATGGGGGACTTCTTTGCATTATGGCTTTATTCTCTCCCTTTGAAGTCTGCAGGAAAACCAACATAAACCCCAATAAGGTCACTTCAGAGGGACCCCACTGCAAAATTAAGGGGGCTGTCTGCAATCAGTGGTGACCTGATACCACTCCCACTGTGTCTATCCATCCCACCTCTCGCTCTCATCAGCCGCCTTCTCAGCTTCCTCCAGCTTCTGCAGGGCAGTGGCCAGGCGCTCCTGGGCACGGTCCAGCTCCTCCTCTACCAGCTGGATGCGGCGGTTGAGGGAAGCCACTTCAGCCTCAGCCTGGGGGAACAGAAACCCCTCAGTCATCCCATGTCACATACATATATTGAAAAATACATTTTCAATGGTTACTCCTACATTTACCATCTGGAATGCCCCTTGGCACTGTGCAACCAGCCCAAGTTCACTGGAATGGCATGCCTGACCATGCATGCCCTCACCTCTCTATAGGGTTATCTCCATCCCTAGTGGCTATTTGATGCTGGCTTCTCCCAGCCTTTCAGCCACAGCCTGGCATGTGCAGCCCCACCATGTCCTCGTACCTCCAGCTCCCGCCCTGGAGGGGGACAGGGCACATTCACTGGGGTAGGGTGGCCATAGCAGCCATGTCGTCACGGGGATGGTATTTGGGGTTTGCAGAGCAGTGAGTAAAGGGGGAGGAATGCCCTGTGTGGCTTCGCTCCTGAAAAGGAGATCGGAGCTGCTTGTGGATTTCCTGTTTACAGAGGCGGCCGAGTGAGCCGGGAGTTTCTCCTGCGGGAACCCCCAGGGCCCTGTGCAACAGGGCAGCCTGAAGCCAAGCACGGAGCCCCCCCAGCTGATGTACAGCACGGTGCCGGGGGCAGTGGAGCAAGTCGCCCTCAGCAGGCTGGCGCCCGGCCAAGATGAGGCTGGCAGGACCAGAGCCCTCCCTTTCCCAGGCTC
The DNA here is from genome assembly GCF_017639235.1 of Corvus kubaryi. Lineage (NCBI taxonomy): Eukaryota > Metazoa > Chordata > Aves > Passeriformes > Corvidae > Corvus > Corvus kubaryi. The sequence goes on from NW_024581096.1 coordinate 13,727,549, forward strand.
CCCACGCACAGGGCTGGGAGCTGGGGCTGGCCAGGAGCAGTGGCCCTGGCCCTCCGCCAGCCCGTTGACGCCTGGCCTTGCACTCTTTCCATTTGGTAAAGGCCTCCTGCTCCATCGCCACAGTCGGGAAACACTGCCTCAGCAGCTCCCAGCCCCGCTTCCCACCAGGGGGGTGCAAGGAAAACAAACCCCTCAAAATCAGGGGATGGGTGGCAATAAGACCTCACTGTGGGGAGCAGCCCCATGCACCAACCCAGGAGATAGTGTCTCCTGCTTATTCACAGGCTGCAGCAGGACTGGCTGGCTGCGGTGCCTGGACACATCCAGCCTCATGCTTCAGCACTGTGAATGCCCCAGGGAATATTAGCCAAGCACAAGGCCTATGGGAACAGCAAGGGGCTGTCACCCTGCATGGCGCCACTGTGCTCTCACAATTCCCCGTGGGGAGTTGGCAGAATGGGGACAGGCACAGCCGGCACCTCTCTGAGAGGGCTGCCAGCCCCACATCTGCTTCCACCCCATGAATACCCTTTCTACAGACTCTCCGAGAGCTTGTCCCTTGCCGGACTGCCCAATGGGGCGCTGGAGCTGGCCCCCACAGGGCAGTGCTCTGCCCGCAGCATCAACCTCACTGTGTCGGTAGATTTTTTTCCCAGGGAATCACCCCCAAAGTGGGTCAGACCTGCCCGGATGGACACTTGGGAACATGAGCTCTCCCTGCAGCTCCCAGTGACCGGGGAACCCGATCTGAGGCTGCAGGAAAGGGCCATTTCCTCCGCACACAGCCCGAGTGACAACAACCCGGGTACTGCACCCAGCTCTGCCGCTCCTGATATGGTGAGAATGTTGAATGAGTAGGCATAGGAAACAGAAAGAAAGGAAGAAAACCGAAAGCTCCAACAACTAAAAAGACAAACCAGGAAAAACCTGCAGCTTGGGAATGCCATCCCACTGCCAGAATGGAAATTTTGGCCTGAGGCAATGTGAAGGGGCGGCTTGTCCCCAAGAAGGGACAGGCTGGAGAGCTAAAGCTCTGCGGCCCGGACCGCAAAGTCCGCTGGAAGCCAGACAAGAGCCTGGGCGTGGGATTCTGAGCTGTGCACGCTGGCCTTCGAGGGAGAGGATCCTTTCCCAGGAGGCGCCCGATCCCAAGGCAGGGCTGGCCGCTGCCCGCTCCCAGCACCCGGCCAGCCGGGAAGCCCTGGGGAGCCCCGCTGAACGCAGCATCTTCTCTCGGAGGAGGGAGGCGGCTGGCGGACGCTGCCCGCAGGCAGGGACTGCCCCGAGCTCCCCAGCGCCGGGCTCTCCAGCCGGGTGGCAGCTCCCCGCGGCTCCCCGGGGACCTCCCGCCGCTCCTCCGCCCCGCGGGCAGCCAGCCCGGCTACCGCGGCTCGGGGGCCCGGGGCCGCCCCGCCGGAACAGATGCCGGCAGCGGGGCCGGAGCCGGCGGGGCATCCCGGGGAGCTGCCGGGGCGCCCCCCGCCCTCCTCTTCCCATCCCAGCGGCCCTTACCCGCTCCCGGGCCTGCCGCTCGGCATCGGCCTCCCGCTGCAGGTGCTCGGCGCGCTCCTCCGCCTCGTCGGCCACCTGCTGCAAGCTCTGGATCTTCTTCTTGACGGCATCGATGGAGCTGGCGCTGGCCATGGCGGGGACTGCCGGCGGGGAGGCCACACCGCCAAGACCTTTGTGGGATCCGCCCGGCTCGGGCAGGAAGCGCTCAGGCAGCGGCCGCTCCCGCCGCCCGCCCTGCCTCCATCCCTTCCTGCTCCTCCTCCTCCTCCTCCTGCTGCTGCTATTGCTGCCTCCGACCGACCTGCTCCGCCGCTCCTCTGGGCAAGGCTTGCGGGGCTCACCCGCGGCAGGAGAGAGTTCCCACGCCGGGAGGGATGCACAGTGCCCCTCATCCCAAATAGGACAGAGGGTGCCCCCGGGCAGGGTGCGTGGTCCTCCCCAGGCTCTGGTCACCGTCTCTACATCCCCGCCAAGGCAAGATGCACAATGGCTTCGGGGCAGGGCACACTGGCCCCCACCCCGGGTCAGCACGCATAGTGCCAGGCAGATGCATGGTCCCCACTGAAAGGGCACATGGTACCCCCAGAGAGGGCACACAGTGGTCCCAAGGCAGGGGTGCTGCCCCGGATGCAGGCTGCCCCCCAGGCAGGGGTGCACAGTCACACTGAAATCCCCCAGAGCAACGGAGAGGACCCCAGGGAAATGGACTCATTTCCATCAGTCCACAGAGTCTGTGAGTGCTGGAGCCTGTCCTGTGTGAGCCCCCATGGCCACAGGAGCTATGTACCCGTGGGTATTCCCCAAACGCTGCCCTCCACAACCCTTGCTGCAGAGCTAAGGAGGGTTGTGGACTTTTTCCTTATGGAAAGTCAGTAAGAGGCATGAGCAGAGCCCGCTCCTGGCTGCCCTCTGGGGCTACCTGGGTTTCAGCCAGGTCCCCAGCATCCATCATGTTCAGTCCCTTGTATCTGCTCCCCAATGTGAGGACCTGTCTGACAGCCCCACAGGGACTCATGGGGCCCATGGACACCCTGGCACCTCCAGCCTGGGGATTGCGCCCTGTGGGGGAGGCCAAACCTCCAGCTCCTGGCTCTCCATTCTGGCTGGGGCACATGTCTTGATCCATCAGAAGAAGCTGGAGCTGCTGGCGCTCAATCCTCCCTTAAGAAGTACTGACAGCCTTCTGGCTGCACTTCACACCTGCCTCCAGGAATGCCAGTTCCCAGGCTGACCTCACCAGCTGGCTCACCAGGGCCAGGGGTCCTGGGGATGACTCAGCCACACTGCTATCTGCACCTTGCAGATCCATGTCCCCTTGCCAAGAGGCAGCGGAAGAGGCGATACTGTGGGTCCCCTGGGAGCACACAGCCTTGGGCTTGGCCTTGGGCCCAGCTGGTACTGCCTCCTCCCAGTCTGAGGCCTGGATGTCAGTAATGCTCCCAAGCCAGGACATGGGGGCCCAGAGCAGAAACAAGGGTTCCTGGCAGCAGTGGGGCAGGGATGAGCCAGCTGCAGGCAGGAGGGGAACAGGATGCAGGTCAGCCACCCTGGTCCTGCAGTAGCCAGGCTAGGTGCCTCCTGCTGTGGCCCCACCCCGAGATGCAGTCACTTCCCAGCAGAGTGCTGTTCCCTCCCACCAGCTCAGGGAATCGCCAAATAAGAGCAAAGTCTTGGCTGGGGAAAGCAGCTGGGGCGGGAACATGGGTGAAGCCTTTGGGATCATGGCCTGGGAATGGCAGTTTCCCTAAGGCCCCTCCGGGGTGGCTGGGGACAGCCACTGCTGGGGATGCGGGGCGATGGAGAGGGCTGTTCTGGCTAAACCTGCTCTCCCGGCCTCACCGTTTCCAGCAGCCCTTTCCCATCCCGACCTGGACACCATAACTGTCCCTCCTGGGAACAAGAGATTCTGGGGGCATGGTGGGCTCTCAGAGCTGCTGGGAAGCTCTGTGGAGTTGCTGATCAGGAGTCAGGCATTCCCTGCTCTATGCCACTATCTGACACTTCTCCAAGTGCCTGGGGCATTGTATTTGCACTCTTTAGTGCAGTCCCCGTGGCCTTCATACCCCAGCATGCAGTGCCAGCAGCAGGGCAGGGCCATATTGAGGTGGCTGTTTATTCTTTTAAGGCATTGATATTTTTGCCAAGAGCAGGAGGCTGCCTGGATCGCTGGTATGAGCCTGACCCATCTGAGGAATGGGGACACTCTGTGCTCAAAGGCACCCACTGTCCTGACAGCCAGGGAGGGCATGGGGTGCCTGGGGTGGGTGTGCTCTGGGGGTCTACCCAATGCTTCCTCTGCTGGAAGCAGGAGCTGTGCTGTGCCTTGCACCAGGGAGGAGGTGACACCAGCTCTGGCACTTAGAGCTGTCAGCACATTCAGGTCCCTGGCGCCAAGGGGTGACTCCCAGAGCCCCACACATGGTGCAGCCTGTCCAGGCTTTGGCATGGTTCTGGGGAGATCCCGGTGTTGGAGCACTGCAGCCTGACACTGCTCCTTCACCGTGGCTCCGGCTCCAGCCCTTCCCTGGTGGCTCCCATCCACTGTATCTTCTGGTACAGAACTCTCTGTGCTGAAGCCCACAGACTTGCCAAACTGCTGTGGACCAAGAGCCGGGAAACACCCTCCCTGCTGAGGATGGCATCACACAGCCCACTGCCAGCAGCAAACCACACCCCACAGCCGACATCTGCCCGGTACCACTGTTTGCCCCTTCCTCTGAGCCCTGCACAGGGAACATCATGTCCCCTTTCACCCACACTGGGTTTGCCCTGTCCCACAGCAGCATGGACCCAATTAGACCAGCGGGAACCCCACTGCACACAGCAGCCACCTTGCCCAGCTTGACATGGCTGCCCTATGCCAGGTTGAGTGTGCCCTTCCCGAGGATTTTCAGTGTTTTAAAGGAGAGTCATCTGTAGGATCAGCAAAGAGGTCTAAGGAGACCCCTGGCTGCTGCCCAGGGGCTCTGGGCTGCCAGAGGACTGGTGCTGCCATTGCTTGTCCTTGTCCGCTCACCCCTGTCCTTGGCGGCAGCCTCAGAGATTTGACGCATCTCCCCCATTTAGCTCCATAAACCAGCTGGGATTGAATTTTTTGTTCTCAATCCTAAAAAGCCTGGCCATGCCCTGCTGGCTGTACTCCAGACGGCTCTCCTTTAGCTTCTCCTCCAGTTTCCAGGGTTGGTTTTCATCAAAGAGGGGCTGGCTATCAAAAGGAGGATTTATTTATAGGGTGTCAAATACCCTGTGTGGCACCACAGGTCGTTATACTCCATTCCCAAGCGTCCCCGTGGCCGCACACAGCTGTTCTACCCTTCATCCTGGCCAGGCACAAGCCAATTTCAACACCTTCCTAACATCTCCCCAGAGGGATCTATTTCCCAGGAGGAACATCAGTCTTGGCACTAAATAAAACTCTTCCTGGCCTTGCCTTTCTCAGGGTACAAAGTAGCACACCGGACCCAAATCCACCCAAATCCCCTTCCACACTCCCCAAGCATTCTTCCTTGCAGCCAGCACTCAGCAGCCAACCACAGCAAGAGATTTTTTTGTTTCTCTGCTCTGCCACAGTTTAGCAAACACAACAGTTTTTCCTACTAGCATTGAGGAGGTGCATGCCTGGGACTTGTGACACAGCTTGGAACATTTGTCCCTGTTAGCTTTGGGGAGCCAGGTTGGAGGCTGCCCACAAAGCTCAAGACAGGACCAGCAACCCCATCACTGGCCCCCACAGCTGGCCTGGCCCCCCACCCCACACAGGACCCATCAGCCCAGTTCAGTGTCAACATCGAAGGAATGGGATCCTGAGAGTCTTCCCTTCGGACGCTTTCCATATAAGGGCCCCCTCTTCCTTTAACCCCCCCGAGGTCCAGAGCCTGTGCAGGGGAGGAGCTGCTGGCGTGCCTACTTACATCTGTAGCTTTCTTCTCTGCCTGCTCCAGCTTCTCCTGGGCCTCCTTGACAGACTCGGAGTACTTCTCCACCTCATCCTCGGTGCCCTTCAGCTTCTTCTGCAGGCCCTGCTGTTCCTCCTCCAGCTGGGAAAAGACAAAGGGTGGGGGTCAGGGGAGATGGCAGTGTCTGCAAGGCTGGAAGGGGATCTGTCCCCCCATCCTTCCCCTGGTGACACCCAGGCTGTGGGGGGGCACAGCAGGAGAACATGGACGTGTCCTCTCTGACAACTTTGGGTCTACACGTCCTTGAGGTGTAGAGCAGCTGCCGGGACCCCCATCATCCCCGAGCCTGGCGGAGGTAAGGGGGTGGTGGTCTCCCTCCCTTTATAGGGGACTGGAGAGCTCTGACTTGGGGATACAGCTCTGGGGACACCAATCTGTGTTCCCATCTCTGTGTGGTTGTGGTGGGAGTATGCAGTCCGCAGGGCTCTCCCTGGCACGGGGACAGAGGGGTGGCACTGGGGAGTCCCACTGAGATGAAAGATGTTTGGGGAGACCAGTGTGAGGGGTCAAGGAAAAGAGACTGAAGCGTTGGTTCCTGGGGACAGACCCATGTGGAGTGAGGTCCCTGGGGACACAGTCCCAGAGAGGTAACGTCTCAAGGGCTGTCAACCAATAGAGCTGGCATCCACAAGCAGGACACCCAGTGGGGCAAGGTCCTTGGGCCAGGACATGCTTAGGTCAGGGGACTCCAGGGTGGACAACCAGGGGAGATCAGTGTGGGGACTGGGTGAGCCTAGAGAGTGCAGTGTCCCCAGGCTGGACGATCAGTGGGATGGAATCCCCAGGGCTGGGCACCCAGCCGGACGGGGTTTCCAGGGCTGGACACCCCTAGAGTGGAGGGTTCCCAGGTAATGCCGGGGAAGCCCGTGGGACACCCACCTGCTTGCAGCGGTCCTCCGCCTGCTTCTTGTCAGCCTCCGCTTGCTCGGCGCGGTCGATGGCATTCTCCTTGTCCAATTTCAGCATCTGCATCTTCTTCTTGATGGCCTCCATGGTGGCGGGGTGTCGGCAGCGGGGCGCGGGACGGCAGAGGGGCGCGGAGCACCGGGAGCACCGGGAGCGGCGGGAGCACCGGCACTGCGCTCCCCGCCCCGCCGAGCTGCCTAAAAGCTGGGGAGGGGCCGCGCCGGGCGGGGGCTGCCCCGGTACCTCCCCCGCCGCCCGCCAGCACCTTTTAGGGACTGGCTCGCCACCGGCCCTCGCACCGAGCGGAACGGGGGGGCAGCCTCCCCCGGCGGGCATCGCCGCAGCCCCGGCGCCCGGCACCCACCGGGGCAGAGGACGAGGGACACCCCGGGTCACTGCGCTGGGGACAATCCGATGGTACTGGGCAAGGGACAGCCCGGGACACTGTGCTGTGGGTACCCTGGTGGCGCTGGGTGATGGACACCTCAAGACAATGCTCTGGTGGCACCCCAGTGACACTGGGTGAGGGACACTCTGTAGCTCTGAGCTAGGGGTACCCCTGTGGCACCGGGCAAGGGACATGCTGGGGCACTGAGTAGGGGTAGCTTGGTTGCACTGGCTCCAGAGCTGTCCTCATGCTAGTGCCCTAGGTACACCACGTGCCCTGTCACAGCACGCTGGGGCCTGAGGGACCCTGCTTGCTGGCACTAGCGTGGGGACACCTCAAGGGCTGGCATGGCACTTGGGAACACCAATGAATTGGCCAGCACTGAAGGGTAGGGGACACACTCAGGCTGTGATTGCACTAAGGGACATGTTTGGCTGGCATTGCCCACAGGGGGAAAAACCCCCAGGGGAGAAGTGAGCAGAGCTGGGGGAGAAGTGAGCAGAGCTCCTGACATTCCCATCCAGCTGCTGGTGGGGCAGGAGGACCAGAACTCTTTGCAGACTTCTTGGCACCCACCTACTCTCTGTTTTGCACCTTGGTGTCACTGTCCCTGGCACCCACAGGGACACCTGGCACCCACAGGGACACCTGGCACATGCACAGCCCATACAATGGCATTTCAGGGTGACACAGGGCATACAGGCAGCTCACTGCCCCTCTTCATCTTTCTGCTCTAAATAAACTGTATTCCACAGGCAAAAAAATGCAAACCTTTCAAATCCCAGCTCCTCCAAAAATAACCTGTACTTTAATAACGATCGTAAATGCTTCTGGCACATTCCCAGCTGCAGGGTGGGCTGTGGGTCGGGGGGGCTGGAAGGAGCTGGTGGAGGGGCCATGGGAGCCGTGTGGCACGTGTGAAAAGCGGGGATGGGATGGGGACAGGAGGGGTGCACAGGCTCCCCCAGCCCACTGCCCCTGGGCTGCAGCCAGTCCTTGCTTGACGCAACTTCTCGGCACCAATGCTCCAAACAGAGAGGAACAAAAAGATTTTGACAGCTGGAGAAAGTGCCTTTTAGGAGCCCTCAGGCCCAGATGGTAGAGGGCATAGGAGGGGTGGGATAGCTGAGGACCAAGTGGCTGCTGGCTCCATGGGGAAAGGAGAAGAGCCACTGCTGGACTCTGGAGAGCGGCTATTAGTATTGATGAATTAGGCACATATTTGGACAAGAAGGGTCTGTAGCTGCCAGCGTGTGGCTTCTGAGGGGAGGGGAAAGATCCATCTGCCATCATTCCTGGGAGAGAGTAATTGTTTTTTCTGCGAGATGTTTCAGCCTGGAGCAACTTCATGGGCTTGAGCAACTTCATGTACTCAGTGCATGGGGCAAATATAATGATGGGCGTGGTGCAAGGAGCAAGGAAGTTACCCTGGAGCCAGGCCAGCCCTCGGATGTGCCCCCAAAGGATGCTGCTTTCCCTCTCAACCCCCTCCCCTTTGCTCCAGGCATCATAGCCATGTCTGATGGACACTGCTGGAATTATCCAGGTGCTGAGGCCCATGACTCTGCCCTTCAGTCCATCCTCTGGGGTAACCTGTGGGACAAGAGGGTGCAGAGAGTTGTGGGTGCACATCCCTCCCATTGCTGCCCCATGCCCAGGCTTGTCCTGGGCTAAGGTCTCCAAGGATGGCAACCCCCTCCATGTTTCACTCTAGGGTCAGACCTTACTCCCAAGGAAGGGCTCATCCTGACAACTAATGGGACCTTCCCAGGTGCAATCCATGCTGCAGCCTATCACCTCATCCCTGGGCTCCCCAAGAAGTTGGGACATGGTTTGCCCACTAACCTCCAACTTAGTTGAATTTGGATCCCTGCAGAGGCCTGGGACCTCATGACTGTGTCATCCCAGCTCCAAACCTCTGTATGTGCTTTCCTGTACCTGCCTGCCAAAATAACCCTTTGATCAGTATGTGAGATTGAGGGGCGGTGGTTAATCACACCCCCATGTCCCTTCCCTGGTGTTTGTGCCACCACCTCTTGTACCCAAGCTGGAGGACACAGCAGTGGATATGCTTGCAGCACTGTGCAGGAAGTACTGGAGCTCCCTTGTCCCCAGGATGCCAGGGTGAGGCCAGGGCTGCTGCCACGCTGTGCCTGCTCACTGTCCTTGCTGGACACTCTGAAGGGCCCCATGTCCAAGCCGGTACCTGGGTGAGAGCCTGGTGCCGGGTCAGGCCAGCGCAGATTGTCAGGGGACAGCTGGGAGGATTGGGATGCCTGTGAGAGCCACAAATCCACCCTGGATCCTGGCCAGGGGTGAGTGTCTCAGGAGAAACAGCCCCTCCACACCCCCAGGGACGTGACCACAAGGGGACAGGAGTTGCTCTCTGGGATACTGTGGGATGCTGCCCTTGCCACCGATGATGTTTATAGCTCACACTACCAGGAACAGCCCCAGAGGCAAGGGACACGTGCCACCCTGGCCGTGCCCCTGTTGCACCCCGCAATGTCCCTGTTGCACCCCACATCACCCCTGCCTGCCCTGCCACTGCTTAGGCCCCCCAAATCCCTGCTGAGTGACGGGGTGGGAACAGGTGGGGACACACTGGGGCAGCTGCTGCCCGCACAGGTTGGCTCTGGGCGGCTATTTCGGGGCGTGAGATCAACGCCAGCAGCCGGGAGGGCTCCGGCCACATTCCCAGACCCACACCACACCAGACTGCTCCCCACTGATGGGCCACCAGTGACTACGGGGTGGGAGGTCCCCCACCTGCACCCTATGGCACCCTACCCAGGAGTGTATTTGGCTAGTAGCAGGAATGGGGCCAGGAGCTCAGCTCCACACACACATAACCCCCCCCCCGCCTTCCCTGAAGCCCAAATCCCCCAGAAACAAAATCCCCAAGTCCCCCTCCTGCAGTGGTGGCCCCCCGGCAGCACCTGCGAGGCCGGCACATGGCTGGCAGCGGGGGTCCGGCCTGCCGGGTGCCTGGGGCTGGACGTGCCTCAAATATTTTCCATGCTGTATAAGCACCCGTGGTACACTTCCCCCCTCCCTTTGCCGGCAGGGAAGGAGCCCAGGCCCCCCTGCCCTCCCCATCTCCTGGAGAGGCCTGTTGATACCCAGTTGGCAAGAAAGCAGGAAAACCAGATTTTATTGATGAAAGCGTCTTTCTGAGGAGACACTGGCATCCCCCACCCCACCCCGGAGGCTTGGGGGGGAGCTGGTTTCCTTCAATCTTTAATATGGGATGCTTAAAGTATCAAAATGGTGAGAGAAGCCTCAGCGAGTGCAAAGGGGAAGGGACGGGGGTCCCGGAGCCAAGGAGGGGTGGGATGCTGGGCTACGGGACCCTGGCGAGAGCTGGGTGTTAGTGGGCAGAGCATGAGCTGGCAGGGAAATAAATGAACTTTGAAAGCTGCAGGCTCAATACTAGAGAAATGGAAAAGTTACAAAAATACTGTAGATCTTGGAAAACAATGCAGGCACTTGGGAAGAAGGAGGAAGGCAGAGCTGGCTGGGGCCGCAGTTGGGGGGAAGCCCTGCGGGAAGGCAAAGAACAGGTCTGGGGGTGAACTCAACACATCATCCCCCATCCTGAGTGGAGGCACTGTGGCTTCCAGCCCTGCTGCTCCCCAGAGGGGCCCGGGCTGAAGAAGATAGTCATGGGGTGGACTCAGTGCCTTCCAGGGTAGCTATAGAGGAAGATTCAGCCAGCAATAAGGCATTGGAGGTGAAAGACAGCTCCGTGCAAGAGCTTAGCGAGGGGCAGCTGCTCCCTGCACACCATTGCACAGGAGAGGGCAAGCCCCCCGCCTGTCCCCATCCTGCACGGAGGAGAGAGAAAAAAGGGGCACAGGAGGGAACGAAGAAGGCACAAGTAAATATCCCCTTGCAGTGGAGAGCTCTGTGGGCCCGCACCCCGGGGCTGGCGGGTGAGCCCTGAGCCAGTGCAGCCCCGGCTCCCACCCCAACCGAGTCCCTCCGAGCGCTCTGATTGTGCCTTGGGTGTGCATGGGAAGGTGGGCTGGGCAGCGAAGCGGAGTTGCTGGTGAGGCACCGGCTTGGAGGGGCAACTGAGTTAGTCCCGTTGCTCTGGGTGCGGGCAGAGCTCTGGTCTAGCCCAGACAGCCCTTCGCTTGTGGCGGGTCGTCTTAAATAGGAGCAGGCAGGTGGGCGGGTGGGCAGGCAGCAGTCTGTGCGGTGAGCGGTGGGAGGGCGTGCGGCTCAGTTCTGCTCCTCGTCCCGCAGCTCCGAGGGCAGGAATTTGTACTGCTGCTGCCGGATCATTGCCAGCTTCTTCCGCGCCTCTTCCAGCTCCCGCTCCTTGCGCAGCATCTCCTCCTGGGCGGCGATGATCTGCCAGGAGAGAGCCCCAGGGTCACAGCTGCCTCCCACAGGGATGGCCAGAGCCTCTGCCACCGGCAATGTCAACCCCAGAGCTGGGTTCTCCAGCTGCTGCTTCCCTCCCATCACAGCCACTGCCTCACTGAGCATGAGGGCTGTTTGTCCCTGGGGTGGGAGCATGGTACTCTGGAGATAAGCAGAACAGCACAGCTCCCAGGGCTCAGCCCCATGTGCTGTGTAGAGGGTCTCAGCTGCACGGAGCCAGCACTGGGACTGTGGCACCCCACACTAGGTAGATCTCACCCTCTACCCACTGCTCTGCCTTTTCCATGTGTCACAGACACTGGGATACTGTGGGCTCTGCACCAAGGGGAAGCCAGGGCTTTACACTCCTGGGAGCATGCACCATCACCCACTGCTACTTGTGGCAGACAAAGTGAGGCCTCATTGTTTAACTGGTGCTCAGTGGGATGGGTGAACCCACAGCATTTTTGTGAGGCTCTCTCAAGACATGACCTGTGCTGGTGGGTGGTAGGACATGTTCCTGAGACCAGCACACACAGGTTGTGGTGGCACCTAGAGCTGCTCCTGCCCTGTTGGAGCAGCCTCACTCACCTGTGCAATTCCTCCGACCATCTTCTCCTTCACCACCACCGTTTCATCATGGTCCTGGAAGGCAGCTGCCTTCTGCGCTGCCTTCACCAGATTGTCTGATGCTCTCTTCACGGCATTTCCAGCGGCCTGCAGCAGGGAGGAGGAGAATGTCAGCATGACTCACAGCCCCAGGGTATGATTGTTGCCCGGGGGTGTGAAGGAACTCCTGCCCCAGCCCAGGCTGGGCCAGCAGGCAGGACAGGCAGCCAGGAGTGCTGGGAGCTGCAGGCAGGGATTCCTTTACATGGCTCGCTGCCTTGTCACCCGCTCATGACCATTTCAGGCGCTTCTGCTCCCAGCCAGGCTCTGGCTCCTCTTGGAGGAGCGGGGCAGGGACTGGGACTGGGAGGCAGCCCTGCTGACTCTTCCCAGCCCTCAGTCCCAGTGCTGAGACCCCAGGTTAACCCAGGGTTAACACATGGGCATTAACCTCCTGTGTGCCATGGCCTCTGAGGATTAACAGTGATACAGAACATGCCCCCCCACACATTAACCTCTTGAATGCCAGTGAAAAAGTGCACCCATTTCAGCTATTCCTGTGCCAGTTCATTGTTCCTGAATGCTGCCAAGCTGAGCAGCCCAGCATCACTCACATGCATGGCACACAGCTAGAAGTGAAATCCAAACAACCTGGAGCCTGTGTTCCAGTGAATTTCCCACTGACAGCACGCAGGCAGGGAGCATGAGCCCTGGAGAACACCCACATGCTCTCACCCCACTCCCAGCCACCTCTCAAGCAACAGGGGCTGAAGAGGCAGCCTAATACTCACCTGGAGCCGCTTCATGGCCTCTGAGTCATGGTCAGCCTTCACCTTGCAGGCCACCAGGAGCTGGGCTGTGGAAGCAGCCACCTGCTTGGCAGATGAGATGAGCTTCTCCTCACTGGCATGGCCCTGCACTGCAGCGTTGGCGGCTTCGCACAGGTTGTTGGTGGCAGCAGCCACCAGGCGTGCCTGTGGCAAGAAAGGCTGTCAGGGAGGGTACAGGAGCCCTGATTGGCTCCAAGGAGGTTGTGGGGCACGGGATGGAAAAAAACAGCTTCCACAGCATGTGGGAGAGGAAGGAAGAAGCATGGCTGCTTCTTCCACTGAGGAGAAGCAAAAGGGCAGAGCACCCTCATGTTTGAAGCAGGAGTCAAGAGGAAGGTTTCCCCCTCAACCCCTCAGCACGACCTTGATACTCACGGCTGAAATGAGACCCTGGGACCACTGTCCATCATCCACTGCGTTGGCTGGGATGGCGCCCACCTATGAGGAAGGAGGGGAGGAAGAAAGGTCATCACCCTGCACACCTCTTGTCACAGGGCATGAGGGTTACAAGTAGCCGCAGAAGAGGGGAGAACCCTTCTCTACATTTTCTTCTTCCCATCTTATGGCCTTACTTTTCCTTGGGCCACTAATTCTCGCTGGGCTGCTGAGGCTGCCTTCACCAGGGCACTTGTGGCTGCAGCAATGGATTTGGCAGCTTCCAGGATCTGCTCCTCAAAGTTCAGGCTCTCGTCTGCTTGCTGTGGGCAAAAGCAGAGTGTGAGTCCCAAGCAGGAGTGCTGGGATAGATGGAGCAGAACAGAAGGATGGCTCCAGGGGGCCGAGGGAGGCACATACAAAGCTGGATTAAGGGCTATGGGGTGCAGCATAGGCTACCTGAGGAAAGTCCAGCTGGGAATGTGGGAGGTAGCAGGAGTACAGGAAGAGGGACCAGCTGTCAGATGGGGCTTCAAACCTGGCTAAAGCACAGGCAGGAGAGCCCCAGCCCACCCCAAGCTAAGCACGAGGGTCAGACAAGGCTCAGCACTGCTACCTTGGGCTTGGCTCTTGGTTTCAGCTGCTCCAGCTTCTTGGCTGCAGCCTCAATGGCAGCTGCTGCCCCCAGCAGCTCATTCTCAGCGATGACAGTGGGGTCTTCTGGGTCAACCCACTCTGTCCCTAGGAACACCGGGAAACCAGGCAGGTTACACCTGCATGCAGCCTCATTTCCGACTTTCCCTACCTCCTCCAGCAGCTGCTGAGCCCTCCACTCTAATCCCAGCCCTTGGTCCTGCCCCTTTGAGCAGGATCTTTCCATACCTTTCATGGCCTCGGCTGCCTGGATGAGCTCGGTGACGGAGCTGGCCACGCGCTTGGAGTAGCCTGCCAGCTGCTGCTTCAGCTCGTGAGTTGGCTTCTGCAGGATCTGGGGGGAAGGAGCAGATGTAAGCACCTGGAAAAGGGGGACTTCATAGGTCTGTTTGGGGTGCGCTCCCCAGGGAAGGAGGGTGGGATCCCCCAGCCCCCGCCCACACGTGTACACATCAGGCACTGTCTGAGCAGCTTTCTCAAGTGACTCTGTCTATTCTCTTTATGCCCCAGGATAGGATGAGCTTCCCCAGGGCCCTTCTGCATCCACAGCTTCTGGGACATCTTTCAGACACAAGACCCTCAGCACAAGCCCTTCTGCACTCAGCAGCTACGCAGGCCAATATTTTTCCCCTGCAAATCATTTCAAGCTCCAGAAGCATTTCCCCTTCGCTGTCTCCATTTTGGAGGTTTGTTTGCAAATGCAAGCTGGGCAAAGGGGGGTACCCTGGAGCCATGTCCCCACCAAGGAGGGCTGGCCCCAACGGGATGAAGTGGCAGGCAGTACCCTAAGGGTCCTTCCCTGGGTTGGAGGGACACATGCACACACCACAGCACACATGTGCACGCACACAGGGTCTGTATGCACAAGCAGAGCTCACTGCTGGCCCAACTTGCACCACACAGGCAGCAGCTGCCCATCAGCTAGAGCAGGGGTGAGTACACACACACAAACACATGGACCCCAGGGTCCCTGTGGACACACACAAGTGCCACCCCAGCACTGGGCTGGGCACACAGACACGCCATGAGCAAGGCTCATGCTGAGGTTAGAGACCAGCAGGCACCCCAGTGTTGCCTTACTCACCGGCTGACAGAGAGGAGGGAGAAGAGAGAAAAGAAAGCAGTGAACGCCCCAGCCAGGAGGAGCAGAGATAGGGGAGGGTAGGGGAAGGTAGGTGCTTTTTGGTGAGGGGTGAAGGGCAGCCAAGAGGAGAAGTGGGAACAAAGGATCAGAGATCCTGGGTGGAGAGCTGTGCTGCCATCATCAGCTCTTACTTCAGCCTTGCAGAGATGGGCAAGACAGGGCACCGGGATGAGGCTCTCACAGCCAGAGGAGCCACCTACACTCAGAGTAGCCACTCTCCTCCTCACACCCTTTACACCTTATTTCTCGCCACCCTGAATTGCTTCACTGCAGTTTTGAGCCACGGAATCTCTCTGCTTTTGGAGGGAGAGACCTATTGTTACCAAATACCAAGTCCCCATGGAGGTTCAAATTCCTACCCCTCCCCAGCGAAATATGCAGGCTTTCCCACTCCTCTGCTGGGAGCCATGTTTTCCAGCCTGAGACAAATAACCCTTATTCTTGAACCCTAACCACACTTGTTCATGCTCCGTGGAAGGCAGTGGTTCCCTTGGGGACACAGTGTGCAGCTACGACCTTGCTGCTGCTGGGGAATGAGGCTGCACCCCATCTGCCATCTGCCCTCCCATTCCCCTAGATCCTTCCTGCTTGTGGTTTTCCAGGAACCTGCTATGCTCTGATAAACTGGACCCATGAGCTTCACTCCTGCCTTCACAGAAGGAGACTGGGGGGAAGTCATGGCTTTTTCCTGGCCTTGTGTTGGACCATCCCAGCATTCACCAGAGCTGTGTAAGGCTCAGAGTACTCAAGCTGATGGCACACAGTGATGGCTGGTTTGCCTTCATGAGCACATCTAGTCTAAATGCCTTATTATTAAGCCTGCTGTCTGCTCTGACAACGTGTTTTAGACTGCTAAATGATCTCTGTCTGGAGCTGAAGGCACCCCGGAGGCTACGAGCTTACTAAGAGGCACCTCCAGTGAACATTTCAAGGAATGTTCCAATGTGTGATAGTCAAAACATTGCACGGCAGCGGGATGGTAACACCCAAAATACAGGGGAATGGCGTGTTCCTGCAAGTAGGCTGACCTCGGGCACTGCCACACTAAGTCATTAGCCTAATCATCTGTTAACAACAGGTCAGCCAGAGAATTTCTACTCAGCACTCCAGCCTTGGCTGCCATGATTCATGTGTGCCTGAAGCATCTTCCAGGCAGACATTTGATCTAGATGTAGAGGATGGAAAACTCACTGCTCCCCTTGGAACTGTACCCCAGTGGTTACCTCCCTTTAATAAAACCACCCTTTGACTTCTCCTCTACTCATCTTCAATTTCTAGCCATCAATTCCTGCCCACCTCCTCTGGCTGCTGCCAGTGCTGGTTACCCTCTGCCTGAAGGGGCGTTCCCTGCAGGAAACCACACCCTGGGCTCCATCACTTTGTATCTGGTGATCCCAGACAGCACTCACTCACTAACCAGCTTAGTGCAACCTTGACACAGAGCTGAATCACTGTCATTGTCCTGACCCTGGTTTGAGGGATCTCACAGCACCATGGGTTGAGTGTGCACATCCCCACAGTGCCCCTGGCTCCACTTCTGTGGTCTTGCCAAGAATGCAGACTGTTGGAAGGACTTCACTGGATCTTTTCTACCATGCTAGAGGCTTAATTTACTGTTGTAAACTAATGTTGCAGCTGAAGTCCTTGGGAAGACTCAGTCAGAGGGAGACTGGATCAAAAGGGTGCAGCGGGCGCTTGCAGTCATTATCTTTGCTCTGGCAGGCACTGTCCATCTCCCACACATTGTGCTGTGGGCACTACACACTTTGTTTTCCCACTGCCTGAGGTCTGTTATTCCTATCACTTTTACTGGAAGCTGTATTTTTACAAGATTATACTACCATGTTGTTGATTTCCAGCCTCCATCTGTTTATGGCCAGTTAATCTCCATCTGTTACTAGCAAATTACCTTTCTTTAGAGCCTGTTGAGCTCTCTGACATCTGCTTCCATGGCAGGGCCATGGACACACACTGTGCCAGCACAAGCAGTGAAGGGGGCTGTGCAAAGGCCCTAGTGGGAAGAGGTGAAGAGCCCAGAGGACCTTGGGGATTTGGGGAACACTCAGGCAGTCCACGATCAGCTTCTGCCCACCCTGGGAACTGGAGTGGGGACACTCACCACTAGCACATGCTCCAGCAGCTCCAGATAGCCATCAGCACACTCCTTGCCGAAGCGCAGCGCCCGCTGCCGCACGTCCCCGCTCACCTCTGGGTGGTAGGCTGCTTCCTGCAACCCGGAGACAGGGGAAACCCGGATTCACATCCAGCACCATCCCTGCCTCCACCCACAAACCCACACCAGATTCACACCCACTGCCCGCCCCACCTTGCAGGAGCGCAGCATGTCTGCAATGGCCCGGCGGCTCAGGTTGGCCGTGGCGATGACATCCTCCTGCCGGCACGAGTTGCCAGCAGCCACCGCTTTGGCTGTGGCCATCGTGATGCCTTTCGTCATACGGATGAAGTCCTCCGGGGTGGAGACCTTGGCAGGAGGCACAGGGGAGGAGAAGACCTGCGAGGCGAGAGGCAGCGGTGAGGCACGGGGCTGTGGGCAAGTGGTGTGGCAGGGGCAGCACCGTGGCCATACTCACTGCCAGCTCCTGGCGAATGTGCTCAATTGTGGCCTCCAGCGCCCGTGTCCCCTTCGTGGCCTCATCCTCTACAGCCTTCACTGTCTTCAGCAAGGAAGTGACGTTTGTCACCATCACCTGTGGAAAGAGAAAGACAGCCAGGTGAATCCCCACACAAGCTCCGGCCTGCTGCCTGCACCTGTCCTTCCCTTGTGGATTGGTCCAAAACTGTCCCATCCCCATAATCCACTCGCACTGCCTCAATTGCTTCTCTGCATGCTGTGTTCCACCTTCTACATGCCCCTTCCTACCCTTTTGTCCTGACTGCCCCCCAGTTGTGCTTCTGTGCCCAGATAGGCAGAAAAAAACCTCTCTCTTTCTCCAGCCCCACTGCCTCATCTGCTCCTTCCCATCATAACCAGCACAGACCTTGGCAGAGTTCTTCAGCTGGTAGACAGCAGGGTCATCCCCAGCTTTGCCAGCAGCTGCTTTGGTGGCACCGATCAAGTCTCCAAGTGCCTTGGCCACATCCTTCACAGCATTGATCAGGACCACCTGGGGAGAGCAAGACCATGGGAATGGCTGAGCTACAGTCACACTCAGGCTGGGGATGGCGTGGCCCAGTAGTAAGAGATTTGGGCACCACATGGAGTCTAGCTCAGCCAGCACTGACCAAAGCCCAGCCCCCTCTCTCCCCAACTCTTGGGATCCAGCCCAGAGCACCACATGACATCTGCATCCCTCAACCCCTCCAAGCAACCTAGCAGCAGCCTCTGCTCAGCCCACACATTCAGTCACACACCTGGGTTTCTGGGTCTTCAGATCCCAGGCTGGCAGCACCCAGCTTCACCACCTCTGCCAGGCGAGTGATGGTGGACACAGAGGACTGGGCAGCCTGGGCTAGCTTCTCCTGGCTGGCCGTGGCGTTCTGCACCAACACCTTGGTGTCCTCCACCAGTGCCTTGGCTGTCTTCAAGATGCCCTCCCTGCAGAGAAAAAGCGGGTCAGGGAGGACACAGCCCTCTACTGCACACATGGTCCTTGGGGTACAGAGGGACTGTCGACCCTGGGTTTTTTATGTACAAGCTGGAGCTTCGGGAAATGGAGCCAGCATGATCTGAGCTTGAAGCTCTCCTTGGCACTGGTGAAGCGCTCAGAAGGACCACTCTGACACCCCTGTCTCTGGCTGAGCAGAGGCTGGACATAGCGCCTGGGTACCTGTGGTCAGCAAAGGTCTCAGAGTTCTCCCGGTTGAGGGTTCCTGCTGTAGCAAACATGATGGTGGTGTCAAGGTCAGCAATGATGCCGGAGACAGCACTGGCTGCTGTGATGCAGGCTTGTGTCCCACGGTTCCCAGCCTGAAGAGCTGCCAGCACATGAGACACCTGTGGGGTACGAGTACAGTGACTGGGGGAGCAAAGCAGGCTCAGGAACCCTCACTGCATACACCTCCAACACGTCCAAGGGTGGAGCTGCTCCATACCAAGGAGAGGAACTGGGAATACTTTGGCCTGCACACTCCTTCTTAGCTTCCAGTTATTTATTTTTACCTTGCACCTATCGTGTTTGGTAGTCTAACTAGCTGTACTCTGCTAGTTTTCAAATTAGTAAGATCTCTTACTAATAATGGGCATCAGAACTGCACAATTATCACAACTTGTTCCTTCTTTTAGCTCTTAATTTTTGTACTTGGGCAAGCACTCACAGGAGACCAAGCTTCCTAATGGAAAGCAACTGTGGAAAGGAAGGACCTGCAGGAGGTCCTGCAGATGGAGGTGCCAGGCACAATTGACAAGTGCTTACTTTTGTGTTTGTACTTAAAAGCACTGCTGCTCTATCCTTATCAACCAGACTTTTTAAGCCACACTTTCATCTGTTCTTAAGAAGTGTGCTCTGCTCTTTAGACTGGCTTAATGGACAGGATGCCAGCAAAAGGTGGAGACTGATCACTGAGCACAAGCTGCAAGCATTGCTGCAGATGCTTTGCCCAACTCTGCAAGAACTG
>NW_024581096.1:13746878-13856256 GCF_017639235.1 Corvus kubaryi
CATTGCTGCAGATGCTTTGCCCAACTCTGCAAGAACTGATCTGGAGAGCCCTGGCCTGTCACCAGTGTGTAGGTCAGTTTTCCCAGGCAGGCTACAGCACCTAGACATCACACTCACCCACCACAAGCACCAGCTGCTGTTGTAGTGTCTACAGAGGTGGATCCATCCTCCACCCCATCAGCTGGGCAGGGGGAGCATGGCCAAGAGAGTCAACAGAACCCAAGAGGACCAGGAGAGGATCCAGTGTGGTAGCTCCAAGGGCACATGGCTGAATCCAGTATCCCTCCCACCTCACCATGCTGTCAAACCCCTCTCTCAACCACCTACCTTCTCAGAAACCTTGCGTGCACTCTCTATCAGCTCCTTCTTGGTGTAGGCATCGCTGGGGCTGCACTGCAGAGCTCCAGCCTTGGTGACCAGGGCAGCACAGCCATGACCCAGCTCCTGCACCCGGCACTTGATGTGGGAGCCAATCTGCAGAGGAATGTATGTGTGACAGCGTCAGCAGGGAACCAAGCTCTGCATCTGTGATACCCGCTGGGAAACACCCGTCACCCAGCTCCTCTTTCCCAATCCTCCCACTCAGGAGAAGGAAAAAGGAAATACAGCTTTGCTCTTTGTTTCTATGCCATGTTTCAGGGGAGGTGTGAAAGCTGCCTGCCCCCAGCTCCAAGTGGAGGTTCAAGTGTCCCTGTCCTCAGTTCTCACGCCCCAACAGTCCCTGGTCTGCCTCACAGCACGCTCCAGCACTCCCCCCAGTTTTGTACCTCCTCGTTCTCAGCAGTGAGGGCAGCCGGCTTGGCCTCTTGTGCCAGTTGTCCATAGTCATGGGTGAGTTGGTTGGCCAGTATGCCCAGCTCATCCGGGTTGGTGGTGGATTTGGTGACCTGTCAATGGAAGAAGAGCAGGAGTTGGACAGGGCAAGTAGGGCAGTAGCCTAACTGAGTATCAGGCAGTGCATTCTACAGTGACAGGCTTGCTTGCACCCACCATTTCCTGCACAGTCACTGCGATAGCCTTGGCTGTCTTCACCATCGTGGTCTGGTAATCCACAAAGGTACCTTCTGGCTCGCCCATGGGCCCCTCATCCAGCTGCAAGAAACCATCAGGACATTCTGGCTCCAGCTCTGGCCCACAAGGTCTTTAGCTTGTAGGGTTTGACCCTGACTGTTCCTCTCTCCCACACCCAGACCTGTCCAGGTCCTCTCCGTGTTCCCCTCACCTGATTGATAGCTTGGGTGATGGAGTCCACCATGCCCCCCACAACACCTGCAGCACTGGCTGCCTCATTCAGGGTGGTGGTCAGGTCCTCCACTGCTTCCTTCATCATCTGCACAGCCTCTTCCAGAGCCTCCTGAGTGTGGGCAGCTTGCTGCAAGGAGAAGCCAGAGTGAGGGAAGGCAGGTGGCAGCTCCCCTCCCGACAGGGATTCTGCACACTGACCCACGGGTTTCCACGCTGGGCACACATGTGTGCAGCATGCAGCACCCACATGCAAAGGAGGGCACGTGCCCCTCCTGCTCACCTTGGGGTTCCCACCAGCCTCCTTGGCTGTGTACAGCATCTGCAAGGCGGATTCAGCCAGTGTTTTGGTTTGGTCCAGGAGGTTCATCTGTTGCTGGTGGTTGGGTGTTTTGGAGGCAGCGCCGACAGCTGCCATAATGAGTGGCTCGAAATATTGAGCCATCTGGGACACCTAGGGAAGAGCAGTGTGAGCACCAGCAGCTTCCAGCCCCAGCTGCCTTGTACCTCTCCTCCCCAGGCACCAAGTGCCACACCCCCATTACCTTGTGCCCCAGCTGCGAGGCCTCAGCCCTTGCTGCGGCAGCCACAGGCTCAATTAGGTTGCTGATCTCCTGGACAGCTGTGATCATCTGGTTGTGCAGAGCCTGTGCGAAGAGAGAGTGTTGCATGAGGCTGCAGCAGGGGTCCCTGCATGCTGCTGAGAGTCAGGGGAAGGATGCCACTCCCTTAGGCTTGCCCACAGTGTGTCCCTGACCCACCTCCTGGGAGATATCTTGTCGAGGGGCCAGCTGCTGGCTGATGGCAGCGAGGGACGCCTGGTCCACCTCCCGCAGGCATCTGTTCAGGACCTCAATGGCCTCATCACACTCCCGTTGTCCTGGAGCTTTGTCCCTGTGTGACAGATGAATCAGCCAAGTGCTGGCAGCTGCTACACCACCCCTTCACCCTCAGCTTGGCTGGTGCTGGTGAGGGGCAAGACTGCTCTCCTGGCATGATAGTGCCTGGGCACATCAGCGTCTGTCCCCATCAACCTACATGAGAATTGGAGGAGCAGCTTCCAGGAAGGACAAGAGGGATAGCATCTTCCATCCCATCCCTTACCTGTCTGCAACAACTGTGTCCAAGGAGATGATGAGCCAAAACATCCCCAGGAATGCTCACTCAGAGCAGGGGTATGTGCCAGAAGGGACAGAGCCACAGCCACAGAAACAGGACTCTGCTCACCTCATATTGGTGATCAGCTTCTTGATGGAGTCTGAGACTGTACGTGAGTGGCCAGCGAGCACTGACCACTGCGGCGGGTCCTTGGGGTTGACAGCCAGAGAGCGGGCAGTCTGGATGAGGCCAGCAGAGCTCTCCAGCATGGTCTTGGCTGAAATGACAATAGGCTCCATGGCTCTACGCCCCTGCACAGGGAGACAACAGGCTGGTGAGGTAAGGGACTGTGCATGGGAAGTTGCTCCCCCTCCCATGAACCTTACCCTGGAGCAGCCCCTTGAAGCCCAAGGCTTGCTGCCACCTCCCCATCACACCCCCTCAGTGCATGCCCCCCAGGCACAGCTCCTCTCCACCCCACAGCAGACCCTGCTACAGCCAGGCTCCATCCTCCCTGTCCCAGCAGCATCCCACCTCTGGGCTGATCTGGGCAGGAACAGTGGCGAACTCCGGGTTGGAGGCAAAGGCTGTCAGGTTATCCACAGCCTCTATGAGAGGGGCGGTGGCAGCACGGCACCGCTCCCGGTTCTCCTCGTTGAAGTCGCCATCCAGGGCCTGGTGTGGAGAGACCAGAGCAGTTACCCAGCCCCCACCATGCCCCAAATCCCATCAGTACCACATTGCCTCAGAAAGGACACCACACCTTGATGGTCTTCACCAGGTTGGCTGTGCTGTTGGCCACCTCCTTGGCCGACTGGACAAACTGGCGCTTGGCCACAGGGTTGGCGGTGCGGGAGGATGCCAGACGGCACGTGTTGCACAGAGCTGAGGTGTGTTTTGCTACGATGGTGGCTGCTGACAGCACCTGCAGGGGAAAGCCGAGTAAGGCAGGATCCACCATGACCCCCTATCCCTACAGATCTCCCTTCCCACCCATGCTCTGTAGGGCACCAGTGACCACAGGCATCTCTCTTGGGACCCAAGAAGGATCACAAAGATCCTGCATGCCCACAGAGTCCCCCCATCTGGACTGTGACCATTGCACCAAAGCTGCCAGCTGGTTCCCAGTGCAGCTGTGAGTCCTGATGAAACACTAGGCATCATCTTTGCTAGCTGGTGGGATGCAGCATTTCCAACCAGCCTCATACTCCTTCTGATGCAAGTAAATGACTGTAATGGAGCCCCACACCACACTCACCTGGGACTGGGTACAGGCAGGGTCCACCAGGTTCTGGCAGGCCATCTGGATGGCCTGGTTAGCTCTGGCAAACTGAGTAGGGTCCACCAAGCCCTGCTGTCCAGCCTGGCTGTTGGGATCTGAGACACCCACAAGGTAGGCAGCCTAGGAGCACGGGAGAGGTGGTGAGAGAGAGCTTGCACACCGCAGGGTGGCTCAGAGAGGGCACGGGCTGCTGAGGAGTCTGGCAGCACTGTCCCACTGATTTGGAAGGGCAGGGGTGGGATGCATATGACAACTCTGGCCCTGGGCTAAGGCTCAGGGCTGGGACTGTGTCTCACCTGGGCAGCTGCCTCTGTCAGCCCACAGAGAGCTTTGGAGGCGGCACTGATGGAGTCTCCAAACTCTGGCAGTTTGCTGTTCTTGGCGTTCTGGGAGATGCCCGCCATGGACTCTCCCAGCACCTGCAGGACACACGATGCACTGATTATGGAGACCATCTCTGGCTCCTGCAGTGCTCCCAGGATCAGAGCTCACTGTGCTTCATCAGTAGGGGAGGAACCACCTTTCCCTTTGTTCCCACATCCTTCCCAAGGATATCTCTGTCCTTCCCCAAACCTCCATTCAGGGCTTACCTTGGAGTTCTCCATGACGCTGTCAAGGCAGTTGAAGTAGGACATGTCGTTGACAGTCTGGGTGGGGTTCTCCAACAGCTCCTTCACCGTCTGCAGGGACACAGGTGTCACATCCAGAGGAAAGTTCTGCATCCTCCACTTGCACCTCCCCTTCATTCCCCCTTGTTCCTTGAAGTGGGGTGCAGCTCTCCCCACACACAACATTTCAACCTCTCCAGTGCCTTGTCAATACGTGGCTTCTTACCTCCAGCTCCCGCAGGGCATTGTCACATTCCTTCTGGCCTGGGGCCTGCTGGGTGCACATGGTGATCAGCTGGTTAATGCTGTCAGTCACAGCCCTGCCAGGGACATGGGAGAAAGATCCACAGATGAATGCCTGCCCCACCACCCAGCGCCACTGCTATGGCCAGCCACTCTCAGGGAGCAGTTCATCTTACCGTGCTGCAGCTGCCAGCTGATTCTTGAGGTTGGGGGCAGCAGGGTCAGCAGAGAGAGCCTTTGCAGCCAGCAGCAGCTTGCTGGAGGACATGGAAATGCTCTTCAAGTTTGACACCACCTGTGCTCGGTCTTCCTTATTCTGCAAAAAGCCAGTAAGACTTATCTGCAGCAACTTTTTAAAGCCCACACCCACCCTGAGTCTTCTCTGGTGATTTTCAAGTTGATCTGGTTCCCTTCATCCAACTTGTCTGCAAACAGCAAGGATACAACGGCAATTTTTGCTGAACTAACCCAAGCCGCCTTCTCTCTGCTGTTGCAGTTTTGCACAGCTCCAGTCCCCATCTCCCTGGCTGCATTGGCCGCAGCCACCCTAACCACTACTGCCTGACCACCCTGCCTTTGGTCAGCCACCTTCTCAGATATCCCCAACCTCGCACTGCACTCAGGATGTCCCAAGAGGTATTTGCTCTCACCGGGGACTGGCTGGCCATCTCCACTCCTGCCTGCAGGAACTCATTGAAGTCGTGCCCGAATTTGCCAGAGGACTTGGCCAGGTCTTGAGGGGTGCCACGCGACGCCTGCACCAGCTCATTGGCAGACTGGTTGAGCCCTGCCGCGGCCTGGTTCAGCTGGCTCTGTGCCTCCTGGAAGCTCTTGGTGCTGGGAGGGAACTGGAAGGAAAGAGAGGGGTTAGGAGAGGCAGAGAAGTGAGAGGAGATGGAGGATGGAAGTCAGGCACATGCTTGGGGATATGCTAGTGGAACCCAATGCTTCTGGACTAGCTTGCATCTCCAGAAGACTTCCCCCTTCCCCTCCCGCCCCAGCTCAGCTCACCGAATCCGAGAGCAGCCTCTTGCTGGCCTCTCCCACCATGCGGATGGCAGCATCCACGTCCCGCTGCCCTGGCAGGCAGTTAACACAGCGGTTCAGGGCCTGTGACACTGCTTTGGCCACCTACAGAGAAGCAAAGAGCGGTCACCACCTCCCAGCCAGCCTCACACTCTTCCCACAGCCTGACAGGGCACACTGGGGTACCCACTGTCCCAACCTGGGCCAGGCGCTGCTGGCTCTCTGGGTCACCAGGCTTGGCCACTGCTTTCCGCGCCTCCTCGATGAGGTTGTTGGCTTTGTCCATGACGTCGCTGGCGCACTCCAGCATGGCACTTTGTGCCTGCGGGTCGGAGGTGTTGGCTGCCACACCGCGGGCAGCCTGGCTGAGCGAGCGCAGGGCCTGGGCCACTTCCCGGGCAGCAATTCCTGGGGGTATGGAGAGGTCAGTGCCTGACAGCTTAGTGCCCCTTCCCCCAGCCCTGTTGTGGAGGCGAGTACCTGTGTAGTTCTCATTGCCCTGGGCCACCTCTCCCAAGAGGTGAGCAATGGCGGAGCTGACAGCTTTGGTGCTGTTACCCAGGTCCTGGGCACACTTCTCCATCTGCAAGTGGATGAGTGGGACATGTTGGTGAGCTGCACCTTTTAGCAACTCCACTGCCCCAGAGTCCACCCTGAGCCACCCTTCTCTGCACCCTTACCGTCTCTCCTGGCAGAGGCTTGAGCTTGCCATCACGGGCAGCTGCCTTGGCTTCCTGCAAGTCCCTCTCCAGGCTCTGCACCAGACCCAGCGCAGAGTCTATCTCCAGGGGTCCGCACGCCTCCTGAGCCTGTGGTGGGGAAGAAGGGAAGATGAGTGGGTGACCGCTGAGCCCATCTGTCTCTGGCTGTGGCAGAGAGCGCAGCCTGCCACCAGGCTGTCCCCACCGTTCCCTGCTGCCCTGCACACGTGGTGTCTCATTGCAGGATGGGACCCAGCCTCTCACCTTCTGGGCAGCTGTGCGGAGCTCAGCCAGAGCTGCGGCCAAGTTCTTGGCACATTGGCTGAGCTGCATGGCAGAGGCTTGGTCCGTTATGGTGGGGACGGTGGCCTTGGCTGCAGCTACCATCTTCCCACCAGGCTGTAGGGCCAGAACAAAAAGCAGTGAGAAGAGTACAAACATGCAGTGTCTCAGCTGCCTGTGTGCAGATCTCCCAATGTCTTAAAAGGGACAGGCATGGTAGGAAAGCTGCAATGCCAGAGCTGTAATGGGAGGTGGCTCTGGGCAGTATGAGTACCTGCAGAAAGTTCTGGCTGGCAGCAATGAGAGCCAGCTGGGCACTGGGGCTGTCCGGCTGGGACTGGCTTCCTCGCACACCTTGCACCAGCATTGGGATCTGCTCTGCCACCACCTGCCAGAGAAAAGGGTCACTGGAGAGGATCCATCAGAAGGACATGGATTCAACCCAGGACCAGTGATCAAAAGATCAGCTCCTAAGGGACGTGAGTGAGGGCCCCAAGATCCAGTCTGACCACTGTGGCTGAGCAGGAAGCACCAGCATTGCTGATGGGAGATGAGACAGGGAGAGGGAACACTGGAGATGCCAGGATCAGGCCCAGGCCCTTACCTTGCAGCTCTGCACCAGCTGCTGCTGCGCGGCAGGGTTCTTGTTGGAGGAGGAGGCGTGCTGCGCGGCGGCGATGGTCTGAGTGGCCGAGGCGGCAGCCTGCTTGGCTGCGTGCTGGCACAGGGAGGCACAGGTTTAACACTGGCAGTCTGTATCAAGCCCCCCTGCCATTACCAGGGCCCAGATCCCCCAAACAAGTTCTCCTGTGCCTACTCCTGTGGCACCTGAGCATCCTCAGTGCCCTCAATGCCCAGCACCCCAAAGCAACACAGTGCACACAAGGGAAGGGAGATCTCTCTGTGATGCACAATGGACACTGGACTTGAAAAGGACTTTATCCCTCTGCAAGGTGGAGGTATATGGGGGCTCCCCGTCAGGTCTTGCTCACTGCCTGTGCTTGCTTGCCCTCTGCAGATCCTTGCCCAGCATCTCACCTCCAGCTTGTGCACGAGCTTCTTCTTGATGGCATTCTGGGCTGCGGCATTGGTTGCCATGCGGAGCCCTTCTGCTGCCTCACGCAGCCGCTGCTGCTGCTCCTCGCTGTCTGGGTGGGCTGCAGCTCCCTGGAGAAAGCAGAAAACCCATCACAGCTTTCAGGGACCATGGAGTCCCTTTTCCTCCTGAAGCAGCACCTCCACTCTGGCCTGATGCCAGGGAGTCCCCCACAAGGCAGTCTGGTTTACAGTGCTCGGGAGATGCTCAAAGTCTCTCCAGAAGAGTCCAGCAGCAGGAGAGGTAACAGCTCCTCTGCTACCACCCACAGCTCCCTGAAGCTCCTCCACAGGAGAAGCCCCATGCTACTGCACAGGTCCCTGGCTCAGTGCAAGACCTTGCTCTGGGAACTGCTGCTCAACCACGGGCTGATCATCCCCTCCCCAGCACTGAGCCAATAGCACTGGACAGGGCTGGGGCCAAAGCCAGCATCCATCCTTCCCCACACACTGACCTTTGCAGCTTCCACCATCTTGGCAGTGGCATCAGCCAGAATCTTGGCTGCACTCAGAAGCTTGCGTG
Organism: Corvus kubaryi; assembly: GCF_017639235.1. Lineage (NCBI taxonomy): Eukaryota > Metazoa > Chordata > Aves > Passeriformes > Corvidae > Corvus > Corvus kubaryi. The sequence continues at coordinate 13,754,979 of NW_024581096.1, forward strand.
AATTCTCCAGGTCTGTCTCTCCCTCAGCATCGGCTTTGATGGCATTGACAAGGTCGGAGGTGGCCTGCGCCAGAATACGAGCCTGACGCACCATTTCCCCTGGAACAGAATGGAAGTGTGGCCTGTTAGCAAGTCCCAAGGGCTCTCTGATACCTTGCTATGCATTGTGCTCTGCCCTGGGTGCCTCAGTCTCACCTGCATCACCCATGGAGCTGAATATATTCTCAGTGACATTGAGGATGGTGTCAGTGGCTTGGTCGTAGCGCCCGATGGGCTGCCCACCCAAGGCATGCTGCTTGATGTGCTGCAGCAGGTCATTCAGGGCCTGGGTGACAGCTGTGGCTGCCACCCCCACCTGCTTCAAGAGCTGGTCATCACTGGTGGCTGCCTTGGAGGCCTCCACACAGCCCTCAGCTGATTTGGCCACCAACTTGCCAGCCTCGATCAGCTGCTCCTGGCAAACTGGTGAGCTGATTGTGGGAGCGACAACCTGGAAGGGAGGAGAAAGGCTGTGCAGTGAGCATGGTTATGCTCCTTGAAGGAGCTATCCCAAACTTCTGCTCCTCCAAAGAGGATCCTCATTGTTTGGGCACAGTGGCAGGGACTTGGCAGCCCACACTTCCTGTGCCAGATTTCCAATGTCCTGCCTTAGGACGTGTGGTCCTGGCACACCTAGGGCCCTGCCACAAAGCTGCCTCCCAGCCAGGTGAAACTCACAGCCACACTGAGGCAAGGGTTAATTTTGCTGCTTACCTTGGTGCAGGCCACCAGCTGGGAGGTGGAGAGGGCGCACTGGGTGGCCGCTGCGATCACCTGTGTCTGCAGCGCAGCATCCTCTGTTTTCTGAGCCACGTTCTTGGCTTTGAGCACCAGCGCAGCGGCAGCATTGGCCACTGCCTTCGCCAGCTGCATAAGCATGTCCTGGGAGGGGACAGAAAAGGTCAACAAGGCAGCCATGGCAGTGGGAGCAGCCACAGCCATCTGCAGGGCTCTTGTGAAATATTCAGATGGGAAATGTGAGCCCTCGGGGGCCTTTCAGCCACTCTGTCCAAGCACCAGCAGCACTGAATACCTGGAAAGGCTAGCAACACCTTGACCCCATCTCCACTGTCTGCTGTTGCTGGCTGTGAGGCTGTAGCCTGGCCTTGAGCTGCAGCCTGCACTGCCACAAACACCACCTGCAGCAGCTCAGGCAATGCTCAGCATCACCCCACTACCCCACTCCCCAGGCAACCACCCATCCCCAATTGCTCCACAGAGAGAACCTGCTGCAAGGCACTGCTGGTACTGCCTGGATTTGATCGGGTTTGCAAACATTTGAACAGAGAGAAAAAATGACAAACCCTTCCAGCCAAACAGCAGGCACAAGCCAGCCATGGCACACCCACACCATGGGCAGCTGCCAGCAAGAGGCAAGTGGGAGATGCTCCCATGCTGGTCACCCGTACTGCAGACATGACAGCTATTTTTATTTTCAATTCTGACTTGTTGGTTGACAAGCTAGAATACATCTCCGCTGTTATTCCCGAGGCTAAAACAGAGGTATGACAGGGCAACCAGCCTCGTCTCTCCTCAGTGGCAGGTGCACAACAGGCGCCAGCAGGCAAGAGGCAGGGACCAGCACATGGCAAACTGCTTTCCTGCAGGGCACCAGACATGACAGCATTCTACAGCCTTCAGGATTAGCCCCCGTGGCACACTGCTGGTGCAAACTGGCAGCACCAGCACTGAACAGCAAAAACCCTGGTAGGCAGGGCAGGGCTCTCTGTCTGCTGCAGCTGCCAACCTCCTGCTGTGTGTGTGCTCACAGTGAGCAGCCCTGCACCCCATGACAGGTAAGCCCCCAGCCACCAAACCAGAAGGTCACAGCATCCTCTCACCTCCTGCAAGCCAAGACTACTCCCACTGCAATCCACCACCTTTTGTGACAGGATGAAAGACCAGAGAGTGCATGCATCCAATTCCAGAGTCCCCAGACCACGGCATCTAAGCCCATGGAAGGAAGTACATACACTCGGGTCTGACAGCTGTGAGGCAGAATATCCTGCTGCTCAACTGCAAATTGTCTTCCAGGTCCTAAATCTGACCTTTGGGGATATTCTGTCCTGGCACTGCTGCATGGCCCAATATGGCTTCCTGCCCTGGTCCTAGCTTTTCTATTCCCCTTGGATATCTGTCAAGGCCTCTGTACTCAGTTGAAGCTGTGTGGCTGCCATGAACAGAAACCCCTTCTTTCTGGAGTATTTTGGTCTATACTATATCTGGATTGTACTCCCCAGCACAGTGTGCTACCTCCTTTGTGCTGGAAGGAACAGTCATGGGAAAGCGAGCCAGTTGGCAGTTAGCTCATCTAAAAAAAAAATGCCACACAAGGCTCCACCCATACAGGGTCTCTAACGGGTACAGGCAGACAGCTCCCACAGGCAGGGAGCAGCAGGCAGGAGCTGAGGTGGCTGCAAGAGATGACCCCCAGAGCAGCACTTGCCCCAGCAGCAACCCGAGTGCATGGACTTCTGAGAGCCAACCACCAGAAAAGTAGAATTTTGCAAGAGCCCTTCTCCAAAGATTTCAGATGATAGTTCCCAGAGGAGCCCCCTTCACGCTGGAGACAGCAAGGACCAACAAGCCATGCCTACAGCCCTGTTTTACCGTCTTTGGTTCAGAGACAGGCTGGATCCAAGCACACCGGTTTTCTGGGATCTACATGGAATCCACAAGATAAGAGGTGCTATATCACTCTAGAGACAAAGATGGGCAATGGCCTGTCTCCTCCCTCACAAAGTCACCACTGGGTAGTGGCCAATGTTCAGCCCGAAGCCCTCCTGTGAGGTCCTGTGCAAAGGCTGATGGTTTTAGGGAGAGGGTGTCCCTGGTTGCTGCTGGGTATGCTCACCTGGAACCGGGGGTCAGTGTCACTCTCCCCAATCTGCTGCAGCAGCTCCCCGCTGGTCTGCCCTACCAGGCCAGCAGCCTGCAGGAGATTCTGGCGAGGCTGCAAGGAACAAGGCAAAATCAACACCAGGCTCGTGAACAAGCCTTAAAACCTCACTCAGTGGCTCTCCTTTGGCTTCCCCCTTCCTCTCAGTCCCACAGCCACTCCAGCACCCCACCTCAGCGCTGGCAGGCTGTGCTGTCTTTAGCAGGTCTGAGACGGCGCTCGCCAGGTTCTTAGCTGCCTGTAGAAGCTGCCGCCCGTTCCCTCCCTCATCCTCCATCAGCGCAGCCAGCAGCTTCACACCCTTGGACATCTCCGTCAGGTTGGAAGAGATGGTGGTGACGGCACAGCCCACGGCAGTGTAGTCCGTGTCTGCTGGATCCCCTGCACAGGGAAGAGAGGAGTCAGCATGGGACGTGCTCCAAGAGCATCCCCACACCTGTCACTGATGTGGTTTTCCTTTCTGGGAGCAAAAGGAGTCTTTCAGCCAGAAAAGAGGGACCAAGCCTTCTCCTGAACTGGCCTTTCCCTCTACTCCAACCCTCCACATACCTGCAGTGAGGTTGACAACTGAGGCCGTGCCAGCAGTTATGGCATCCACTTGGGAGTGGATCTCATGCTTCGACTCATCCATCTTGTTTTTGCGCCAAGCTTTTGATGCCTGAATGGGAGAACAGGATCAGGAGATGGTGGTAGAGCACACATGCTCACACAGAGAAGTGCAAAGAAGAGGATATGTCGAAAACAGAAGGAAGACCTGCGACCACCCAAATTCTCTAGTCCACCCTGACCAAACAACATGATCAAGTGTCCCCTCCATGTCTGCCCACAGAGTGGGATACAACCCCGTCTCTTTTCAGGAGATCCTCCCAGGAGCTGCTCACACTTCTCCTGGGAATGTGGCCAGCTTCACCCAGCCCAGCCTCCAGCAAGGTCCACCCCCAGCACCCCACCTTCACCCAGCACTCACAGCATCCTGCCCAAGAGGTGGCAAGGTCTCAAAGTCATCCAGCGTGGCCTGGGCTGCATGCACAGCCTGCATGCTGGAGTTGATAGTGCCAGTCAGGGCTTGCTGGGCTGAGGTCTGCAACACAGAGACAGACCGAGATAAGATGAAGGCTTGTAATCTAGGATTACAGATTTGGCTCAAATGCTTCCATGCAATGTGCTGTTGATGACACCACTCTAGGTAGGTCTCCACAAAGTGGGGTGCACTTAGCAAAAAGGGAGTCTCCCCTCTGCACCTCCCACTAGGAAATGCCTCATTCCACCATGGTTACAATCAAGTCTCACAGTTAACCAGCTCTCAGGGAGTGGGGAGCAGATGCTGTGGGATCCCACAAGGCTTTCACAGCAAGCTCCCACAGGAAGCTGCATAGGGTAAAAGAAAGCAGCCTCCTCGAGGCCTTTTCCAAGTGCTCCTCCAGCTGCACAGTAGATGGGGGCACCAAAACACAGCACTGGGTTCTGCTGCAAACCACAGTCCTAGTGGGGCTGTCCAGTCACAGCCTGAATGAGAGGCTGCAGTCACTAGCCAGGTGAAAACACTGGGGTGTAGCTCAAGTTTGCAGAGAGGGCGCAGGAGGACACTGGCTCAGCCAGACCAGCAAGCACATGAAGCCAGTGGCACAGAGACCCTGCTCTTCACAGCAAGGCAATGCTTGGTCATAGACCCAAACAGATTGGTCTACACAAGCCTGACAGCCACCTCTCAGAGTTTGTGCCCTATGGTCAGCACAAGGAGAGCTTACCAGGGGAGGCATGTGCCCTCGGTGCATCTGGCCACTGGTGATTTGCAGCTGAGGCTGTGGCATCGTGCCCACTTGGAAGTTTTCTGGCCCTCCAGCCCCTGTCCGCATGATGGCTGGCAGGGCCACTGAGCCCAGCTCTGCCTTGCCTGCACGGTTGAACTGCTGCTGCAAGACTGTCGACCTGAAATGGAGAGAAATACCAGGTAAAGGGACGCCCACAGTGCTAGCACCAGGCTCTGTGGGAATGGCAGCTCTTCCTCCGTGCTGTGCTGCAAGCTTGGCTGGAGCACAGACTCCATTCAACTTCTCTTTGGCAGCTGCCTTGCTCCTGGAAAACTTACTTCTTTGGAGACACGGAGTCTTCCAGCATGGTGGACTCCTCATCCCCCTCCAGTCCGAAGTGGTCTTTGCTCTTTTTCTGCAAAGGGAAAGAGAAAATGATACCCCCAAGCCCTGCCCTCCTCCTGCAGCCCAGACACCATACCAGGGTCACAGGATCCCCCTGCCCTGTCTCCAGCTTTCCCAGCAGTACTGTGTGCCAATGGCTGTTTGGAGGCAGCTGGAAGGCACACTCTGTACCCCTCTCTGGAGAGGGGCTATCAGTGCCCTTCTCAGCACAGCCTCACCTTTTTGAGGATGATATCGATGTAGCCAGCAATGAGCTGGGCGATCTGTTCCCCCTCCGTCGTCTGCACTGAGTAGTAACCATCCTGGTAATCTCCAAAATCCTGCAACAGCAGGGCACAGGGTAGCACCGGAGCAGGGCACTGGCAGCCATCCTGAGCCCCTCTGGTATGCACTAAGCACCCGAGCGCCAGCCTTCAAAGCAAGCACTGGGAGACGCACCAGAGGAGGACAAGCCTGTGCTGCCATGGGGCAACAGCAGAGACAGGAACTGGAGTGAGAGCAGCCCCCCACAGTTGCACCAGAGCAGAGGGGGCATGGGGGACCAGTTCTGGTCCCTTACCAGGGTGAAGCTCTTGGGTGAGGCTGCCCAACGCTTGATGTTGGTCAGGCTCCACTCCTGAATCACTTCCTTGGTCTTCTCATCCACGCGCATCACGCACTCCTTGGTGATCCCCAGCAGACGTGGCACCAGCTTGTTCTTCCCCTTCATCTTCTCCTGTGGGCCACAACAGAAGGGCTGCGGGCTATCCCTGGATGGATCCACCGAGGCAGAGACATCTGAAGTCTGCCATAGCTACCAAACACCCGCAAGGCCACACCTTCTAGTGGTGACAACTATCACATGCAGCTTAACAATGAGAAAAAGCATGAACCAAGGAGTAGGAAGGCAGTACACAGGGAAATGCAAGAAGGAGACGTGGACAGGGGAGATGCAGAGAAAACTGGAGCAACATAGGTTGAGGGGTAGCAGCTGGAGACATGACAGATGGAGGGAAGCTGAAGAAGCAGGATTTTGGTCAGTTTGAAGTGGGACCGGGGGGCTGCTGCTCTACCTTGACCAAGAAGAAGGAGACCCCATAGGTCTTGAGGGAACGGGCAAGCTTCACGTAGCGAACTTTGGCTTCGATCTCACTCATGTTCCCACAGTTCTTGTGGGCCTGCAACAGCAAAGACAGAACATTGCACCAGCTCCACAGTCCTGCCTCAACACCATTGCACAGCCTTTCCGGGCTCTCCCCACCCCACCAGCATTCCCTGCCCCAGCTCTGATCTCTGGGACCTCAGGAGCTGCCTCGTCTGCCCAGCTCCTGCTCCTGTTTCTCACCCACCAGACTGCTGTGTGCTGCCTCCTCAGACAGGAGTGCCTCAACCTTTAGTGAGGAGGAACAAGAAGCCCAGATCTCAACCTCCCCACTGCACATACCATGAAGATCTTGCGTTCTCCTTTCTGCTTGATGTACTCCTTGGGCAGGAAATCCTTGAGCCTGCCAAGAGACAGCCAAGTGAGTTGTTAGCAGCAGAGTGCAAAGCCAGTGTCTGTCCTTGACTATGAACAGGCCCAACCCAAAGCCTCAGACAAACCCCTGCCAGGGCACAAACTGGGAGTTTTTGGAAGTAGAAAGAATGTGGGAGAGATTGCCGCAGCTATGAAAGCTGTCCTTGGGAGTTGCCCTAGCTGAATGTGGGGTAAAGGTGCTGAGAATGCAGCCCTTTGTGCGGCATCGAGGCAGGCCAGAGGGTGGGCTGGGGCCACCCCCACAGCAGCTGACTGCATGTCCCTACAGGGCTGTCAGAAGGAGCAGGATGGAGGGCTGGCACCCCTCACAGCTGGTGTGGATCCCCATACTTGGGCACTGTGCTGTAGGGAGGACAGGGGTTGCACCAGAGGCACCGAAACCCCCGGAGCCCCATAAGGCAGTGTGGTGCTGGGTGCTGCCAAGCTGCTCCAGCCACCTCGAGACAAGCCCAGGGGCTTCTCAGGACACTCACTCCAGAAAGCCCGGCTTGTGCTTCTGCTCGTTGTGTGGCCCAAACTGGATCTGGCACTGGTGGCCAGCAAACTCACAGGCTTTGTCAAAGGAGACAGGGTGGGAACCGTTCAGGATGTCGTCACGAGCCTACGTGGGAATAGAAGACACTGCAGTGGGCTGGGCAGCCACGCGGCCCTGCCACTGCTCTCCTCCACATCAAGCACAACATGTTTAACAGACTTAAAAGAAGTGGCCCTGAAAAACAGGAGTATGTAGGACCAGGCTGTCCCCTACAGGCATCAAGCCTGGGAGAGGAACCACAGCAGCATTTCAGGATGGTTCCTACCAGACAGAGTTGGCACAGGATTCCCACGGAGGATAGGGCTGGAATTGCCAGTCTTGGCTCTTACCCAGGACATAACCGAGTACCCCCCTGTCATGGCTCCTGACAAAACCTCCAGCTATCAGCCTTGTCAGCGGCTGGCAGGAGGCAGTGGAGCCAGGTGGCTCTGGGAAGCTGTACCTGCACGTAGAGCAGGTTGAGCTGCACAGGATCTCTCGAGTCCACGTTCTGGTCAGAGTAGAAGAACTTGCGCCGCAGCAGCAGCGTTTCATTGTCATCGATGCCTTGCTCACGCAGGGTCCGGCCATGGTCCAGCCAGTTCACTGCAGACAATGCCAGGGTGTGAACAGGAACAGGCACCGAGGCACAACTGGCCCTCGCCCTGGGGCTGCTCATGTCAAGTGAGAAAGATATGCCCACCTGGCGCATCCCAGCTATCACCCGTCTGTCCTGGGCCCCCAGGCAGCAGACATTCCAGGGAGTGTGGGCACATGTTCCCTCATCACAGTCCTCTCCATGCCCTCTTCCCCTCACAGGGGTCCTTGCTCCCCTCCCCAAGGCCCTCACAACAGGCTGACCCCATTCCCAGCACATTCAGGCACTTACACTCATCATCTGTGTGCAACTTCTGCTTGAGCTTCTCCATTTTCTTCTCATCTCGCAGCAAGGTCTTGTCCTTCTTGAGGGTGCCAGTAACCTCTTCCTTTTTCTCTTCCATGATCTCCCGTACAAGTGAGTACTCATCATAGTTGGTGATGCCTGCAGGAGAGCAGAGAACCAAACTCAGCAGCACTGTTCTGCCAAACAAAGAGCATGGAGCAACGCAGGGGTGCAGAGCAGCGTCCCCTCCCCTCACACACCCCTCAGACACCCGTGCTGCCAGGCCATCTGCCACAGAGCTGCTGCTGCTCCCCCAGAAGCCTGTCAGATTCTGCCATTCTCTCCCCACCACCCTTCTCCCCTGTTGCTGTCCTCTCCTCACCAATCCGGGCACATATTGTCATGAGCATGTCCGTGACAGTTTTGGAGTCATCCACCATCACCGTTTTCACTGTCCCATCCAGCATGCGGATCTTCAGGGGCCGCTGCTTCTTCTTGTACTCCATGGTATCCTGTGGGCACAGTGGAGCACAGCTCCCAGCAGTGGCACCAGTGCAGGGTGCACCCACATCCCACCGCCAGTCCAACAGCTCCCCCTTGCCCAGTGCAATTGTGGGGGTGACAGGACGTGCTGCAGGACACAATGCAAGGCAGCAGGGCAGGCACTCACACCACCTCCATGCTGCAAACACATCCAACCACAGAGCAAAGGATGCAGCTGGAAAGATGTGGGATGGACACTTACCCCATTGCGAAGCATGTAGTAGTCCAGAGCCTTCCCAGCCTCCAGCCAGATCCCTTTCTTTGGGTCTTCATCCGAGAGGAAGAGCCCAAAATCATTGGCTGAAAAACATGTAAAGTCTCTGCCAGGGTAGTCCTGGTAGAGCAGCACAGGGCCACCAAGGTGCTGCTCTGTGCCCAGGGATATGCACTGGGTGCAGCCCAGTGCATGAAGCACAGCAGCCCTGCAAACACTGGAGCCTAAACCTAATGAGTGGGCAACAAAGCTGGCACGCAAGCTCTGAGGTTTTACCACAGTTATCTACAGAAAAAATCATCTGCAGCATCCCTACACAACATTGAACTTGGAATTGACAGACACAACAGAAGGAAGAGCTTGCAGTTGTGGCTGACAGCTCTCTGAAATCTTCAGTGCAATGCGTAGTAATAGTGAAAATAAGGTAATAAAATGGTGGGGATCACCATGAAGGGTGCTGGGAACTGGCCTATAAAATCTAGGCACTCCACTTTTTGAGTATTCTCTGGTGGTAGGGTGTCTGCATCTCCCCAGGACACAGTACAGTTTGAAAAGATACAGAGAGGCAGCTTAAATGATGGAACCTTGGTGTGAGGGACTAGAGGGCCTGGGACTCCTCTTTTCGCAGAATGAGAGGCTGAAGGAGGATGGGCTCAAGGCTTACAAGGTCTCAGAGGTGGTGAGTAAATATTGCTCACCAAATCCTGCTCCCTCAGGGTGGGGTACCTGGTGAAAAGGCTGCTGCTGGAGCCTGGGCAGTGGCTCCTCAGCTTGGACCCACAGGGAGAGGCCCATTTTCATGTAGGAAGAGGCAAGGACCACGCCTGGCTTTGCCCTGGAAAGGTCCTCTCCACCTCTGCAACAATCCTGCGCCGCAGGCTGTCTTGGTTGGCTATGTTTATAACTCGTCATCTTGTTGGCAGCTCTCTTTGGGGAGGGACAAATTCCTGAGCCGCCCTGCGCCTGCCTGGCTAACACTGCCGTTAGGATCCTACTAAACAGGGAGCAGAAAAATCATGAAAGCTTGCCATTTTATTTTTGAAGTAAAAAAAAAAAAAAAACAACAAAAAACCAAACTGTTTTCAGAGCAAATTCCAAGAGGATAAATCCACAGCACTGAAAACTGAGCAGCTTGCCCCAGATCCACGGGTTGGGTGGGGATAGGCACTTCCTGAGACAGAGCAAGAGCAGAGCTGGAAACTTACACTGAAGCTCCCCCAGCCCAAAGGTGACAAAAACACAGGGCAGCTCAAAAAAGGAGCCCAAGTGCCCGTGTGTAAGGACAGCAAAGAAAAGTAAAAGCTGCAAGGAACACATAGGAAAAGAAAAGCTGTGAGCAACTGAAAAGGAACGCAGGAATAAGAAGTTCCCTTTAAGGCCTTCCCCTTGCTGCTTTTTTTATAAACAGGCTGGCTCACACCCAGGAGCAGGAAATGCAATGCTCCATCCAACACCACTATAGCCCTGCATATCCAAAGACATCCAGTCCCTCGCTGAAGCTGAAAGCCATGGTCTGCTGGACTGCTGACCAGCCAGGCACGGCACGAGAAGGCATTTCCTTTCAACCTTAAGGAATGTGCTGCTCCCAGATGTCGCTGCACTCCCCCTCCTCTTCCCACGACTCTTGACCTCCGCTTTGCTGTCTCTCCTCTGTGGCACAGCCGCTTTTGGGGGTTGCAGGGACTCAGGAGAGCCCCTGAGACAGCGTCCCAGAGCTCCAACCCCCCATCCATGATGGGGACAGGCCACATCCGCGTGGGCGTGAGTCACATCATGAGCTCATGAGCCATAGGATAAATTGTGAGCCCAGCAGCAGCAAGAAAATACTGGAGCTAAGGCAGCCTAGAAAGGTAATGGAGCACCAGCATGGGTCTGGCAGAGAGCTGCCAGTGAGGACAGACCCAGTGGAGATTATATATATCCCAAGAAAGGAAAAATTAACTCTAGTTAATTAAACTAATGTTTACTACGACCCCTGCAACTGTTTAAACTCACATAGACCTGGCTAGTGGTGATGAATGCAAGTAGGACAGAGGAGCAGAGACAGAAAGGGCAGTGGACTCAAATTGCTTAATAAGTATTTCACTTCCAAATGTGGTTTCCTAACTTCCAAACCCCCAAACATTCTTCTGGGGTGATGAGGAGGGAGTCTGAGAAGCTCAGACCCTCACCTCAACTGGACAAGAGGACTTGGACCTTGGTCCTCCCACCCCACCACTTTCTCTGGGAAAGTGCCAGAGAGACACAGACAGAAAAGAAAAGGGAGACCAGTGAAATACCAGGAGCTAAGCCAAGGCAGCCCTGGCACAGCAGCCAGTCCCACCATGGACTTACACTGTCCTATCTGTGCCTCTGGCACCCGCTCACGGATCATCCGGCAGGCGTCATACACCATGGTGGAGGGCTCAAACTGCATCGTCTTCACCACATTGCCGATGCTGATCTTCAGCGAGAGGGCAACCATGGTGGCGGCTGGGCTGTCCCCACTCCTGCGTCACCTGCCAGAGGAGACAGATGGGTGAGCTCTTTCTTCTGACCCCACCGGTGCGCACGGTCCTCCTTCCTCCTCCAGCAGCACCTGAAAGCTGGGACTCAGCTTCCAATGGCAAGCAAGGGCTGCATTCTGTGCTGGTGAGCCTGTGAGAGGTCCTGGGACCTCAGAGCAGCACCGGGACCCTTACCTCCTTGTCCTAAGGCCCCAAAGACAATTTTACTTGCCTGTGCGAGTGACAGCAGCTGGTACCCAACAGAGATACTGCAGAGAGGAAATGAGCATGAGGGAGCACACTAGATAAGCTGTGAGAGCATGATGGAAGAGGTTATAATTAAACCCGTCATGACACAGAAGCCACAAGAGGAAAACCAAGCTTTGACCCAGAGCTGGCACGGCCCTGCCCCAGCTATCAGGACCCCTCATGTCACCAGCAGACGGTGCTGAGCTGGCAGCCTGAGCACAGAGGGACGGAAAAGCCTGAAGCTGCACAGGGAGGCAAGATAAGGGCACCAGGCATTGAATTCACACGTTAAATACAATTACTTGGGGAAAGCACCACTCACACCCAAGGAGTGCTCATGAGATCAGGGTCTATGGCAGCAGATACTGCACCAACCCAGGGCACAGGATGATGCACAGGAGGGCAAGGGACCACCTGTGGCAGGTCTCACTGCATGGACATACAAGGGCCACACCATGCCATCTGAAAAAGGACTCAAGCTGGGTCCAGTTTGAAGGATCAGCATCGCAGAATAGAATCACAGAATCATCAGGGTTGGAAGATCACCCAGTCTGACCACCCACGTAGCACTACCACAGTAACCCCTAAATCACTAGATCGTATCGCCCAGCAGCAGATCAAGATGCCTCTTAAACGCCTCCAGGTATGGTGACTCCACCACCTCCCTGGGCAATCTATGCCAACGCCTGATCACCTTAACAGGGAAAAATTTTTTTCTAATACCTAACCTGAACCTCCCCTGTCTCAATTTAAGGCCATTTCCTCTTGTCCTCTCACGGTAGGCATGGCAGAAGAGACTGGCCCCCATCTCACTACAACCTCCTTTCAGGTAGTTGCAGAGTTCAGGCTTAAAGGATTGCATAGAGCACCTTCAGAGCAAGTGCCCCTCAACAGGGCTCCAAAACACCAACTTTAATAACACCTAATCAGAACTGCAATGTTTGTATTGCAGAATAAAAGCTGAAAGAAGTAACAAAAGTAAAAAGAGGTTGTACATAAGTGCCCCGCTTGCCTGATACAGTTTGTAAGAGTCCTTCCTTTTGGGTAAACCCAAACAAAGCAACAGCTTTGTGCAACAGCTTTCAGTGCTTTCCCAGGTTGCCAAACGCCTCAGGGTCCCTACACCGAGTCCTTTGCTCCTGCCCCACTGCTCCATGCCCTTCTCAGCATTCCCTATCGCTGCCTGGCCCCAACCCAATGCTCTCCAGCAGTGACATGCCTTTTCCTCTCCCTGAGAGCCTGCTCATGTGAAGGGAGTTCCCTGTTCTGCTGACCCAGGCTGCCTTGTCCTTAAACTCCAGTGATGGGAGGATACAAGAGCACTGGTGGGATGCACATGTGCTTATTCTCTTCTAGACTGACTTGCTCCTACCAGGCTTCCTATTATGGCTGCCAGGGAAAGCTGATCTTGCATCCTCAGCCTGACCTGAGAAGGTTCTTGGTTAAAATGTGCTGGCAGCCTTCCTCGCACTGCAGCAGCACATGGTGAGTCTGTGCATCCCTGCCTGGCGCGGCCAGCTCTGGTCCCCCTGGGAGGGGGTACACCAGTGCAGGCTGTTCCCAAACACAGACCTGAGCAGCCTAGGGGCAGGATCTGGGTCAGTTTTGTCCAGGAGCAAGTCAGAGGGCAGGGGCCCTGCTTCTGCAGAGCCAGAAAGCCATGCTGGTGGTGCGGGGTGGGAGGCAGGGACCAAGGAGCGTGCCGCCTCCGCCAGCACATGGAGCGGCTCCAGCTCTGCATTCCTGAGCCGTTCTGCAATGTTTCTGCAGAGGCCCGTGGCCCCCACTGTCTCTGCTGCTGAGGAATGAAATGCACTTCAGCTCCGGAGCGAGGAAGCCCATCGGCAGAGGTAAGGAGGTGGCAGAGGCACCCGCTGCCATCTATCTGGAAGCACCAGCAAAGCTGTGGAGCTGAACGAATGAGGAGCACTCTGCCATGGAAAGGGTTTTCCAAGTATTTTATATGTAGGGCGGGCTGCTGCGGTCACCAGGCCAACTTCTCTACATCTAAAAATATTCTCAAGTTGAGCATAAAGCTGCTTTCCATCCCTCTGCAGGAAAAGGAGAACATGCCACTGACAGGACAAGGTCAGAGACCATGGAGCAAGGGGAGTGGAGGATGTCAGACAGTAGAGAGGAAGTGAGAGGAGCCAGGACATCTGCCACCATTTCTGCATCCTCTTCTTGCCCTCACAAAGCCACCCAAAACCAGGCACTGAACCAGAGGCACCCCTCAACACACCCTTCACAGGGGTCGCTATGCTTCCCAAGACCCCACAAGAAGATGACTGCTCAAGCCTTCCCACTCCCAAACACTTAGAAAAATGACAGAGCTCAGCAGGGAAGATGCTGATGACATCAAGGAGGACCTCAAGGAAAAGGGAGATGGCTCACTTCAACTGCCATATTCCATGAAAAAAGTCCAGGCTCCAGCAGCTGAACTTTGCTGACAGCAGGGCCTAGAGCAGAAATGCCCTCTGCTGCAAAACTACGCCTCCTCAAATCGGAGTGAAGTTTATTAGCAGAACACGAGGTTTGCAATTCTGTTGCCTGGTGCGAGGGCACCAATGCAGGGCTCAGCTCCTACAGACCCTTCCCCCCAGGAACCATGTGGAGAGGGAAAAGGTGGACTAGATGCAACAGATGAGACAGCTTGGGAGCCTGGCAGTGCAAACCAGAAAAAGGAAAAGGACAGTGAAACTCAAGCTGTCCCCCTAGAAAGAAAAAAAAAACCAAAAAACCCAAACAAACGAAGTCTCGATGAACACACACCAAATTTTTGCTGGCTCACTTCCAGAGAAAGCAAACCTATTCTCAGTCAAACCTATTCTCAATCACGTTGTCGGTATGCAAAGTCAGATAAGGCACTGGAGCAGCCGGATTAACACACTTCTGCATTTTATAGCAAGCTGTGTGCAACCTTTTTTGAACCATGGGCATGTTTCTGAGCCAATCCCAAGATGATGAGGGGGCAGGGGGTAACCTTGATGGGGTCCCACCACTTCCCCCAGGAGCTGTTGTGGCTTCCTCCATCTCAGCTCATGTAAGGTGAGCTAAACAGAGATGGTGGTGGAGGCCTCCACGTTGTGCCTGAGGGCAGGGACAGTGCAGGCAGGGCTGCAGGCAGACAGCACCGTGTGGCCCAAGGAACCACCATGTCATTGCCGGGGACAACTGACAGTGAGTCTTCAGTCAGGTGATGTAACTGCTATATTTGTGTCAGACGAGTTCACTGCTGCAATAACGGTTACAGGGGAGGGCTTGTGTCTTAAAAGACAAAAAAAACCCACCAAAATTCAACTGAGGACAGCTGGAACACTTGTGGCAAGTTTCCAAAACAAGCTGCAAATCTTCAGATGCAACAGTTTTGCCGTTTTTATTATGCTCTCTCTTAAGGGATACTCTGAAAGAGGTTTGGTAGTAGGATTTGGTTTTTTCCTTTTTTTTTTATGGCAATACCAAACTTCACCTGGGAAAGGCCCCACTGCAGACCAGGAGCTGGCTGCAGGAAGCTTTATCAGCTGCAAACTGCCCAAGTGCTGGGGTTTTCCACAGGCACGGCCCAGTCAGTACAGCCACTGGCACAGTCAGGAAGATACCAGGCCACCAAAATGTGACGCCTGCAGCAGTGGCTTGGCTGGCATGTCAGCATCTGCACTCCAGCACCATCAACTGGGAGAAAAATTAAGCTGGTGAGAAGCCAGACTAGGCTCTGGCTGGGTTCTCCTGCATTCTCCAGTATGGGACCAGTATATGCAGCCACAGCAGGCACTGAGGCCGACGTGGCTCAGCCCTGCACCAATGGGAAGGCTGAGCCAGCAGCCCCAGCTGGTTTAGTGTCACACGCTGCCGAGCCCAGTTCCTCTTTCCCAGCTGCATGTCCACGTCGGATGGGAGGACAGTTTCTTCCAGCTGAGGCTGAGCTTGCTCCTGGGGAGCATGAGTGGCTGTCAAGGACAGACATAGCACTGCTGTGACCACTCAGCTATTACCCATGGCTAGGACAGTAGCATCCTCTCACCCCTGCAGGGAGGGCAGCCCTGCTCTGTGTGGGAAGTGGGTAGGGGCCAGGCAGCTGGGCTGGAGGATCACAGCCGCAGCCTGTGCAGTTCACACACACTGAGCTGAAGCAGCTCCGGCCATTAACTGCCCACATTTCGCACATACCCCACATCCTGTCTGCTCCTGCTCAGCATCCCTGGACCTCCAAAGGTATGGAGCACAAATCATGGCACCTCCAGACTGCCCATGATGAAGGCAGGCATGGGGGCAAGCGAGACTCCAGCCGCAATCCCTCCTGCGTCCTTAGCAAGCTGGCCCTCTGGCACAGGACCCCAAAAGCAGGGGTTGAGGTGTGGTGGATGCTCTCATGACCTCTGGAGAGCACTGGGTGCCCTGATCCAGGCACCCACACTTTCCACAACAAGCAACTTGCCCAGCACCGTGCTGCTGGACAGGCAGAAAGGTGAAAGAAAGAAGAGAGCATGGCTGTGCTTTGGGGTCATTTCATCCAGCAGCCAGCAAAGCTCAGTTCTGAACAGAAGGGTGCCCCACAGGACCCTCCTCCCTTTTCCTCACCCTTCCCACTCCACCCTTCCCCAAATCTGCTGGGATGTGTCACTTTGGGAAGCACCAAATGCCTGCCACTGCCATTCAGCAAGCAAGCTGAGTGTTTGACTGATGCTCCCCATGCATCATCACAAGCTCATTTAGCACCTGGGGGGCTTCCCCCATGGCCTGGGGGGAGGCAGGTGGTCTGGACCCTTTACTGGGCAACTCGCAGGTTTTGGCAAAACTAGAGATCCCAAAAATATGTGCCCTCCCCCTCTCAGCAGCGAGGCTCGGGGAGAGAAAGGAGTAAACAATTATTGCTACCAAATATGGGTCGAACAGCCAGCGATGAAGCCACGGCAGAAGCATGTAGACATCCTGCCGGCAGATTCAAAGGGATGGGGAGCTTGCAGGGGCTCGAGCAGGATCCGGCAGGGAACAGGCAGAGAATGGGGTAGGGTTTCCCCCTGCTTAGTTAGTTGCTTCGGCCGGGACATGGTGGGACCCAGGCCTTCCCCGATGGGGGCCAGTCCCGCCTTGCATGGGAACCACCCCAGCGCCCCATCCCGGGGGCACATGGCCAGCTGTCTGTCCTGGTGGGAACTGCTGCGGTGACCTCCCTGGCTTCGGTGTGGCCATGGGAAGTGTGTCCCCTCGCGTCCCCACCCAAAACCACGCAGCAGCACACAGACACCCCTGCCACTAGCTCTTCCCCACGCCTCGGCAGGGTGGACGGCGTGCCGGGCGAAAAGCTGCGCCTGGCCTGCCTCAAAGGTTGCCCCACGGGCCGGTGGCCACAGCCAGGCTTGTCCAGCTCGGTCGCCAGGGCCCCCCCAGGGTGGGGATGCTGGCCCGGGCCTGGCCAGGGCAAACTCCAGGCCCAGGCCCGGTGGGGCAGGGCAAGGGCAGGGCCGGGGATAACGTGGCCGGAGATAGCGTGGCCGCGCCAGCCCGTGCTGCCCCGGAGCCTCCGGTGGGCGTCGGTGCGCGGGTGCCGCCCGCCCCGGGGGCGATCTGGGCACGCCCCAGAGTCTGAGTGAACCCCGTAAGCCCCCGGGTCACCGCGGACAAGCTCTGCCTGGAGCAGGGAAGCCCCGGTAACTAGGAAGCTGCTCCCTCCCTGCCTCCCCGCCATTTACCGGGCGGGGTGCGGGGGCAGGGTCCTCGGGACATCCGTTTCCGGCAGCCCCCCGAGAGCCAGGACGCCACAGGTCCCCAGGACCCCACTCCGAGGCCCCCCCTCCCCGGTTACCGGGACACCATGTGTCCTCCGTCCCCTGTCCCCGTACCTTTGCGCGGGCAGGAGCAGCGCGGCGGCCCCGCGACGCTGAGGGGAGCTGAGCGGGCGGCACCGCCCGCTTCCCGCCCCCCCGCCGCGCATGCGCCGGGGCATGGCGCGCCGCCGGGTGACACGGCACGGCCCCGCACGGTGCCCCGGGGCTGCGCTCCGCCCGGACGCCGAGCCGCAGGCATCCCGCTCCCGCGGACAGCGCTGCTCCGTACCCGCGCGGCCCGGCCCGACGCCCCGGGGCTGGGAGGCGCCTCCGCGCCCGGGTACCGGGGCCGTGCTCCGCCCGCTGCTCACACGGCACCCCCGGGCACCCGCCCGACCCGGGACACCTCCGAGGCCCCGCATGACCCCGGGCCCACCGCCCTCCCCTCAAGCCGTCTCTTCCATCCCCTCCTCTCCCCTCCCTTCCCCGGCCGCCCGCGCTCCCGCCGCCAGCGCGCGCTCCCGCCGCCGACGCGCTCCCAACCAATGAGCGATAGGGGCGTCAGCGCGGGAGGGGCGGGGGCGGTGCGCGCGGGGCCCGCCGGGAGGCGGGGTGACGTCACCGCGGTGCGTTGGAAGCGGCGGGGCTGAGGTGAGGGGCGGGAGGGCAGCGGGGGCTGGGGGTCCGCGGCTCCGAGGGTCCAGGAGGTCCGGGGAGCAGGGGGTCTGGGGTCCGGCTCGCGGCCAGGGCTGAGAGGGGCTGTTTGGTTCTCCTCGGGTGGGTGTCCCGGCGTGGGGAGCTGCCCCTGCGCTGTGGTTACCCTTCTTTCTGCCGTACCTGCTCCTCCTGCCCCCGTTCTCCCCGTGCTGCCTGCTCGGCGCACGCTTCTTGGGGAGAGACTCCTCCGAGCCTGTGGAAGCGATGGGCCCTGGCATTGCCCTCGTTTGCCCGGCTCCTCTTCCTCTTGCTGCGCCACTTTCTGCTGGCAGCCGTGCTCGCAGTAAGCTGGCACAGCAGCCCTGTGGCTGGGGAGTGCCCTGGCCCTCTGGTTTTGGGTGGGGTTTCAGGTGGTTTTGGTGGTGTTCTATTTTTTGTGGGGTTTTTTTTTTTTTTTTTGTTTGTTTTTTTTTCAGACCGTGGCACTTGACAGCTAGATGTGAAAGCTTAGCAGTGCTGATGGAGAGGTGTGATGGATACCCGCGCTCTGACAGCCTGAGCGGTGCCTTGGCTCAGGCATCGCCCACGAGCCGGCCGGGCTGATCCCGGTGAGAGCCATGCGAGGCCGCATTTCCTCAGGGACCGAGGCTCCTGGGCCATGTCTTGTCAGGACATAACAGCAGCAGCCCAAGCTGGGACCAGACAAAGCTAAAGCTGCTGCAGCCACACAGGTGCACGAGCGCCAGGGCGGCGTTCGGCTGCAAGTCCCTCACTCTGCCCTCGAAGTACCTGTGGCTGCCCCGAGCCACTGAGCTCTGCTGCTCTCGTGCTGCCGGGCCCTGACCCCCCTGGCAGCAGGGACGGCTCTCCAGGTCACTCCTCAGGGCTGAGAGACACTTTACCAGTGTCTGATCTCTACAGCGAGGTAAGGAGCATTTTACTTTCAGTCTAAAGCTATGTTGTGCACTAACGATATTTATATATATACAGCTACTTATTTATTACGATATCCACTCATTTATTACAAGTGTGTTAAATAGTGCAGTGTTTGACAGCTGTCTGAATTACTAAATCATCATTTGGGCCTTTGTCGAATCACTCATTAATTACCCTTCAATGATCACTTAATCACCATTTGATTACTATCTAATTTCTGTTCAGTCATCAATTACTTAGAATTTGATCATTGTTTAATTATTAACAGAATCCCTTTAGTTAAAACCTCAACAATGACTGTTCTTAATAATTTTCCTGTGTCTGGAAGTTCTCCCTGCTGGCTGCACACCAGGGAGTGGTGGCACCTTCAGGCTTTTGTGGAACAGCAGGATCTTGCATGCTCTCCACACCATTAAGTCTGGGATTGTTTCACTTTTCCTCTCCTTCCTGCAGCTTTTGTGCTCTGGGTGGAGCGTGGCTCTTGTGGCTGGGTCACAGTAACCTTGTGGGGAAAACAGTGTATTGTTGTCACCGGTGGTGCTGTAATAGCCTTGCTGGGGAAGTAGTTGTGAAGTGGCTGTCCCTGCTGTTGACATTGCAAGGGGATGCTTTGTCTGTAGGGTCTGAGGGACATCTTAAAGCAAGGCTGCTGTCTCCCCTTGTGCCTGTGCTCACTTTGGGTGTCCTGCTCAGATGTCGTGCCCAGAGGAAATGGATGCCCTGGCAGATGTGGATCTGCTTGACTTTCTCCTGAAGGACAATGCTCCCTGCCCTGAAATCCCAGAGGAGCAGAACGGTCTGCTGGAAGACTGGGGCCTGCCAATGCCTGAGGTAAGTTCTTTGTGAGGAATTGATGATGAGCTGAGGTTTAGGAGGTTTGTCTCTCTGCTGAGTAAAAGCTGTTCCTCCGCAGCTCCTGGACAAGGAGATGGATGACTTCATCAGCTCACTGCTGAGCCCTTTAGAAGATGAACCAGACAGGCTCGGTTATTTGCCTGCCAACAGTGACAGCAGCATTTCTGAGGATCAGCATCTGTCCCATTGCCTTGGTAGCAATTTTGCCAGCCGAGACATTGTGCAGGTTGACCACAACTACTCCCTCCACCAGGACTGGCCTGTGCTGGAAAGTGTGAGGTCTGACATGGCAGTAGGAGATGTCACCATTGAGCTGGGTGAGTGATGTGTATGGACTCTGTTTGCCCTGGCTACAGGCAGAAAAGAGAAAAGCAGCCCCATATTGGTTTATTTTGGTGGTTGTCAGGCAATTGATGGAGAGAGCCAAGAGTAGAGGCTTTCTGCTGCTGTAAAATTGCTGTTTCATGCTTCTCAAAGCTGGCTGCTCAAGTGCTTGCCTCACTGAGGCCCGGCATTTGACTCATCTTTCCTTCCCCAGGGGCATGGGTGGGTTTGGAAGGCACAAGCAAGACACTTGAAGAGAGCAGCAGTTCCCCCATTGCTGTTGCTGTGGAAGATGAATCCCAGCTTGTGCCTGGAGCCATTGTGCAGGTACTGACTCCCATGCCTGTGGACCCCAGCCTTTGCTTCTGCTCACATCTCCCCTTCTCCTCTGACTTGGCTTCTGTGAGGGATATCTCTGAGGGAAAGCATGACTCTGCCTTGGGAGAGCTGATTCCAGTTCTCTGTGTTTGCTGCATGCCCTCTCTGGCCCTGGGTGGACTCCTTGTATTCCAGCTGAAAACCATGAATGAATGTATTTGCATTCTCAGTAAGCTTATTTTTGCTGTTTTCTAGTCTGACTTCCCAGAGCTGGTCCTGACAGAGGAGGAGAAGCAGCTCCTGGAGAAAGAAGGTGTTACGTTACCAACCTGTCTGCCACTAACCAAAGTGAGTCCTCACTGGAACCAAACAGACTTAGACCACTTAAATGTGTCAGGTAGTGGCAGGTGTTGGAAACTACAGGACGGTGCCTTGATGGGAATACTGTTGTCCAGGTGTTGTCCAGGTTCACAGCAGTGTTCATCCGAGCTTGGTGTCCTTTTCCTCCTTTGGAGTCTGGGTGTCATCCATGTGCACAGCAGCTTCTGGCTGCTGTCAGTCTCCCTGCTCATGGCTGCTTGCAGGAGGCAGTTACACCACAAGTGCCTCCAGCTATTTTTTCCTGCTTGCCTAGTGGCTTGTGAGCTGTATGCTTTTCATTTCCCTTAGATATGCTTTACTTTTGCTATGCCATGGACACTGCTGGCTGCATCAGCAGGCCAGAGTTTTCCTTGCAGCTTATTCAGTGTTACGGGAAGGACAGAGGACACAAGCACTCAGGCTGGGCACTGAGATGTGTGTGGGGTGTGGGAGGGTGGGATTGCCAACACCCTGGGATTGCTGTTAATGAGATGCTGCTTGCAGGCTGAAGAGCGAGTTCTGAGGAAGGTGCGTCGTAAGATCCGGAACAAGCAGGCAGCTCAGGATAGTCGTCGCAGGAGGAAGATCTATGTGGATGGCCTGGAAAACAGGTATGGTCACACGGCAGTGTCACCCAGCACTTGAGGGACCCATATGTTCTTTTAGGGATCCTTGGCAGAATGATGATGGCACTAAATTGTACTTTCAATCAAAACTGAGTTTTTGATTCATGTTATGATGGGTATAGCACAGGATTTGTGATTAGAATGGCATGGTTGTTCTACAAGCAGAATCAATGTAGTACAATCTCTAAGCAGTGTAATACAGGATTTATCATACAACTTAACTTACAGTTTCTAATCACCTGCATTCTGATACATCTTACTTAGCTTACAATTTCTAGCCACCCAGGCCCTCTGCAGATTGGATCAGATCTTAATAGACGTTCTGTGTATTAATATAATGATCATAACATAGATTCAAAAATGCTATAGAGGAATATGAGTCTCTCCTTTAGTCATGGCAGGAAACAGGCAATGGTAGATGTGTCCCTGAGCAGGGAGTTCCTGAGCCTTGCTGTCCAGCAGAAACTCTACTCCCAAGGTCCCCCTTAGGACTTTCTAATTGCTTGATTTTGTGGACGGTGCACTCTGTGCTGTTGTGTTCCCCTGCTCTGTGATAGGGCTGTCAGCAACACAGAGCTGGCTGTGTGCCTGAGACCTTCAAGGCCAGTAAGGGAAGGGCCTGGTGCCCAGGGACTTTCAAGCTGACATGGAGGAGAAGAAACGTGAGAAGGTGCTCTCTGGGCTTTGCTGTAGGTGATACCAGGTAGACCCCAGGACCAGTTTTGTCTGCCCCAGCTACTCAGAGGTGGTGACTGATGTGAAGTCTCTGCTGTTGACCAACAGAATCTCTGTTTTTCCCCCACTCTGCTTGTCCTTTCTGGAAGGGTGGCAGCCTGCACAGCTGAAAACCATGAACTGGAGAAGAAGGTGCAGCAGCTGCAGAAGCAGAACACGTGAGTTTGTCTTGTTGGGTTTGGCAGGAGATGTGGTGGGGAGGGCTGTTCCTCTTCTCGGGACTGCGGCTTGTCTCTGGCTGCAGAGGCTGGAGGGAAGTGTGCAGCTCTCGGTTCAGCTGCTGTGCTAACCTGCATTTCCTGCTCTCCTGCAGGTCACTGCTCAGGCAGTTGCAGAAACTGCAGGCCTTGGTGAGACGGTCAGCTCCCAAAACTACCAGAAGCAAAACCTGCACCATGGTAAGTGGCTTCAAGCCCCAGTGCCTGTGGAGGAGTCTCTGCTGTCCTCACAAGTTTGAGAGAGAGGTGTTTATTCCATCCAGTGATGCCTGTCCATCTCCTTTGCTGAGATCTGTGCTGATCTTTCTGTTTCCAGATCGTGGTTCTGTCCTTCTGCCTCGTTCTGTCCCCCAGCATCCACTCACCTGGGAGCGTAGAGCCACAGCGGGAGCTCAAGGGTGAGTGCCTGAGTTGGGGCTGAGGTGCTCAGGTTGGGGCTGAGGTGTGGCTCCAGGTGAAGTGCTGCCCTTCAGAGCACAGCAGCTTCCCCAAAGACAGCCTGAACTCTGGGGCACTTCCAGCTAAGCATCCCCTTGCCGGGGGTGACCACTAGGTTTGGGTTGCTGTCTGGCCCCAGCTCTGGACTCTTTCTCAGCCCTGTTGCAGAGGCCTGCCTGGAAGCAGGGCCCTGCGCCAGGGGCGGTGCAAGGACAGGGGAGATCCGGTCTGTCTTGGAGCACAAACTGTGCTTGTGCCTGGCAGCTGTGCAGCATCCTCTCCCCGCCTCCCATGGGAGGAGGAAGTCGTGCTTAAACAGTTTGTCCTCTCTCTGGGCTCTGTGGTGGCTCCATACTCAGCACAGGAGGGTGGGAGGCTGGAAGTGACAGGGTTGGCTCTCCCTCTCTTACAGTGCTGTCACGGCAGATCCGCGAGTTTCCGAACCATGGAGCACCTGATGTGCAGCACAGCACAGAGCTGGAGGGCTTCAGCCCAGAGCCTGGGGACCTCTTGCTGTCGGGCAACCTCAGTCAGTCATGGGAAGAGGGGCAGAGTCCACTCAACCCCAGTCCCAGATCTTTCAACAGCAACTCATCCTCTGACCCTCCGGCAGCAGCAGGCTCTGAGCCAGACCCACCCCAGAGTGACCCTTTGCCAGCAGCAGTGCTGATGCCGTGGAAAGCCAAGGGTCAGGAGTGGGTGGAACACCCTGACAGAGTTCTCATCCAGCAGCACCATGCCAACGAGATGTGACCAATGCTGCATCCTGCTCCTTGGGATGATACCAGGCGCCCCATGGGGCAGGGACAGAGCTGCACTAACAGATTATCTATCCTAGCATTCCTTCTGAATACTCTCCTGATTGCCAGCAGCTCAGAGGGTTTACCAGAGAGGAATCATTCTGACATTTTAGGTTTGTATCAGGCTCCATCTGAGATGGGACAGGAAATTCTGAAAACTTCGCTATGGCTGCTGATGTGGCTTGCAGCCCAAAGCACATCTGGTGGCTTGTGGGGATGGGCTGTGGCCAGGAGGCTGGAGGAAGCTGGGCTGAGGTGCCGGTACTTGGTCTGACTGGATGCAGTTGGTGGTGGAGGCCGCTGCCCTGCTTCTTCACTGCCCAGCTGGAGATGAACAGGCACTTCTTAGTCTGTATTGTGGCCCCAAACATCTGTTCCATGTCCCTGCCCCTTAATCCTGCAGTGCTGCCTGATTTCCAGGTGTGAGGGAGTAAGTTGACCTTCAATGCCCTCACAGGAGTGGTCCTTCCTGCTGCTGTGACAGATCCAGCATGTCGCCTGTTCCTGCTAGCTTTTGAGCCATGGCCACAGCTCCCAGCCTGGCTAGAGAAGGTAATGTGGAGTCCTTCCTGAGCCATGTGTGCTGTTTGCCTACTGTAAGGGCTGAGCCTTTCATTTCCTGCAGGCTTCTGGGCCTCAGGGGGCAGGCGTGCCTTGAGCCAGACTGCTGAGGCAGCATGTAGCAGAGAGCAGCAGAGCTGCTTGCTCTTCTGAAGGCCTTCATGGCCACAGGACAGTTTCAAAGCCATGTCCTTGTGTGCCCAAGCCTTGCTATGCTGGCTTGTGATGCAGTCAATGGTTCTGGGCTGAGCAGAAACACTTTGAGCTGGTGAGCAATGTCTTTGCCTCAGAGTGCAGCTTAGTGGTACCTGTAGAGATCTCCTTGTCCTACTTCAGGATATTTCATAGAGTCGTATAGAATGGTTTGGAAGGGACCTGTAAAGGTCATCTAGTCCAGTTCCCCCTGCAACGAGTAGGGACAGCTTCGGTTGGATCAGAATAATAATGAATAGCTTCTTTATTAATAAGAGTCTAAATAAATATTAGTGGTGTGTGACTGTGTCCTCTCTGGTTGTTTTGGCGAGGTGCTGGGTGAAAGCTGGGTGAAAGCTGGGGCCTGCACCTGGGGCTGGGAGCCTTGTGGGAGAAACCCAGCAGCGGCCTGGGGACCGTCACTCTCAGATCGGTGCAGGGGAACTCCGCGTGGCTGTGGCTGTGGCTGTGCAGAGGGGCTTGTTGAGGCCTGTGTGGGTTTGCAGGGCTGCTGCTCTGCTCTCACCCCACTTCAAGGGTGCAAAAGCACTCTTGGAGAAATGTACATGTGGTGAGCGCCCAGCATCCACCGTGCCCCCCCAAGCCCCCAGTGCTGCGGAAGCGAGCAGCTTCCCCAGGAGGAAGTGTGAGGAGCTGGTGTCAGCTCCCACCGCTGCTTTTGTAATGAGGAGCTGCACAATCGCAGGAAATGGAGCAGAGCTAGGGTGCTGCAACAGCCACCGGGTGGGCCCTGCCTGCTGCGGGGTTGCTAAATTCAGGCTTGTCCCTGGGTCTGGTTGGGATCACTGGGTCCACGGGAGGCACTGGCAGACCTTGAGCTCGGGCTGCAGAGCCCAGAGTAGGGTTTGGGGGCATGGCAGCTCAGCCAGGCAGTGAGTGCAGGAAGATTCATGCTTGCAGCCCACCCAGCAAACACGGTATGAGACAATGTTGTGTTGCAAGGAGAGACAGCCAAGGAGGGGCTTGCCCTGGGGCTCTGCCTCAGCACAGGTAGCAGCATGGTCCCAACAGGGCCAGGTCACAGCTCTACCCCGGCCAGGGCTGATAGCCCTTGAGCATCACCAGGGAATCACTGGACCTTTTTCCTCAGGGAAGTGCTGTGCATGGCATCAGGAAGGTCAAAGGACCCTGTCTACACTTTTAATTTTTTGCAGTTCGAGGCCAGCGTGTGTAATGCCTCTCCCCACTTTAGTTTCATTTTTTTGCGGTTTGAGACCAAGGTGTGTAATGTCCTGTTCCCGCTTCACTTTCATTTTTGCAGTTCAGGGTCAGTGTGTGAAATGCCCTGTTCTCCCTTTAGTTTCATTTTTTGCAGTTCAAGGCCAGAGTGTGTAGCGTCACAGATGTTACATGGTGTCCCTGACCCAGCACTAATCAATATTGAATGAGCCATGTGAAGTAATACATGGTGGTGTTGCCAGCAAAGTTGGGAGCAGCCACGTGAGCTGGTGTTTGCCTTGGGTGTGATGGGGTCAGTATTGCTCTTTGTAGCAGTCTGGCTGGCTTGGCCAGACGTCAGGAAGGGAGATAACTCTGGGAGAGCAGGCGGGGAGCCAGGAGTTGGGAGTTTTGGGGAGGATTGCTCCATGGTCCCAGCTCATAATGACCCAGATGTGCTATTTTTCATTGCTTTCTGTGTTGTCGTGCCAGTCCCACAGCAAGCAGCTCTGAGCTGGGGAGAGGAAGGAAGCTCAGCCTGGACCTCACGCCTTGGGTTAAAGGGCAGTGATGATAAAAGTGCCCATAATGAGTTCTTTGGCTGAGGACTTTAGTATATCAAGTGGAGGAGCAGGAGCCACCTGCTATTCCTGCCATCCTCCTTGTCCTCTTTGCTGCAGATCCCCATTCTTTTTCCTGGCATGCTGCAGGGATCAGAGCATGGTCTGTGTGTGCATTTTTGCTGCTTTCACATACACACAGCCCCACGCTCTGCCTTAGATCAGCAGTATGGTCCCTGCCTGCCTTCCCCGCTGTGTTCCTTCTGTTATGCCTGAGGTCAGCCTGTATCTCCCTTGTGTCCCAGCAAGTGCCTGTGTCAGCTTTGTGGGACTACGCTGGCAGACTGGAAGCACGAGCCTTTCAGGGCAAAATGTCCTGCACAGTCCTTGCAAGTCCCAGATGGGTGTTGCCAGATGGAAACAGAATCTTTTTTGCTTGGTGACTCCTAAAGTATCAGTTGTGCCTGGTGACTCCTCGAGTATCAGAGTATCATCTCCTTTCTATGGTAGTGATGTACTGAAATTTGTGAAAGCATAAATGAAATTTGCCTTCTATTGCCAAGGAAGGCCTGGGCTGTGTAACCAATGCAAAACACTTCCTGATCATGGCTTTAAAGGAATCAGGTTTTCCCTTTTTTTTTAAATGAATTAGGGTTTCTCAGAGAGAGGGGAAATTCAGTCAGTAGCAGAAACAAGATATATCCACCTCTTCAAGGGTCCTGTGTCATCATCCATCCTATTTTTATCCACTAGCACCAGCTGCTGGATAGTGGTGGAAACAGAAAAACTAATAGAATTCTGAAAGCTGGTTTAAAAAGCAGCTGGAAATGCAGCGATAGAGCCACTGCCTCCTTCCAGCTCTCACAGCTGGGCATCTTGGCCCTGGGCCTGCTGAACCCCCAAGGGTCATGTTGGGACCACTTTGGCAAAGTGTCTAAGGCAGAAAACAGAGAGGTCGAACTGTGATGCCTAAAACAGGCCAGCCAGTGCCAGATGTGGCCTTCCCCTCTTCTCTTTCCCTGACTTGCATGGACATCAGGGTCCTGGCTGGAGACACACCCCCATGGATTACTCAGGGGACACAGCCGTGCAGAAAGGACTCTTGGGGAGGGGCATTTGGGAGCTTTCCCCAGGCCTGGGATGGGAGGGCAGCTGGCAGCCTGCCACCGCTGCACATCCGCTGGGGCTGGGAACCGGAGGCTGACAGCTCTGCCAGAGTCATTTGCAGCGGCCCCGTGCGTTCGGGCGCCCGAGAGCTTCCTCTGCTTCGCTCACATGAGGAGGGCTCCGCACTACTTGGCCGTGGCAGCACACTGGGGCTGTGCCTTTTCCTTCTCTCTGGCCACAGCCCGGCTTGTCCCCCATCTCTAGGGACATCTGGGAGTGACCCCTAGGGCCATGTTAGCCACAGCACGGCATCAGATTTGCAAGCACAGTACTGCTGCACCCTGCCAGGGAGGGGAGCCGGGGCAGCCCCCATCCCCAGGGACGCTGCTGCCCTCAGCATTGTAGCATGAAGCCTCCCTGTGGGAGGGTGGCTGCTGGGTGAGACAAACCCCACGAGTTTGAGTCAGGGCAGAAAACAGAGCCAAACCCTGCAGACCCACAGAAACCCTTTATTTTGCATCTGGTGAGCTTGCCTAAGAAAGCATGAGCCTCTGGGCTGAGAGCTGCCTAAGTGCAGCATGTCGGTGCGGGCAGAGCCCGTCCAGGGAAGCGCTGACCCACGGCCGTCCTGAGCCTGCAGGATTTCCCCACTTGCCGTTATTTGATCCGTGTGAAGATGCTGGTGCCAATCCTGCAGAAAACACCAAATCAGATGGGATCATGTATGCTGTGGAGGGTACAGAGGGAAAACCAAGGGGGGCATTGTGTGGTTGACTGGGGTACTACAGGTTCAAATACCCTTTAGCAGAGGCTGTGCCAGGTGCTGGCATCTTTTCCTCCTCTTTCCCTGCTGTGGAGAGTGAAAAGATGGTCCTGGAGGGGACCCCACTTTGGCCAGACCCCATCCTGGGATCCCCCACACTGAGGCACATCTGGCATGCAGGAGTAGATCATACACGGATGCTCCTTAGCCCTTGCACACCACTGGTGACAAATCCATTTCACCCTCACGGTCCTCCCATGCTTCACCCTGTGGGATTTCTCCCTTCTCCAGCCTGAGATGCAGGAGACCCTGGCAGAGCAGTGGCTGGGACCCAGCACTCACCGTGTGGCTTTCCAGTCCTCATCAGGACTGTCAGCCACCTCTCGTAGGAGCCACAGGGCATGCAGGGTCTCCTCCCTGTTGGTGTCTACATAGCACTGGCCCAGGAAGACAGTTGTCCGGGCAGCCTCTGAGTCTGGAAGGGTTTAAGGTGATGTGAGTCAGGCAGTGACAAGGTCACCCTGTGTCCTGCTGGCATCCTTGCTACAGGATGATGGCCCTTGCTGCCTACCTCGGAGCCGCCAGTTCACGGTGAAGTAGAAGGTGGGCTGTGGGACCAGCCCTGTGTCTTGCTGGGAGCCCTCCAGTGGTGAGGTGAGGAGTTCCACGTGGCCAGCAGCAGGTCCCGGCAGGTAAAAACCGGAGAATCTGTTGTCCTTGTCCAGGGTGGACACAACCATCCGGCAGCCGGTGTCACTCCGCCACGACCCGGAGAGAAGACACTGCAAGGCCAGTGCTGTGGGTTGGAGTGCCCAGGCAGGGAGGGGGGCATCCTGCTCCCACCCCTTCACCCTGGCTCTGCCCAGAGATGTCTGCAGCACTGAGTGGTGTGCCGCGGACCTGATGAGCCACTGGCATTGCCACCTCAGTGCGAGCGTCGTGTCTGAGCACCGATTGCCTTCAGCTCAGCCGCTGTCCAGGACGGTTCCACCCACCCAAGAGGGAGTGGGTCCCCCCATGCTAAAGCAGCAGGTGTGCTGCTTTTCCTACACTCAAGGGATGAAAACAGGAGCTATCTGTGGTATGGCTCTGTTTGCCTTCCTCTGAATGATTTCCTGGAATGAAAAGCGTCCTTGCAGGAGCAGTCCCTTCCTCCCAACCTTGTCACAGCTTCCATCAGCGCTGCACAGTGCTGTTCCCACCAGTTCCAGCAGCCCAGCCCTGTCTCCCTGTTGAGTTATGATGCCCCAGCAGCAGAATTTGGGGTCTAGCAGGGTGTCAGCACCACATCCCCACTGTCACGTCTCCTCATACCTTCCTCTCCACGGGGGAAACACACACTGCCAGGGCAAGGGCGAGGACCAGGGCAAAAGCAGTTCTCCCCATGGCTGCAAGGCTGCTAAGAGCTCCCCCAGCCCTGCAGCCCGCCCCCCTTTATAGGGCTGTAACTGGAGCCCCACCAGCACCAGGATGGCAGCTGTGAGATGAATGGCTTGATGTCAGGGTGCCCGGGACAGGCAAGGGAGGTGAGAAGGTCTGCATGACCTGGTCAGCGCTGAAGGAACACAGCCATAAACACGGCTGTGCAGAGGGATGGGAGTACAAGCTTTTCATAAGGCCCTATAGTAGCCTGGAAATCAACACCTTCTTTGGGAATCTGCCTCCCATGCACGAAGGCTGGAAATTACCACCTATTTCAACATTCACCTCCTTCCTGCTTTACTGGTGCCACTGCTAGACCAGCATCCTGAAGCGCTGCGTGAGAGGGAAGGCTCACTCATTTCAGAAACAAAAACTTTTCTCCAGCCTCTTCTGGGTATCAGCTGCTGATTTTGAGACTTTTGCTTTTACTTTTATGAGAGTTAGAGGAAGAAGTAACTGCAGCAGCATTACTGAGGTCCCAGCAAGTGTGTTTGCTAAACACACAGAACATGATAACCAGCGCCGTATTCACACTTCTTCCTTGTATTTTCTGCCCTAAAGGACCTCTGATGTACAAAATGCAGTGGGCACTGTCCCTGTGCTCCTGAGCCATCCCTTTGCTGTGATGCCTGGAGCAGGCATATGGCTGTGGTTGCTGAAAATTCTGGTGGGATTCAGCCTGAATCAACACCTGCTGTTTCCAACACAAGCTGTGTTTGGGGCAGGGGATGTTGGGAGGGATGCAGTGTGCAAATTGGGGGCAGGGGAGTGCCCCTTTGGGGTGGCACTTCTTAGTGACCACACTAGCCCTGGCACACCCTGGCACCCTGTGCTCAGCACATCTCTCTCTCATCTAGGTAGCCTCAAAAGCTGGGCCGAGCAGAAAACACTTCTCTCCTAACACATCCCTCCTCCTTGTTGTCTTTTTCAGTCCCAAACTCATGGCCTATCACAGGGGCTCAAAAAAATTCTCCTGGGGATCTTCTTGCTCTCATCCTGGGTGGCACAGTCTGTTCTTTTGGCCTGACACCACCTCCTGCCTTTCTGTGCTGTTTGGCAGGGACAAGCCACCTTGTTAGAGATCCCAGGGTGGTGGCAGACATCCCTCCACTTCATGGCACCGTGCTGCAGCTTTGCTAGAGCTGGGCCAGGCTTGATGGACTGTGTGGCCACGGTGCTGTTATCCCTCAGGCTGGGATATTTTTGTAACACTTCCGCAAGAGGCTTCCTCTTCACCCACAGACCTGCCAAAAGCTTTGTGTCGAAAGAGTTGGCTAAGTCTGCCAGGTGTCTGCAGAGGCCAATAGAGTGGCACTGCCAAAATTCAGTGGCAGAGAAGGGGAAAATCCCTGAGTGTAACCCAGGGGATGGTAAAGGATGAGATGGG
Source organism: Corvus kubaryi (assembly GCF_017639235.1). NCBI lineage: Eukaryota > Metazoa > Chordata > Aves > Passeriformes > Corvidae > Corvus > Corvus kubaryi. The sequence goes on from NW_024581096.1 coordinate 13,785,681, forward strand.
ATGGGATGGGATGGGATGAGGACTTTAACTTATGCACATTTTACTTGGGCTGCTGGACAGCACAAAGGAAGTGCTTAATCAACATCTCAAATCTACTGATAAAGTTGCCTCCATTGCCCAACTCTACAGAGCATGGAGCCCCAGTACTGGAAGGGGTCTGGTGGGAATGGATGTGAAGGCACCACAAGGAAGTGAGCTGGATTCAGGATGCTGGTGCCAGTTCTGCCACCATCAGGCAGGCAGGAAATGATGACACAGGGTGGAAGTTTGGGTTTAGAGGAGATGGGAAATGAGCCCGGGAAGGCGGATGGATGGGATCAGGGAGACATGCAGACATCCCTGGGGAAGTGCAGTGGTGAGACCTCACCTCAGCAGGGGTATCTTTGGGGACAGAAGGTGTATCAGGGACAGACTTTAAAAAAAGGCAACCACAGCTGATGATTTTTAAATTTTATTCTCATTTGGGAGTCAGGTTTTTCTTGCCTTGTTGAGGGGTCAGGTTCATCATTGGGCTGACGAAGACACATCTTCACAGGGAGGGGACAAACTCGGCAGGATCTTTCCTTTTGTGGTGCGTTTGCGTGTGAAGACATTTCTGCCCACCCTGTGAGAAGTTGAGAGTTCCTGTGGGATGACCCACAGACACTGCCCACTCAGAGCTGCCAGTGCTCACAGCAGTGATGGGGTGTCCCTAAATGCACCCCAATTTTCCTCAAGCGAGGACACCTCTGTGGGATTAGTGTCCCCCGTATCCCACCACTACCTCGTGGCTTTCCAGTCCTCCTCAAGGGATCCGACAGCTTCACGCAGGAGCCACATGGTGGTCAGAGTCTCCTTTCCACCTGCATCCACAAAGCATTGCCCCACGAAGGCGGTGGTGGCATCTGGGAGGAAGCGCTTATTGGGAGATCCACGGGGAAACTGGCTGCCATTCCCCACTGCCCTGCCAGACACAGCTGTGTTCCTGCTCCAATGGCCACACAACCACCAAACCATGCTGGGGGGCCCCGCCCTTCTTTGTGGCTCCCTTGGACAAGGCAGGATCTGTAGCACCACATCCCACTTGCGCTAACAGGGTCTGAACCCACTGTGGTCACCCCAAAGATGTTGGGTGAGGAGGGGCTGCCCTGTCCAAGCCCAGCATTGCTCCTTAGCCCCACATCCTGCAGGTGTTGCTGCTTAGCTGCACCAAAGCAGCACCCAGCTGAATTCCTGGCAAAAGAAAATTGCCACTGTCTGCATGTGTGGCTCCCATTGATACTGCCATGCCATCCCCAGGTGTCCCAGCACTTACTGGAGAACTTGTCCCAGCGCACAGTGAAGGCAAAAGTGGACCAGCCCTCCTCTCCAAGCTGCTGCTGAGCACCCTTCAGGGGGGAGATTTGGGCACAGCCCCCAGAGAGGGTGACTCGTGTGAGGTATTGTCCCTCGAAGTCCCCGTTGTCCCTCAATGCTGAAATCTCCATCAGTGAGCCCTGGTCATTCCTCCACAGTCCGTTAAGCTGGCACTGAAGGAATACAGCCACATGCTCTCTGTCCCCACACACAGAGGGACCCCATCCCTGCTGCTGCCCCACACCAGGAGCCACGAGCCCTGCTGTGAGTGCAGGACATGGCCATCCCTAATCCCAGTCTGGGGAAATGCTGCCCCAGAGTGCTGTTGGCTGCTGAGAGGATGGTGGAGCAAGGCCAGAATGTCCCAGCCCTGCAGCATGCGCGGTATGCCCAGACACAGACCCCATGGAAGGGGGTGCCACATGCATGGTGCTCCCAGGCACAAACCCCGAGGGATGGAATGCCCTGTGCATGGTTCCCTTGTGGGAACAAATCTTTCTGGAGGTGGTACCAGGTGGCTGAGGGTGATCCAGGGATACCTTGCCCTCTGCCTGGACTCGGTGCTTGCAGAGCTCTCCTGCTTGTCTAAGCCTAAAATGGCATTTAAGAGAGAACTCCTGCATCCCAGTGCCATGTCTGCCGCGCTCCCATTGTCACCCATCCCTGTACCTTCCTCTCTGCAGGAGCAATACTCTCTGCCAGGGCCACGGCGAGGACCAGGATGAAAGCGCCGCTCCCCATGGCTGCGGGGCCGTGCGATGCCCGGCTCAGCTCCCTCCCTGCCCTGCATCCCAAACCCCTTTATAGGGCTGTAACCGGAGCCATGACGGCTGGCAGCTGCGGCGTGAGTGTCCTGATGTCAGCGTGCCCAGGTCAGGGGAGCTGAGGGGGTCTGCGTGACCTGGGCAGCGCTGGAGGAACGCTGCGGTGAGCACGGCTGTGCACGGAGGTGGGGATGATTTACACATCCACTGTCCAAGAGGCTCTGCCGACCCGTTCCTTGCTCAGTGCCCGAGCCCTGGGGGCGGGCACGGCCTGACACTGTCCCACTGCCACCGACCCAGTGCTGCCACCTAAATACTGCACCTAAAGGCTGCAGCAAGAGCAGTCCGGCCAGCTCTGCTCCGCTCTACTGACATCACCATGTGTCTGCCAGCAGGGGCTCACCCCTGTGACCGTCCCCTCCGGCACTGTAAGAGTCTGCTGCTCTTTCTAAACTGTTTTTCGTCCTGGCTGTGCTGGGCTTTCCTTGGGTTTGGGACCTAAGACTGTCGCTGTAGTAGGAACTGTTGAATCAATAATTTTTCCAAGTGCAGAAGGGCTTTCCTGGAGGATATGTAGACATTAAAATTTGCTTGTCCCTGTGGGAGGGTATGTCCTGTGCCCGGTGCCTCCCTAAACCTTGCCACATGCATGATGCTTTGAGGGTGGGCAGGGCCCTGTCCGACCCTTCCCAAGGGGCTCCTGATGGTGCAAGACTGTAATGGGGGTGCTCAGACTGCCTGGCATTGGCCCAGGGACAGACACATCCTCTAAGACATCGCCCTAAACAGGTGAATGTGTCACTGCCAATGCTGCAGGGGAAGACAGAGGTGGCATCTGGCTGTGTCTGGATCATGGGCTGCCCAAGCACAAGGGATGAGATCTGCTTTCACAATCCTTCTCATCTTTCCTGGGCCTGAAGACAAGGAAACCCGCTCTCCTCTTCCTCAGGGAGCAGGATCCAGTGTTCAAATTGCACTTCGTTTTTAATAAAAAAAATTACAGAGATGTATTCAACTCTCATCCTGGGGACTTGCTCCAAAAGCCTTTGGGATCTTGACACCCCTTGTCTTTGCTTGCTGCCCAGCTGGCTCCCAGCACCCAGGGCTCAGCACTCCCCCATGGACTCCATGCAGCACCAACAGGTGCAGCCCCAGGATAGGCAAGCGCCCTGCAGCCCACCCACTGGCTTTCCAGTCATCCTCGAGCATGTCAGCCTCATCTTGAATGATCCATGTGGTCTTCAGTATCTCCTTCCTGTCATCTATGAAGCATTGGCCTGAGGAGGAGGTGATGAAGTCTGCGGTCTGTGAAGGGATGGGACGAGATGGTGCTGAGATGGGGCTGTCCCTATTAGGCAGCCAGTTTGTCAGTGGGAAAGGCTGCTTGTGGGTCAGCCTTTCCCCCTCCCCAGCCTGCTGTCCTGCTGGGACCTTGAACAGGTGTGGGATATGCCCTCATCCACACAAAGGGTTTTACTGACAAATGTGATTAACTCAGCTGTAGGATGGGGAGGCAGAACACATCTGGGAGGGTGCCCTAGTTCTGAACCAGCCCAAGGAAGGGCTGAGAATGTAACTAAGGAGCTCCTCCATTCTCTCAGGATGGCAGTCTGCGCTTGGCAAGGCTGCAGCTAGAGCAGGGCCATGGAGAGAGGTAGAAGAGCAGAGTGCAATGCGTGGTCCTGACCAGAGGACCGCGCAGAAACAGTGGAGGGGATGGCAGCTATGTGTCCTCACTCACCAGTGAAGTTGTGGCTTGAAAATCAAATTTCCTCTTTTGTCATCTCTGCAGAGTGGCATGGTACTGGGTTTTGCTTGGGCACACACCCAAACCCACCAGCCATGGAGTCCCACGAGTGACCTGGGAGCTCCCTCCCTCCATCTGCTTGGGTGGATCAGCAGCTGCACTGAGATGTTGGGCACCATGATGTTCAGTGTTGAGACATCTGTAAACGGTCGACAGGAGCAGTCCCCGCAGAAACGGTTGTGTAGGACAGTTTTCCATATGTGGTCAAGACATGGAAGTGCCGGGTGACCCCTGCAGTGGAAACTCCTTCTCCATTCTAACAGTGACTATCTGCTTGAAGGGATTTGATCCTTATGCAAGCATCACCCCATGCCAAGATCCTAATAAATTAATTTTTCAAGGTTTTTATTTAACTGATACACTGTGTGCACGAGCACCTGTGCCACACAGATGTCCGTGTGATTGCAGGTGCCTCCTGCTTCTGCCAGCTCCCCCTGCCCCTGGAGGCATCCACAGTGTGTGAATGACCTTGATCAAGGCTTGCCATGCAGCAGAAATAGTGGGTTTTCCTCTCAGGGTCTGCAGCAGGGCTGAAGGGGAAGCCCTGCTCACATTTGTCTTGCTGATGAGGCCGTGATAGATGAAAACAAATGGTGCTGGGTTTGCAGACCAGCACCGTGAGCAGGTTTGCAGCTGGATAAAACCCAGATCTGGCGGATGCTGAATGTGCACGAGGAAACATCCCCACCTTTAGCCACTCCCAGATGTCTGCAGGCACCTCTGGCACACCATGTCCTATGTCCTGTCACCCCATATCTGAGGGGTGCCAGGGATGTGTTGCAGCTTAGCTGGGTGCCCTCATAAAGGGACTGGCCTTGCAAACATCTCTGCCAGCTCACACCCACCCCACCTCTCACAGGCACGGTGTCTGCCTACCGGGGTTTGCAGGATGCTCCAGTTGGGGTCAGCATCGATGCCTTGCTGAAGTACCCTGGGAATGCTGCACAATCTCTGGAGAGCTCTGCCCTGGGGAAATGTTGGCATGAAGGCAATAACAAGGTCTAGAGGATGCATGCAGTGAGGCTGAAGGCTTAGCAGGTGCCTCAATGCTGAGCTGGACATGCTTCAGGTGAGAGCAGAGTCCAGTGGTCCCTCTGCCCCTCACTTTCCCAATTCTCAGCCTCCTCTAAAAGCATGTAAAAGGTTGTGTGGATACATACATGCATAGCAGAGAGCTGGTGTAAAGGCTTTCTGGTCAGAAAGGCTGTAAGGGAACTGAAAAAGCTGGAGAAATGCCAGCAAGGCACTGAGAAGGGAAGAGCAGCACCACTTTAGACGGGGAAGATGAATGCCAAGGAGAAAGACGTGAGGAGCAAACCACATGCAAGTGTGCAACAAGGCAGATGAAAATCCAGGGCAGGCAAACTTACTAAAGCCATAGGTGCTGTTAGTAAAGCTCTCCCACGTGCAGCATTCACGGGAGAAAAACCAGGGGAGCAGTGGGAAGTGGCAGCCCCAGCAGCTCGGTTCTATTTTTAAGTTTGTCAAATCCCAGGCAGTATGCTCAGGGCATGCAGCACTGTCCCAGGTTATTTTGAGAATGAAAGACACAGGGTCTAAGCTCAGATTCAGATCCAGAGCTGATTTCCTGGAAATCATTTGCTTTGCCTTGGAGGGGTGCCCAAGTCAGCACAGGCACTGCCCGTTTCAGTCAGTCACATAATCCACTGGGCAGAGATTTGAGGCTGAATTTGCTGGTCATGGCTTTTCCAGTAAATCACATGTTTCCTAGGAAGAATTTTGGGCTGGATGTACTGCAGCTACTGTCCCTGTGTGGCTGGTACAGAGCAGCCTTTGGCACTTTTCAGGAGTGTGGACACAGCTGAGACCAGTCACCTGCCTGCTTGAGGGCAGTGTCAGAGCCAGCGGCCCCCCCAGCCAGGTTTTTGGGATGCAGAAGAGTTCCCCAGCCTACCCTCCCTGACCTTCAACAGGAAAGAGGGACTGCTGGTCACACTACGTGTCAGAGGGATACTTTGGGGATACACCATCCTGTTTGGTCTGGAAAAGGGGCTTCCTTAGGACCAGTCTCTTCCCAGAATAAGGGAATGAGGGTTTCATTCCACACCCACCCACCACCACGTTTTAGCCCAGCTTTTCCAGGACATATCCACAGACCGCACAAGGTTGTGTTTAAATATCTTTAATTTTATTTGGTGTTCTTTGATATATCTTCCTCCAGAGCTGGTAACATCAGGACATGCTAGTACATGCTGATCCTGCTGAGGGGACTACTGTCTCCCAAGTGTGGCTAGAACAAGATGCTTCTCCCCCCTTTCAGCTCATTCGAGTGAAGGTGTTGCGGCCAATCCTGTGGGGAAGCAGTAGCTCATTGGTGCCCAGCCAGTAGCAGGGTAGGGATACCAGATGGTTTGGGGGTACCTTGGCTCACCTGGTGGCTTTCCAGTCATCTGTCTCCGAGTCGACTTTCTCCCGCAGCAACCAGGAGGTGTGCAGGACCTCCTTCCCATCAGCCCCATTGAAGCACTGGCCCACAAAGACAGCTGTGGAGTCTAAAGCAGTGGTGGCTATTAGCATCCCAACAGGACCCCAGCTGATTTTGGAGCTTCACAAGCATCCATGGGTTTAATGCTTGTGGAGCCCGTGTGGATCCTTGTATTTGCAGGGAAATTTTGTGTACCACAGATGTTGTCGAAGCAAGCCCCTGTGCTGCCTTACTCAAACATTGTTTTGGGAGGTGTCCTGCTGTCTGCTGACACCATCCAGAGTGGGGAGAGATCGGGGAAGGAGAGACAGGGGACAGGAGAGAGAACAGAAGGATTGGAATGGGCACTGGGACCTGCCTGAGCTCCCCTCTCCATCCCACTACCCCATCCAACAACAGCTGTCATGCAGCTACAGACCTGAGAACTTCTTCCAGTTGACCGTGAAGCCAAAGGTGTCTTGTTCATCCTTATCCAGGTGCTGGGAGCCAACCAGGGGGGATGGCTGGATGGGGCTCTTGGCACTTGACACGGCGGTGTGGTACTCCCCAGAGAAGGTTCCATTGTTGTCAACGTTGAATACATGCATTTTGGAGCCCAGATCATTCTTCCACCAGCCAGTCAGGTTGCACGGCTGGGAATGAATAGACGTGTCCCTGGGGGCTGCCTGTACACAGCCCTTGCAGGCTGAGCCCCCTGCCCACAGCCCCCAGTGCCCACAGGGTGCGGGCACTCACCTTGATATTCCTTGTGCTTTTCCACTGGCTGCTTGTGGCTGCCTTTTCCTCTTTCTCGCTGGCCTTTTTCTTCTCAGGGTCATCACCTCTCTGGCAGAAGAGCTTGGAAGAGAACAAAAACACAGGTCAGGCTGTGGATGGTGGCACTGCAGAGTGTTGCTGGAGTCCTGTGAGTGCTCTAGCATTCATTTTTAAAAGACATGATTTATAAAGTTGCTGCTATCTCTGCCATGTCAAGGGGGCCAAAAGCTGGGGTAAGCCAAGCAAAGCGGGGATGTGAAGAGGAAAAGTGAAAGATGGGAGCCCTGGACAGGCAGGAACCTGGGCAGGACCCCTGCTGTAGCCCTGGCAGGTGAGCTGTGTGAGTCCAGGGCGCATCTGCCCGTGTTTGTGGGGACCTGTGCTGTGCTCAGCATACATACAGCACGACAGGGAAGCCCACTGGGATGGGCACAGCCCTCAGGTCCACGGTGGGCTCAGTCTCAGCCAGAGCCCTGCACATCCCACCTGCAAGGCTCTGGCTGGAGTTCCAAGCACTGCCTGTTCTCTCCCACACCACGCCGTCCGAGACAGGGGCAAGTCACCCCCTGCGGCAGGGTCCCCATGCTTCCCCCGCCCCAATTCCCTCCAAGTCTCCACGAGGGAAGTGGAGGATTTCCAAATGCATGCCCCTTGCACCAGGGAAGGAATTCCCACGCACATCCCTCCCAGGCACACGGACAGCCCTGGAGCATCTCTTCCCTCACCTGCCTCGGCTGGAGGTCCGGTCTGGATACCCTCTGGAGCAGGGGATCCTCCTGTTGCCGAGTATTCCCCCCCGCAGAAGGGTCTTCCACACGTGTCCCATCCCTAACAAGCGCTGCAGCTCCCAGATCATATTCCACCCTCCGGTGAGTCTCCCACTCGTGTCCCTCCCTGAACACCGGGACCCCCAGGCGTGCTCCCACGCCGACTTTCCCGGAGCCGAGTTTCCCGCGCGTGTATCCCAGCAGGAATTCCCACCTGAAAGCCCTCCGCCACCGCGGCCAAGGACACCGCTACAGGCAGGGCGACAACGGAGAGGACGCGGCGGCTCATCGGGATGCGGCTCAGGATGCAGCTCGGGATGCAGCGGCGGCAACGAATAGCGCCGTGCCACTCACTCACAGACTTTTATTTTTCGGCTCTGCCACTGCTTTCCGGGAAAGCCCTGGGCGGTACCGGAGGAGGGGAGTAGAATAGGGACAGGAAAGGGAACAGAGACGGGGACAGCGACAGGGGTGGGGGCGGGAAGGAGTTGTAGGTTGTGGTGGGATGGGAACGGGAATTGGGGTGGGGATGGGGGCAAGGATGAGGGGTGGGGGATATGCACATGGATGGGGACGGAACAGAGGGATGGGGATGGAAGCAAGGGTGGGAGGGATGGGGACGGGGCAGGGATGAGGGATTGGAGGCAGGGATAGGCATAGGCATGGGCACTGGAACAGGGGTGAACATGGGAGTAGGCAGAAATAGGGATGCAGGAGGGGTTGCGTGGGGCTGCCCACTGACGCCACCCAGCCTGGGGGTTTTTAGTCCCATGTCTACAGGTTGAGGGCTGTTTCCATCCTGCCCTGCAGGAGCTGTTGTGTCCTAAAGCACCCTCTGGTCACGGCAGGGGATGGACGGAAGAGCAGAGAGTCATGAGGGCTGGGTAAGGTATGTGTGCAGGGACAGCAGGTGATCTTCAGTGGGTCCAGGGATTTGGAAGATGAAGGAAGCAAACCTGCCCCAATAGCAATAGGAAGGCACTTTTTTTTTTTTTTTTCAGGTTTGCAAAATTGCAGGCTATTGCATAATAGGGCACTGCAGGCTGGAGGTGAGCAGCCCAGGTAGCACCTAAGGCAAGAGGAAAAGGCAAATTAAAGGGCAATAAAAGGGCAGGATCACGTCAAGGTCAGGGACAGGATGTGGGATGGTTAGGACAGCTGATGATCACAGACTATGATAAAGAAGAGGTGCCACCTCCAGTGCTGATTTCTTGTAAACTCTCTGGTTTTACTTTCAGTTTCCCTATTAAGCAAGCACAGTGCTTGCATCATCCTGTGTACTACTGACTGCCCTCTCAGGAGAAACCAGGAGCCAGGGAATTTGCAGGTGTGGGGGTAATGAAATGACAAAAATCAAGTCTTATGCCCTGGGCCAACATGGTTCTGAGTCGCCCTGTGCCCCACTGTGCGGGACTCCCAGCCTCACCCTCCACTTCCTCCTGGGTCCCAAGGCTTTAGCCTCACAGACCACTCAGAGAAGCTTTTGGGTGCTTGTGGTGCTGGTGACAGCCACAGTGGGCATGTGGGGAGGGGAAGCAGCAGAATGAGCCCAGCACGACCAGGGCAGTGCCAAGGATCAGTGGGGATGAACTGAGGGCTCTGTGTGGAATGCAGGTGCGAGGATGAGGATGCAAGGGTGAGGATGAAGGGCTGAGGATGAGGATGCAGGGGTGACTTTTGACCAAAAGCTGGACCACCAGGCACATCAACCAGTTGTGCTCAGTCAGTACAAGCACACCCTGGAGAGTCTCAGGTGTGTGCACTCTCTGGGAGCAGCCCCAGAGCCCAGCAGGGAACGAGGGAAAAGCGCAAAGGCTGAGGAAGGCTGGGGAAGGACAGGCACACTGTGAGAGGAAGAGGATGGTAGACAGGCCCTGACAATTTCTCGGGACACTGTGTGCTTTCTGCCCCAAAGTCCCTGCTCCATCCAGCAGTCTCTTCCCCCAGCAGCCCTGCAGCCCACAGGCAGCATTGTCTTTCACCCCCTTTGCACCTCTCCCTGCCCACACAGCTTCTCCCTGTGGTGCTCAGGAGCAGGAGCTAGGAGCTGTGCCTCATGGGTTAGGTAACTAATTCATGGGCTGCCGAAATGGTGGATTAGTGAGGTCAAGTGTTAGATCAGTGAAAAGGGCATGGTACCCTTATTTGATTTGTTTCCTGTCCGAAGGAGCTGATAAAATAGAGTTTAATGTTCAGATAACATCCTGTGAATCTGAACGCCAGAAAGGATCTGTATCCTGTTCCACCCTCTGGCTGATAAGGTGACAGCCAGCCAATGGGAAGCACACTGTACACCTGCCTACATGCAACAGGTACACCTTCAGGATCTGGTTTTACCCACCCAGTCTGCCCAGTAGCTCTGCCTGGAGTCCCAGGTCTCTCTCCTGGTCCCTTCAGCATTCAGTCTGGACTTTGGACCACCCCAACACCCCAAATTCCCTTCTGTGGGGGCTGGCACCCAGCTCTCCCCCATATGTGCATGCAGCACTGAGACTCCCATCCAGAGCAGCAGCTGGAAATGGAGTTTGACAGGAAGATGGGGCAGAGTGGGGTGCAGAGACACGGGATGAGGCCAGGTGAGAGTGCTGGCTTGCCCACATGCAGCTTTCACCCAACCCTCAGCTGTGCGGTATCCTACTGCCCCACACTGGGTGTGCTGCCTGGAGCCACCCACCTCAGGGCCCCTGTCAATGTCCCAAATGGGTGCACAGGCAAGAAGGCACCTGTTGAGGCCTGAAGCCATGCTCAGGAAGCAGAATTACTCAGCTACTGTCCCTCAGCCCATCTTTCCCAGCCTCTCCAAAACACTTCCCTGTGCTCCCCCTCCCAGCACCTTGCTCTGCCCATGGCCACAGAATGGCTGCTTGTATCCCAGGGACACAAGGGACACAGCTCTCTGCCGTGTGGAGAAAGTTTTATTTGGCTCCATGTGTGAGGGCAGCAAGTGTGGGAATGGGGAGCCCCACCAGCAGGTTGCTGGGAGGTGCTGGGAAGAAGCTGGACAAGGTGAGGGTGTGTTTCCTTGTCAGGAGCCCAGCTTGGGACTGTGGAGAGGCTTGGAAATGCAGAAGGACAGCAGGGTGCAGGCAGCACTGGTCCCTGTTCCCATCACTTGATGCGGGTGAAGATGGAAGTGCCGACTCTGTGAGGAAGATGCGTCAGCAGGATGGGAGGGAGGGCTGTGGGGTGAGATGGCAGGGGCAGAGCTCACCTGGTGGCTTTCCAGGTGTCCTTGTGTGACAGGGACCTCTTCCCGCAGGAGCCACATGGTCTCCAGGGTCTCTTTCCCACGGTGATCCACAAAGCACTGCCCCACAAAGGCAGTGGTGGAATCTGGCAAGGTTCAAGTGATGGAGAGGGAGGTGAGGGCCTGCACCTCGAGACAGGGAAACCTGGGCCACCTGATCCTGGCAGACAGACAGGCAAACACCACCTGCTACATGCCCTGGACAGAGAGATGGACTTCCCTGGCCAGGTGGATCACTTCCACATCTCCTGGACAGAGAGTTGGGCATCAGCCCTGCCATGCCACTTGGACAGACAGATGGACACCCCCATCACCTCTTCCAGACAACCCTGCCACCCACCACAGACAGACAGCTCTCCCACCACCACTTCCCATGGCAGGAGTGAGTGTGTGCGGCCAACCTGTGCCCACAGCTGGGGTTCCTCTGGGGATTTGAGGCACCAGCTGGGGGGATCCCCCCTCCCAGCATGAGCAGAGGATCACTGGCACTGCCATACCTGAGAACTGCCACTGCAGAGTGAAGCCAAAGGGGGGGTGTCTCTTGGCACTGGGATGCTGCTGGACCCCTTGCAAGGGTGACACCAGGATCTGCTTGTTGGTGGCTGCCACCGCAGTGTGGTAGGAGCCCGAGAAGGTCCCAGCTGTGTTCAGGACCAAGATGGTCATATTGGAGCCCAGCTCATTTCTCCACAGGCCCTGCAGGTGACACTGGGGATCGGGAGTCATGTGGGTGGCTTGGGCAGTGCAAGTTCCCTCTCCCCCCCCAGCTTCCCTAAGCAGTGGGATGTGTGTCCCATGGCATGGCCCCTCCGTGTGGCAGCTGGGAACAGCTCATGGGCACCATCTGGGACAGCCCCTCTCCCTCCCTGGGCAGGGCAGGGCAGGGCAGGGCAGGGGCAGGGCAGAGCTGGTACCTCCCTGTTGCAGGGGTAGGCGACCAACAGTACCCCTAGGGACAGCACAGCCAGAGCTGGCAGCTTCCTTGGTCATGGATACTGCAGCATGGCGTGGCATGGCATGGCATGGCATGGCACTGCAGGACGCAACAAGAGCAGACAAACACTCTGTGCTGGGGTGTCACAGAATAGCAGAGCATGGCATGGTGAAAACATGCAACCCTGTGAGCCCTGCACACTGTGCCCCAGGGGTGGCAGAGCCTGGCACAGGACAGCACAGCACAGCAGCCTGTGGCACAGCACAGTGTGGCACAGCACATTGCAGCACAGCACAGCATGAAGTGGCACGGCACGGCACCAGAAAGCACAGCGGGAGCAGGCAGCCCCTTGGCCATTCCCAGTGCACCGCAGGGATGGCACAGCCAGTGTGTGCAGCCCCTCACCCCCACCCTGCACCCGGGGCAGCACAGCACGGCTCAGCACGGCCAGACTCGGCTCCAGAGCTGCCCTTGCCTTCCTGGATGCAGCGTCCCAGGGCACGAGCAGGGCCAGGGCGAGCAGCAGGCAGCAGCCCCGGGTCCCCATGGCAGTGGCCGTGTGCGGTGCCCGAGCTCTGCCTGCGCTGCCCCCGTGCCCGCCCGGCCCCTTTTATGGCAGAGGGGGCTGTGGCCGGGCAGCGGCTGCCGAAGCCGGGCCTCCTGCCAAGGGACAGCCGGTGGGAGGTGGGCAACCTGCCACTGCCCCAGGTAGAATGGGATCCTGTTCCCCTGGGCCAGGTGGGGGTCCCAAGGACGGGGGTGGGGTGGGGGGGTTGCAAAGGAGGACTCTGTGCCATGAAGGGTCACAGCAGAGGACACGTGTCAGGCCTCAGGTATGGTGACAGGAGGGACTGTAGGACACCATGGAGGGTATTGGGAATGTGTGTACTGAGCCATAACGGAGTTGTCCAGAAAAACTGGATTTGTTACCTGGTGCATAACAAGGCAGTAATTACATACCCAAGAGACACACTGGTTATTTATTTTAGTTCCACAAGCCGGGGTCCTCAGCGTTATTCCAAAGATCAAGCACACCAACTATCAAAACATTTTGCTATTTACACATTTTAGCAAACAGAGGCATTAATGTTCGTTGGCTACAAGTTATTTAGTTCTCTTATTAATTACTAATCTCTCTCATATTGGTTAAGGACTCTCTTGTGTCTCATGCTAATTAATCTGCATGCTCAGCCTTTCTCTTCCCTTGAGTTGGTGGGCTTCTTGACTCAGTGGGCCATAAGTCATGGTCTGCCCCTGCCAGAGTTTACCTCCTACCCGGTCGGAGCTGATTCAGCACTGAGTTGTCACCGATTCAGTCGTCTTTACTAGTTTTCTCTTATCTTGGAGGTTTTGCCAAATGTCCTGTAAATTCTGCACTCTTTGTGTCCATTACCACGAGACATCCTCCAGCCCAAGTTTTGTTAACCTCCGCCCAGGTCTGAGATCACTGAAGCCTGTCAAGATCTAAACCTCAACAAGACAGCTCTACCAAGTAATATCTCTTTCTAACCCCCTGAACATAGCTTAGAGCTTGTTAGCTGCTCTCTGTTTCACAGACTAAATCTCCTTTCTTGTTGATTAGGCTCGAAAGCGTAAAAAGATCAAACATAGAAGAATATCCCTTTCTAAGAAATTTTTTACTTATCCCACATTTTGCAACAACATGACAGGAGACTGTGAGTATTTGCAGCAAAGCTTTATTGGGAGAAGCAGTTGGTTGGGGAAGGAGCAGGGCCACACCCCTGGCTCTGCCACCAGCCCGGGAACCCCCCCGCTGCCACCCTCACTCCTGTAACTGCTGGCGGTTGAAGACATTGACGCCGACCCTGCGGGGACACAGAGGAGGAGATGTAAGGGAGGGACATGGCAGTGTCCAAACCCCCACCAGCCCTGTATTCCCCCCTGCATTTGCACCTTGGCAGGACCCCAGGGTCCTTTTTTTCCTTTCTATGTTTTACCCATGCACAAAGCAATCAAGTGAACCTTGCCATCAAGCTTTCTTAAGTTGTGCTAATATCTGCTTACAGATATGAAATAGATATTAAACCTGCCTTTGCCAACGTGTGTGAGAGTGGCTCTGTAAGCGACCTAAACCACTCACTTGTGACAGCCCCAACCCCTCCGGGGTGCACAGGGGACCTGTGCAGGACAGGGGGCTCACCTGGTGGCTTTCCAGTCATTTTTGATGTTCTCCACATGTGATCTCAGCAGCCACATGGTCTTCAAAACCTCCTTTCCATCGTCACCCACAAAGCACTGGCCCGTGAAAACGGTGATGGAGTCTGCAGGGACAGGACAGGAGGTGGAGGGGAGCATGGCCGAGGTGGCAGGTCAGTGGCTGCCCCAGCACAGGGGACAGTAGACCTCTGCTGTCCCCGGCCTCTGGGGACTGTGGGGATGGGAAAAGCAAGCAGGAGGGCTCAGGGGGCTGGGGGTGTCCCATGGAGATGGGCAGACAGTGCAGGCTTCAGCCCCTGCTGCATTTCCTGCAGGCTGGGACTGGGAGCTGACAGTGAGCAAGGAGCTCCAGGGACAAGGATGGGGGAGCCTCGGGGACACCAGAGGGAAGGGAGAGCAGTGGGGATAGTGCAGGGGAAGGCAGGGAATCAGCAAGGACACTGCAGGAAGGGATGGAAGGGAGGCTGGGGTACACAACAAGGATGCTAAGAAAAGATGAAGCACCTGAAAAGCTCCAATGGATGGTGAAGCCAAAGGTGGGCTGGCTCAGCAGGTTTGGGAGGTGCTGGAACCCCTGCAGTGGTGATTCCTCAGTCTTTTTCATAGTGGCTGACATGTAGTAGATGCCAGTGAAGACACCCTTTGCATTCACGTTCATGATGGTCATGTTGGAGCCCAAGTCATTGACCCAGCGCCCGGTCAGGATGCACTGGAGAGAACTCAGCACCGGTGCCTGCAGCCACAGCCCCCTGCCCACCCTGCCCTGTGCATCCCATCCCTGATGGTACATTTTCAGTAGAGAGGCTGTGAGCTCCCAGGGCCAGGAAGAGTACAAGGAGGAAGGGAGTTGCTTGCACCATCTCTGCAGCAGGCAGACGGCTGATGTACCTGGGGATGTGCTCCTTGCAGGTCTCTGCTGATGCTCCTGCTCCCTCTCCTTTTTATTGCTGCCAGGTGGATGGGTGGTACCCAGGGTGCAAGTGGCACCTCTGGCCAGGCCATTGTACAGTCTGTGTGTTTCCAAATTTGGCTGGAATCCGTGGTAATGAATCTACAGGGGAAGGGTGGGACATTTCCAGTCAGCGTAACTGGCGTGCATAACAGTGTCCAGATTTTCCTGAAAAAGACAGGAATTCCCATAACTCCTTGCAGAGGGTTCTATGGCTGCATATTTTAAACACCGCACTGCTAACACTCTTGTACCTTTTACATCACAGTTTTCTACCTGTAATCACAACTAACTTTTTCATACAATTAAATCTATTATTTTATCAGAATATTTATATCTTCCCCAGAGGTCCCCTGCCCTCCCTGTGATACCTGCAATGCTCTTCTGACCTGTTGCCCTGGGCATGCTCCCTTCCACCTCCCTCAGTATACCCCTCAGACTCCATCACTGTCCAGAGGGATCAGGACTCTCCTACCTCATGGGTCTCCCTTGGCAGGAGGCTCGGCCCCTCTGCTATGAAAGAGGCAGAGCCCGGGCACCACACACAGCCACCACTGCCATGGGGACTCCGGGCTGCTGCTGCTGCTCGCCCTGGCCCTGCTCGTGCCCTGGGACGCTGCATCCAGGAAGGCAAGGGCAGCTCTGGAGCCGAGTCTGGCCGTGCTGAGCCGTGCTGTGCTGCCCCGGGTGCAGGGTGGGGGTGAGGGGCTGCACACACTGGCTGTGCCATCCCTGTGGTGCATGTTTTCTCTGTGCCATGCTGTGCTGTCCTGTGCCACCCCAGTACACAGAGTTTGTGCCTGAGGGGCTGCACGTTCTGGGGGTACAATCCTATGCCATGCCATGCTGCACTGTCCATGACCAAGGAAGCTGCCAGCTCTGGCTGTGCTGTCCCTGGGGGTAGTGTTGATCACCCACCCCTGCCATAGGGGGGTACCCAGCACCTCCAGCTCTGCTGCCCTGCCTAGGCAGAGAGGGGTGCTTTTCCAGCCAGTGCCCACACCACTGGTCCCAGCTGCCAGGTGGAGGGGCTGTGTCATGGGACACACATCCCACTGCTTAGGGAGGCTGGAAGTGGGACTGTGCCTCAGCACTGACTGAGACACCCACACAAGCCCCAATGTCACCTGCAGGGCCTGTGCAGAAATGAGCTGGGCTCCAATATGACCATCTTGGCCCTGAACACAGCTGGGACCTTCTCGGGCTCCTACCACACCGTGGTGGCAGCCACCAACAAGCAGATCCTGGTGTCACCCTTGCAAGGGGTCCAGCAGCATCCCAGTGCCAAGAGACACCCCACCTTTGGCTTCACTGTGCAGTGGCAGTTCTCAGATATGGCAGTGCCAGTGATCCCCTGCTCATGCTGGGAGGGGGGAGCCCCCAGCTGGTACCCCACATCCCTCATGGCACCCAGAGGAACCCCAGCTGTGGGCACAGAACTGGCCCACACATCTGTTCCTGCCTCGGGATATGGAGGAGATGTGGGACATGGGATTGTGGGGTTATCTGTCTGTGAGAGCGTCACAAACAGAATGGGAACTTCAGACAGTGTTTATTAAAAAGGCCCTTCCACTGAATCACAAGGTTCAGAAAGGACTCCCTGGCATTATAGAATCCTCCCCAGTGAAGAGTTTGGGCAGAGCTGGATCCAAACTTAGCCCTAGACTTTGTCAATGGATTATGTCTAAAGGATTGTAGAGGTGTAATATAAACTTTGTACAACGTAGTACCACAGGACTGAGGATGGCAAATCAGATCTATTTATATAAAAATAAATTATTTGTTATGATAATCAGACAAAAATTTCTTAGTAAGAATTACTTACTACAGATTAGAAGCTATATGTATTGTATGATGCACTATTTCGGAGCAGCATTAATTATATTAAAGCTAGCAAAACCAATTACAAAGAAGAGCCTGAAGTTACTCATCCGTACTAGTAATTGTGGGCAAATCTCTTTAGTTCAGCCTTAGGGAGGGGGCAAACCTATTTTTCCTCCATAAAGGGCAGAATCTCCACACACATTCTGGGAAGGGGTGTGTAAGAAGATCCTGCCCTTAGAAATTGGGAGCAGGCTTTTACAGTATAAAGTGATTGACTGTCAGCCAGATGTCAGCTGTGTCAGCTCAGCAGCTTTAGATATGTTATCTATAGTATCACCTTCTGGTTCCTTTATTTGGTTCTTTACCAGTTTTATGACATCTTCACCGCTATCAGGATGTTTAACTTTGGGGACTGACTCATTTCAGCATTTTTCAACACCAAAAGCAGCATGACACCCCTTTCTCCATTTACCACTTAGCAGATAGGGAATTGCTCAAGTTGTTTTACTCCCACTCAGGCAGAGCATCCTGCTACAGAAAGGGAACTGGGGTGTCCCTCTCTCCATCCAAGGGATAACAGCAGGGGTGCTGACTATCTGTCTGTCCAGGGAGATCTGTATGTCTGGGGACACAAAGGGAAAGGCAGGGGAGCTCCCTCCTTTCTATCCCTCCCACACCAGGCTGGTACAGCCTTCAAATGCTGCAGTGGCAGAGAAAGAAAGAAAAGGAGGCGAGGTGGTAACCCTGGGCAGAAGGGGACTCGATTTAGTCAAGGGCCTGCAGCCCTGTGGCTCAGCTGCTCCCCACAGAGGCCTTCTCAGGAGGAATGCTCTCGCCTCTGCTGCGTGCAAGGCAGTCCAGGCAGAGCCAGGAGCCAAGCAAGAAGCAGGTCTTGCCTGCTGTCACATCTGGGCAAGTAGATAAGGAGGCAGATCCTGCTCCCTTTAGCAAAACTCCACAAGAGTCAGCCATCACTGGGACTCGTCCACTCCCTGCATCCATAGCCCTCCAGCCCAACCCAAGAAGAAAAAATGGGGGCAGAAAGGATTTCCTCTTTTGGCTTGGCCTGGTGGAAAGAAGATACCAAAGATGAACAAGAGTAGACAGCTAGACAGATTTATTAAGAATTGAAGTGATTTATCCCCTTAAATGTGCTCCACTGCCTGCCCCCGGCGCCAGCAGGGAGGGGGGCCATGGTACCAGACCAGGACCTGCTTCTTGGGCTCAGATTGTCACCATCCAGGGAGCCGGGTCTCCCCTGGGGATTGTATCTGCCACAGGCCCTCCTGGGGCAGAGCCAGTCAGTATGTGCAGTGTCACCCCAGGACAACTACAGCATCCATGTGCCTGAGTGCACCAGTCCAACAATCCTCACACACACATTCACCCACACCCTTTTTCTCCCTGCAGGACAGGTCCCCACCTTACCCAGCCCAATGACTGCAGCAGAGAGGTCTCCTGTGCCCCTGGACAAGGTACCAGCTGCAGTTTGGGATGGCTGGGGAACCAGCAGGCTATCAGAGCCCTGAGCGATGGGGAAGGGGAGGCACAGGCTCCAGCAGCCACTCCTTAACCCACCCCCCTCTGAGGAGACATCCCCGCACCTCTGATCCCCCCGTGTGCTCAGCATCAGTGGCTGGAAGCCCCCTGAGGTCAAGGGCATGTAGTGGAGGTAGGGAAGGAAAACAGCAATGCGAGTACTAGCACAGAGCGGGAGGGGAGGGTCCCTGCCTGCCATCTGCGGCCCCCCCAGCTCGCGGTGCGCCCGCTGCTCTGCCCAGTGCCACGAGGCTCAAGGGTGGGTGGGGCCCTGGGGGAACTGGGCGGGTGCCGGTGCCTGGCCAGCCCGGCGCTCCAGGGCCAGCTGCATGCTCCAGATGCTGAGGGGCCGCATGTAGGCCAGCGAGCGGTACACCTTCTTCTCCCGATAGGCCTCCGGCGTCTGGAAAGCCATGCCCAGCCGTTCCCAAACCGTCCGGTAGCAGCCCTCTGCCGTGCGGAAGCCTTCCTCCACCATGCCCTGCAGGAGAGGAGACAGGACCATCAGCACATCCACAGAGCACACGGAGCACATGCTGGGAAGTGCGGCAGCAGCATCCCCGCTCACCTCCTGGATCATGGTGGCAGCCAGGGAGTAGACCACGCCAATCCAAACCTCGTTGGACTGGACGCTGGAGGTGTCGGGCATGCCGTCGGGTCTCATGCCGTTCACTGCTCCCATGGTGCCGCCCGCGAAGCTCATCACGTTCTTCTCGAAGATGGTCTTGAGCGCGCTGAGAACATGACTCTTGGGGAAAACCTGGCCGGACAGAGATGGGCTCGGTGCTCATGTGGACCCCTCAGGCTGGGTCTGGAGCAGGATTAAATTTTCCATGAGGAAAAGGGCAACACTGTTCGCTGGGTCAATAGCAATGAATTCCCACCTCAGGAAAATAACAGGAGGACATGAAAAGTCTCTTTCCCCGAAAAGAGCAAAAAGCTCCCAGAGGGGAGCAGAGAGATGCTGAACCACATTCCACCTTCCTCCTGGGGAGGCTGACAGCTCATCCAACTAGTCCATCTCCAAAAACAGCTTCTCAACCACAGTCACTGGCCAAGCCCCTTTCCCATCTCTTGGGGGTTTGCTTTGGGGGCCTGGCCAACCACACCATCCTCATTTGGTTTATGTTCATCACTTGCAAGAGAAGCAAGAGCCAGGAGGCTCATCAGCACAGCCCAGGGATGTGCCAGACACTTCTTGCCAGTCTGGTGACACTAGAGCCAGGAGAAGCAGAGGCTGGGAGGACACCAGGCAGGACCTTGCTGGGAAGGCTGGGCAGTCCAACCAGACAGCTTTGGCAGACTCAAAGCAAAAGCAGCAAATTCCTTCTCTCTGTGCTCAAGCCCAGCAGCCCTGCAGACATTTTTACCCAGTGTGGCTCTGGAGATAAGCCATGGGGATGCTGTAGGAATCAGTAAAGGGCTGATGTGCCCTTCTCTGGCAGAAGCTCTTGGGGCACACTTTCTTCAGGACTGGATCACAGGCTGCTCTTACATCACATTTCTGACTCGTTCACTGCTGCCTTGTGCATGCAGCAAGGCCACATTAATGAGGTTACTGACAGGAGTGATGCCAGCAAGGCAACAGATCAAAATACATGGAAAAAAATCACGGAATGTCATAGTAAACAGAGAGGAATTCACCAGTCCCACGTCCAGTGAGCTCAGAGCTCACCAGAAAGCAGGGAGAAGTGCCACCTTCAGCAGCAGCAGTCGGAGGCTGGGCAAAGGCAGGCCAGATTCCGGACTGCACCACGTTTACTCTTTCCTCCCAAAAGGATATTACTGCAGGAGGGCTGGGCCAGATCCTGCCTGGAGCTCCAGGCACAGTCCCAACCCCACACTAGGTTAAACACAGGAGGGAATGACCAGGTAAAGTCACCTGAAGCTCCCCTCTGATTTACCA
This sequence comes from Corvus kubaryi, assembly GCF_017639235.1. Lineage (NCBI taxonomy): Eukaryota > Metazoa > Chordata > Aves > Passeriformes > Corvidae > Corvus > Corvus kubaryi. Next base: position 13,806,133 of record NW_024581096.1, read on the forward strand.
ACAGACAGTGAAGTGGTTTGTCACCCTCTCACAGACAAAGCCACTCCTCCCTTCACTCAGCAGAGGCACTTGCCTGCCCATCTCCACGAGAAAGCTTTGCTCTGACAACTGCCCAAGGGGCATAAATAACCCAGTGGTTCTCCACTGCCCCCCTCTCTTCCAGGTATTGCAGCACCAACAGCTGCTCCGGACCATCTCACCAGACACGAGGAGTCTGCAGCCAGTTCTTCTCTTGCAACTGAAGAGCAACAGACTCTAGGGCTTGGAATAAGCCATAGTTCCCTCTGATACTAATTTTGGACTTTTTAGGGCAGCAAATAACTTGGAAAGTTTCCTACACTTTTTTCAACCGTTTTTAAACAAATAGCACCTTGTCCAGAGCAAACTTCATTGGGGCCAAAGATAACTGCAGTTATACATCCCTGCTGCATGGCCTCTCTGTGAGAAGGTTTTGGTTTAAGATGGATTCCACTGGATCCATCCAACAGCCTCCACTGGGGTGTGCACATTGGGAGAGCAGGCAGGTGCCCCCACACCAGCCCTAATGTGTACCCCGCAGCATGCACCAGCCCTGCTGCTGTTTCCCTCCTGCCACAGGTCCCATCTCACCCCAACCTTACACCAAGCAGCCCCTTCTCTTACCTCAAACTCCCCTTGGTCCAGACCACAAGCTCCGAGAAACCACTGCCCAGCACACTGGTCTGACATGATACTGCTGGAGGTGTGACTTCCACTGCTATCATAGTTGTAGTATTTTCCTGGAAAAGGCAGGAGATAGTTTTAAATCAATAGATTAGGATACTGCTTCATGTGAGCTGTCCCTACACACCACCCTGTGTGGCAGGAGCACAGCTGCTTTTTCCACAAGACTCTTCTTCCTTTCCCACACCTGTTCCCTCCTAGACACCTGCTCCTTCCCCTCCACTCCTTTCCTTTCCCCCATCTTGGAGGGACAGTATCACCCCTTTCTTCCCCCATTCCCCACAAGGCTTCATGATCCAAGGAGGAGCCACCCCCTCCCAAGGGACACATGGCCAGCTGAGCATGGTTCCCCACTGCTGAGCACCCACCATTCCAGAGCCTCCTCTCAAACGCCTCCTTGCCCTTGTTCAGGATGTCCAGGTATTTCTGCCGGACCTCAGTATCCCCGAGCACCTCTGCCATCTTGCACATCATGCAGACGGCAGCCAGCCACAGCCCGCCACAGTAGGCACTGCCGGAGCCAAAGGAGAGAAGCATCAGGAATGTGGGACACCTCAAGGGTTCCACGACAAGTGGGATACAAGGGCCCAGCTCTGAGCTGTGTCCCCACCCCACAGTCCCCATCTCCAGCCCCACCTGCCTCTCTGTCTCACCTGGCTCCATGCACCACCCACGCGTCGTACGTCTGGTCAGCAAAGCCACCGTTTTCAATAAGCCCATCGTTATCCGTGTCAAACTTCAGCTCCGACTCCATCACAGCCTGTGGGAGAGGCAGGAGATGGTCACGCAGCCCTCACATCCTGGAAGCTCCTCTCACTCTGCTTGGGAGCATCCATCCTCTCAGGACGTTGCTTGGCTCCTGAGGGAAAGGGTGATGCCCCACGGGTCTGACCTCCCAGTACCTGGCATACTGGCCACATGTCCTGCAGGTACAGGCAGTCATGTGTCAGGTAGTAGTCACGGTACACCTGCAGCACAAACTTCAGGTTGAGGTCCTTCCAGTCAGCAGTGTCGTGCATCAGGTAGGCGTTGACACGCTGCCATGGCTCATCATCTAAACCAGGACAGACCAGATGCAGCAGGGCAGCAAGCAACAAACACCCCTGCTCCTACACAGGAGCAAGGACTCAAGGGTGCTGTGATCAAGCAGCACTGGAAGAATGTGTTGTACCCAGTGCCATCTCATCTAGTGAGAACACCCTTCCTGCTACTTCCCTCCGTCTCCCTTGTACAAGCTCCATGCAGCACGGTCTTCATCACCACCCCACACCATCCAGCTTTCCACTCCCAGAAAATACAGAATGACAGAATCATTAAAGTTGGAAAAGACCTCTCAGCACTGCTAAATTCACCACTGAACTACCTCCTTAAGTGCCTCATCTACACTTTTTTTAGACACTCCAGGAATGGTGATACCACAACCTCCCAGGCAGCCTGTTCCAACACTTGACAACAACAAACAGTGTATCTCATGCAGCATACCCATTTCCCACAGCTTGGCACCCTCTCTGCTCCCCCACAGGTCCAACAGATCCCTCACCTGGGTCCCCAATGTCATGTGGCACCACGTTCTTCATCTTCACCTGGGCTGTCTGACCACACATCAGGTACTGCCGGGACTGGACATCCTCATTCACCACAGTGACAGCTGCAGAGGACACAGAGGAAGACACATTAGAAGGGCAGCAGAAGCTGCAGAAGAAAGGTCCAAGCATAGGCACAGGCAGCGCCACCAGTACATCAGGCTGCCCTCAGCAGCTCCAAGATCACAGCCCTCTGTAAAGGGTTGAGGGGACACCAGGCTGCTCCCCATCCCCCCCTCAGCAGGGGACATACAGCTGTCATCACCTCCCTAGGGCTGGGTTGGGAAGGGACCATAGTGGGTCAGCCCTTCCAGAGCCCAGCAATGAGCTGTGCTCCACCCCTGCTTGGGGCACTACCGAGCAGCCACCAAGCCCAGCCAGAGCAACAGGGTCTGCAAACAGCTCTGTGTGTCTGCTCTGCAAGGGGCAAGGACAGAGATGGGAAGACCAGGGGCTCCCCCCAGGGCAGGCAGAGACAGCTGTGCACCTCCAGCGTGGCAAGAAGGCACCCTCAGTGCCGGGCACAGAGATGCTCAGGCAGCAACATTCCAGGGCTGCATGTCCTGGGCACAGCAGAGCAGCTGATGGGGGATGCTGGATCCATGGCACACATCTCTACAGCAGCTGCTGTCGCAAATCCTCCGTCTCTTCCTGAGGTGAAGCCCTAAGCACACACTAAGGCAGGGCCTCTGGGGACACTCACCAATGTCATACTGCAGGCTGATCTGCAGCTTGGGCCACAGCATGACGAGAGCGAAGGAGGCGTAGAAATGGACATCATAGGTGTTGTACATCCGGTACTCCTGGCCTGGCAGGACAGGGCAGATGGTGAGGGATGGGGAAGGGAGAAGGGGGGCAGGTCCTCCCTCCACATGGCCCAGGACAAGGGGATCTTTCCCAGCACAGGCAGGGGCTTCCATTCAAAGTGCATTTTATTCTCTACATAAGGGTCTGGAGAATATTTCCTGCCGTATCCTACAGGGCTGCAAGGGGTTTACCTAGGAATAGCACTGCTCCCTACACACTGGAGTGTGAAAACATCTCCATGGCAGGTTAAAAGCGCATGGCTACAGTAATGGGAGGGGATGAATTAGGAGAATCCCTCGCATCCCTGTGAGTTACCTTCCAAATAAGCAAACCTTCCGTACTCCCGCAGAACAGGGAGGAGGTGGGACAGCCCAGCCCCCGCCGGCCCCTGCAGGTCCTCAGCACAGCAATCCGGAGGCACCTCCATCCAGATGGTTCCCCCATCCGTCATGAAGTAGAGCTCATTGAAGAGGGCCGACTTGTACCAGGAAGGCAGCTGGCTGCAGGGAAGAGGGAAGCCTGCCCTCAGTGGCTGAGGTGGTGATGCTGCTACGACAGCCAACCCCAGGAGGCCACTGGGAAAGTGCCCTCATCTGCCCTACCTGTTCTCCAGGATGGGATTCTGCCACGCTTTGATCTTCCTCTCCCACTCCTCATAGTGTGTCAGGGCGTAGTGGGACAGGGCAGGAGCAGCATCGCCTTCGCTGCCAAAAAACCGTGTGTACCGCCTGCCAAGCAAGGGTTTGGTGAGCACCCCACGGGCTCCACCTGGGAAACCCACATGGACACCACAGAGGGACACTGAACTACACCGAACAGCAGAACTCAACTGCTACTGCAGGGGCATTGGGGAGCAGGGGCTGGACACAGGGTCCCCTCCCTGAGCTGGCAGGACCACAGCCACAGGGAGCGTGTGGCAAAAGGTCCCCACATTGTACAGAAATCAGGAAAGAGGGAAAAGGGGGCTTTGAGGGGCTTAAGCCAAACACCACTGGAGACAACCCACCTACCTGAGGTGCAGCTTTTCCTTGGAGCCAAAGTGAACACGGGGCATGTCCCAAGCCAGGGCCAACTCTAGTGTCTTGTGCCCACAGGCAGGCACCCGGCAGCTGGCACACACTGCTGCTGCTGTCACCTCCCCCTTCTCTGTTGGGCTGCTTTTACCTGCCAGGAAAAATTAAGATATTCTTAAGCAATCAAGGAAGACCAAAGAGAGGGTAACTGAAGTTCACACACACCTTGAGGGAGATGAGACTGTATGGGCATACCAAAGCCCCCATACAACCTTGAAGGTACAGCCCCAGGGCTTTAAGGGATGATGCTGCCGTAGGAAAAAAATACCTTCCATGGGAGGAGTGGCTAAAAGGATTCAGTCATCCAAGAACAGGAACAAATCAGACAGGAAAAGCCACGAGGCATGAATGGAAGCTACAGAGTATCCCATGACTCTGTATCTGCGCTGCACTCAGAGACACTGTGACTTTCTAGGGACAGTCATTGTTTCCAGCTTTTTGCAGGGTGTTTGAGCCATGCTGGTATTTAAGAAAAGCCCTGAGGTGGCTGGATAATTACATGCTAGTTCTGACATGTGTACAAGGTAAACTCATTAGAGCAACATAAGCACAGATCCTGACTATGATAATGTCTGGCAGGCATGAAGGAAAACCACATCCCAATAGCCTGGGGAGCTCTGAGTGCATCTAGGCAGGAAGCTTATTTTTCTGGAAAAAATTACGTATTAAACACTTCATTTACATAATTTAAGCCTCAAGAAATCTTGCAAAGACCCAGAAGCAGCATCACTAGTTTGTCAGCACCATCCTTGTTTAAAAACTGGCAGACATTGGGGAAATGGTCACCTTTTATGGCAATAGGAGGTGACCAGCAAAGGCTGGAGATGTCACCCTACTTCAAGGCTCCTCCCAAAAGAGTGAGCAGAGACCTGAGGATGGATGCAGAATCATCAAAGGAATAGCAGAGACCTTCAGAGAACTGGTACAGTAGACAGAGGACAGGAAGCAATGGCAGCACTAAACCCCCAGCACTGTTAAACGCTGGCTGGAACAATTCTGATGGAATACAACTCGTTCATCTGGCAACTGGAACTGAGGGAAGGTGGCTGGCAGCACACTGGCTCCCTAGCAGAAATCTAATTCAGTGTGCAACTAATGAGATACTAGCACGTGTAACCAATACCCAAGAACAGTCCCAAAGTGGTATGAACATTTTTTGGAGAACCACAGAAGGGATGAGCAACAGGAAGTCTGGATACAGCCTAAAGTTGAGAACAAGCCTAAGCATCCTGGACAGCTTTTTACCAACCAAGGAAGCTGGAGGGAGGGAACTCTGCCCTGGCTTGGGTGCCCAGAACCAGTGTGGTCACCCTTTCCCCCTGCTCCCTCTCCCCCCATCCCACAGAGGATGGACGGACTCACCGGTGGGTGAATCCAGCCTGCCATCCTGCAGGAGGTCCTGCCACACCTCTCTACCCAATCCTGCGGGATTGAATGCCGTGACATGGGTGACTCCTGTGCCAGCCTGGGAAAGGGAAGAGCATCATCAGGGGCTGCTACTTTGGAGGAGAAAATTAATGCTCTCCACTCCCCAACACCACCACCAGGACATGACACTCACTTCCCATGTGCTGCCCAGCAACTCTAACCCCAAACTTGTAGCCCCACAAGCTTCACCCTCAGCTGCTCTCCTGATACCCCCAAAGAGGGTGCCCTCAGGGAAGTCATTTTCCCACTCTTGGGATCAGGGAAGCACTGAGAACCGGTGCCAACCCCAAACCCATTGCACATCCATCCTTTACCAGCTGCTGCAAGCAGCTCCCCCACATCCAGCAGGGCTGCACAACCTCCCCAGCAGCAGCCATAGCACCAGGGCCAGCCCTTTACCTTCTCCCGGGCAGAGATGGCCAAGGTGAAGGGGTTCACAGCCGGGAAGTGGTGCAGAAGGACTCCAGCAACCCGCTCGCCATCCTTCTGGAAGGTGAAGGGCTCATTCCAGTGCCCGCCGCGCCTGTCCTCCTTCGCTCCTGTGCCATTCTGCAGGCTGAACATGATGGACACTTCCACGTCCTCATCCCTCCCGTTCTCCACCTCCCAGATGAACACTCCCACTGGCAGGCTGGAGTCCTGGCAGAGACACAGAATGCTGTCTACAGGGCTGCTGCTCCACAGGCAGCTGCCCCACCATCATTTCCCCCACTGATGGGGACACCATGCAGGAAGCAGAAGGAGCAACAGCGCCAGGAATAATAACTCGGTCTTGTTGCCAAGCTGAGGAGCAGCAGCAGAAGCAGAGGAATTTGGGAGGCAGGCAAGGCAAAATTCAGAAAAGAAGCCCTGGGCTAGCAAACACCACAACGGGCAGCAGAGAGATGGAAAGCGGCTTTTAAGGCTCAGCCGGGTGTCTCATCACTCATCTGCTCGGCAGGTTGATACAGGCTCACGTGCTGCGCTGGGGTAAGAGGAAGGTCAGGCACGTCAGCAGCGCAGCTCCCACCCTCGCCTGGGGCTGGTAGCCAGCAGGGGCAGTGCAGCAGCTGAGCCATCCCTCGATGCAATGCCGAGCTCCCGCATGGCTGCGGGGGTTCCCCGCCCGGGACCATTGCTGAGTGTAGGCACGGGGAAATGTTGGGAAAGCCCGGCTAAGGAGGAGCTCTGCCCTCGGGAATGCCATCACCTCCTTACCTTATAGTCATGGGGGATGACGGGAGAGAGCTGTCGGCAAGTGAGCACCACGTTCTGCCCCGGCAGCTCGTAGACCAGCCAGGCACGGGGGTACAGGGCATGGTAAAAGGCATAGTGGCCACAGTAGCCCCAGTTCCAGCCCTGCAGGGTGCTGGGCCTCTCCACGGACAAGACCTGCTGGTAAATCGTCTGCCCCTTGCACCGCAGGCACACCGTGAACTGTGGAGGAGAGGAGCCGGGGATGAGATGAGCATGGCATGATGTCCCAAGTGCCCAGGCTGCTGCAGTGACACTCACTCCCCTCGCAGACCCTACCTGATTGGCGATAACTGTTTCATAGTGGTAAAGGCCAGGGTTCAGCTGCCAGCGGCAGAACTCTCCCCGCCAGCCACGGGTGATGGTGCCTCCCCCGATCCCGCCGAGCGGACACCCTGGCAAAGACACCAAAAGTTAGCCCTCATTCCTCCCCCTGGTGGGATCTGGCACAAGAACTCTCCCCATGCATCTCTGCAGTGGAGGAACACTCAGCATCACCCGCAGCATGAAAGCTCCTTGACTCACTCATTCTGTCTAGCACCCAGATGGCCCCATGTGAACCTCCACCCATCCCAGTGCCCAAAGTGCAGGCTGACCATAGATCTGCTGCAGCGGAACAGCACACAAGAGGTCAATGAAGGCAGATTTCTTCTCTATGCGGGTCTTCTTTAACCACCACCTGAAGTATCTGCAAGGGAAAGAGAAGCATTAAAGAAGACAGGAACAGGCAACACCATCCCTTCAGTGCTACTGGGCAGGATGAGCACAGGTTGAGCTTTCCCTCCTTGTAGAGATGTACAACAGGAACCTGTGTCCCTGTGCCCATGGCACAAGGGGTGACAGCCTCTATCATCCAGCTGGAGCACACATCGGTCAGCAAGCACAAGCAGGCAGAGTCCAGGCAGCTCAGGACTGACTGTAAGGGCAACTCAGGAGCAGGACTCCCAGCTCATGCAGGACAGGAGGCTTTCCCAGACATCCACAATGCACAAGGACCACCACCACCTCCATGCCTGGTACAGAATGTCCTGCTAAGGAAGGCCTGAAAACAGAGGTACAAGCCCAGAGAAGCCACACACTGCTCCAGGGACACAAGCTTTGCTCTTCTACCTCCATGTCCCCACTGCCATAAACTGCCACATCCCTGTGCCACATCCTCAGGGGCAGATTGCACAGGGCAGCCTTTCCCTGGAAGTGGGGATGGTTGCTGTCTGCAGCCGGCAGGATCCTGGGGACTCGCCTCCAGCCACACACCAGCTGCGCAGACCAGCACTGCCCATCCGATAATTTCTCACCCAAAGGCCTGGGAATCGAGACACTCAAACAAGACACCTGTGGCTGGGTGTGCCAGCACCACTCCAGGCAAGAGGATCAGGGCTGGGTTCCGAGTCAGTGCTTTTAAGTCCTGGCTTTGGCTAATAAACTGCCTCAAGTTAAGCCTTCTGTACAGAGACAATTAGCACACGGAAACCAGCTACCAGACCAGAAGCTGCTGAACCTTGCCCAGCAGTCAGGCAAGACCCAGCCAGCAGCTCCATGGCCCTGGGTGCCAGGAGGGCAGTGGGGACACGGGAACCCCCACGGAGGACAATGTCCCTGAGCTACCTGCAGACACCCATGCCATACTGCCAAGCAGAAAACCACCCCGACCAGGAGCACACAGCCTGTCCTGCCCCTGGTTTCACAGGATGCAGAGCACAGGCGATGGGCAATAATCCTCTGGGACATGTACACCCAGGAGAAAACGGGAGAGGTTCTTCCATGACACATCTACTACTACACTTCCCCAGCAGAAACAACCCACACTTGACTTTTTGGCTGCTCACTGGGCATACACCTTTACTCACCAACATCTAAGGTCCCTAGATCCCTCAAAGGGTGAGATTTTCTGGGTTGCAGTCTCACAGGACCTAATTGCAGCCTGCTCTTCACTCCTACAGACCCAGCTTTTGTGTATGGCTGTCTGTGGATGTTTTGCTCATAGAGGTTCAGGGCATGATGAGAACCAGCCTGTCCTGCATGACTGCCCTGAAGCAGGGCCTGCCACTATCTTCCAGCTACATCTGCTGCAACTGCTCTTCTCCAGCCAGGACAGCCCTGGCCTTACCCCGCCAAGGCGAGGTTTTGGCAGTGTTCTCTCTCTCAAGGAAATGATTATTATTCTTTTTCAACCCAGTGCCAGGGAACCAACCCAGCCTCTTCCCCAGCAGGCTTCTGGCAACAGGAAATAAGGTGTCCAGGCAGAGTGGCTGCAGCACAGCCTAGTGGGGCATTCTGACTCCTTGGAAAGGAGATGGATTTCAAGAAGCAGTTTTTCCAGGAGCACACAATAGAAAAAAATTGAGATTTATTTCCACTGCCAGAGTCCTTTTACCATCTCAATAGCAAACTCTTCTCCTGCCAGCTTCTCCCAAAATTGTGCAAGCCAAGAAGAGAAGCCCAGTGGTCGACGCCCAATTGCTGGCTATTAACAGCTCTGCCAGGGCGACAGAATAACCAGGAGAAAGTCTTTGTACGCCATAGCACCAAAAGCCCTGCCAGGGCTGGAGGGCTTTCTTTCCCTTCAAATGGCAGTGGAATTAGAACCCATCTGAACATTACCCAGCTGATCTGGATTCATGCTGTGACCCCTCTCAGGACACAAGCCATCTCTGTGGAAATCTACCTGCACCTCTTCTCCTGCCTCACCAGCCCCAGCTGAGTCCTCTGCACAGCCCTTTCTTTCCAAACATGCATATGCCCCACAGTTACCCCGATGAGCCCTGATTAACAAAAAAATCCTGCCCCAGGGCTGTCAACATCCCCAGGCATGTCACCCGCATCAAGGGCTGGTGCTGCAGAAGAGGGCACCCATCATCATGTTTAATTCAACACAACAGGGTCAACCCAGGATGTGGTGGCTCCTCTGCCAGTCCTGGACCTCCTGAGCCAAAGATGTGCAGTGACTCCAAGGCACTCCCAGTGGCTACAAACACCTGCAGCAGGTGACTTTGCACTTGACGTACCAAGCCAGGCCAAGTTTTGAGAGCATCCCTGGCACAGGGGCTACTCACCATGGGTCACTCAGGAAAGGGCAGGCCAGTCTGCAGAGCTTCACAGATCCCTGCACCATGACACAGAACTGTGCTCCAGGCTCCTCTTGCAGCACCACCACCCAGGTTTCCATGTCATGGAAGATGCTCACGTGTCCACCAATGCCTGGAGCATGCAGCCTCCCATACACCCTCACATCCCTGAATGGGCTGCCCTGTGTCAGCCAATAGTGTTGGCCTTGGGTTTTAACTCAAGCCCACACAGGTATTTCTTGTCATCCCAGCACTTTGTCTCCTCTGCTCTTGAAGCTGGAATCTCCTTGCAAGGAAGCTCTTGCCCTTGCAAAAAGTATTTTGAAATGACAACCAAATTACCTCCTAAACTTGAACAGAAGAGGCAGCAATTTGAGCTTCTTGCTTTCAAAGACCTCCTCCTAGGTCTGATACAAGCCACTTCCAGACTTCAATAAGTACAAGGCCAGGATTGCTTCTCCTCCCTGCTCACCCCACCAGAACTTCATGCTTTCCCACATGCTCAGCTCATCCCAACCTGACGCGGCGGCTTTTCCAGCAGCCTTTATTTATCTCCAGTGCATGACCGACGCTCTCCTTTCCCTGATGTCCAGATTCGCGCCGGGGTGTCTCAGGTCAGACCAGCATGTCGTGCATCCCGAAGCAATCCAGTATTTGCCCTTTCATGCAGCTTTGCAGGAACCAGCTTGGCAAGCTGCAGCCTCCAAGGACACCAGCAGAAAATGGAGGCAGGAGACATAAATCCAGCACAAGGAAATAAGCGATGCCGTCGCTGGTCCCAGCACTCAGCCTGACGAGTGCACAAACACTGCCAGCGCTCGGAGTCCCGCTTTAAAGGTTAAAACAACACCCTCGCTTTCCACTCGTGTTCTCCATCGTTACTTCCAGCTCACCCCAACGCAAACCGGGAGAGGTGCCCCATTCCCAAACCTGCCACAGCACTGCGTTCCAAACCCGTCCCAGCCGGCCCCAGTCTAACCTCCAGCTGCCAGCACTGGGGACGATGCGGCAGCGATGAGCCCTGGGGGTGGCAGATGGGGGTCCCCATCCCCAAGCAATGCCCCAGTCCTCCCCGCTCCCCCCGTTCTGGCCAGCCCGAGCGCCGGGTGCTGCCCCTTAGCACCAGCGCTCCCAGTGCCGGCGCCAGGAAGGCTGGAAAGTGCCGGCGGCTCCGGGCGGCAGGAGGGCGGCTCCCGCCAGCCCGGGGCCTTCCGTGATCCGCCGGATTCTGCCCTCCGTGCACTGGGACACCGCCGGCACCTCCCCGGGCCGAGCTCCCCGCAGCACCGAGCGGCTCCAGCGCGACGCTGTGTCCCCCCGCGGGACGCCCTCCCTCGTCCCGGTGTGTTCCCGGCCCCCTCCGCTCCCCCCCGTACCGCAAGACGAGGCCGATGTGCCGCAGGACGTCGCGGACCGGCACGTCCCCAGCGCCGTAGGGCTGCCGCAGCTCCTCGAAGCTGTGTGCCAAGCAGACGCGCCAGCCGTCCGCCGCCACGCCGCGGCCCCGCGCTGCCCCCTCATAGCGCCGCATCAGCGGCCCCGCCGCCACCGCCGCCTCCGCCATCACCTCCCCCCGGCCCGTGCGCGCCCTCTTCTTGACCGCCCCGCCCCGCCCCGCCCGCGCCCCCGGGGCACGGCGGAAACACGGACCCGCCCCGCCGCCGTCCCCGGGGGCGCCCGGCCGAGCGTGGCCGAGCGCCGCCGAGTAGATTCCGAGAGTAGCCGAGCGCTGAGCGAGCACTGCTGAGGGGCGTGCGAGAGTTGCCGAGTGCTGCCCGATAGTTGCCGGGAGCTGCCCGTGAGCCGACCGAGGGCGCCCGAATCCTGCCCGAGAGTTGCCGAGTGTAACACGAGTGTTGCCGGGAGCTGCCCATGAGCCGACCGAGGGCGCCCGAATCCTGTCCGAGAGTTGCCGAGTGTAACACGAGTGTTGCCGAACGTTCCCGAGCCTTGCCGAGCGCTGCCCGAGCCTTGCCGAGCGCTGCCGAGCGCTGCCCGAGCAGTGCCGAACTCTGCCCGAGCACTGCCGATCCTCGCTGGGCGGCTGAGGCGAGCCGGGCCTGGTGCGGTGCCGGACGGCGAGCGCGGCCTGTGCGGGTGGTGAGTGGGCCTGAGGCAGGAGTTCCGGAAGGTTTGCGGCCCTGTGTCCCTGATCTCTCGGGTAGAGCTATCCGTGTGCGTGTCTGCGGTAGGGACCGCAGGGTTGGGGGTGTCAGGGCTGTCCTTTCTCACCCTCGCGGTGTGTCTTGATCCCCCTTACCTGTGTAGACTTGGGGGGAGGATGTATGTGCTTGTAAGGACAGGGCCGTGCGTGTTTCCCCCCCACACCTCCTGTGTGTGTATGTGTCTGTGTCCCCATTCCCCCTCAGTTACATGGCCCAGCACTCTTACTGTGTCGCCGTAACAGCATAAGGGGGAATGGCTTTAAACTGAAAGGTACTACGTTTAGATTAAATATTAAGAAGAAATTCTTTACTGTGAGGGTGGTGAGGCACTGGCAGAGGTTGCCCAGAGAGGTTTTGATTGCTTCATCCCTGGAAATGTTCAGTGCCAGGCTGGATAAGGCCCTGAGCAATCTTGTCTGGTGGGAGGTGCCCCTGCCCATGGCAGGGGAATTGGAACAGGATGATCTTTAAGGACTCTTCCACCCCAAACCGTTCAGTGATTCCTTGAATCCATGATTCTGTGATAACGTGCCCGCTGTTGGCTTTTTTTGACAGGTGTGCAGCAGGACGGTCCAAGCCATGATTGAAGTGTTGGCCAAGCTGGGCCGTGGGCCCGTGTTCCTGGCAGGGGAGGTGCTGGAGTGTGTGATCACCTTCACCAACCCATTATCGGCCTCATCGACCTCCGCCAGCAGGTACAGGGCCTGTGCCAGTCCATGCCCAGAGCTTCCAAATGTTGGAGCTGCCTGGGTCCCTCCAGAGGGAACGGCCCTCCCTCTTTCCCTTCTCCCTCTGGAGCAGTAGTCATGGCTACATTGTGGGGCAATGGTGCCAGCTCAGCACCCTGTGACTTCCCTACTTGAGGCACTCCCTTAAGAAGGCCTTGCACCATCTCAATTTTGGGGGCAAAGCTGAGGTAATTATGCTGATTTTGTGCCCCCAAGAAGTAGACAAGGAAAGAAGTATGCAGTTAGAGATTCTCTGTGCTTCAGGTGAGCCCTCAGTGACAGTGACTGGCAGAAAATGAAGCCCAACTGGCTGTCAAAGTGGGATATCTGGTCACACCAGGGTGACAGTCCCACAGAGCAACATCCAGGCAACGTCATTATTTCCTGCATTTGTGGAAGGAGCTCTCTTCTGTCCAGCAGCGCTGGATAGATCAATGTGATCCCTGCCTCCAGAGATGGCAGGCAAAGGGGCGAGTAGTGCCAGGGGTCTGAAAGGGACACCTTCTGTGGCCGCATTTTCTGTGGCCCAGCCTTTGAGCACTGCATCTCCCTTTATCCGTGTTGAGGAAATGTGAGAAGATGGGAGCTTCCCATATTGGCTCACAGCAGGTGACTTCATGTCACAAGCAATCACCCAAAGCCTTCATGTTGAGTGTGTGGCCTTGTCTGATTCTTTAGGGAGTGGAGAGTGCTTTCTCATCTTGAGTCCTTCCCAGGAAGTGTCTGTTTCCAGCTCTGTCAGGTTCAGCATGTTTTCATCACCAGTACGATACTCACATGTGATTGTTTTGGTGGGCCCACTCGCAGTACCTGCAGTCTCAGCAGCAGAGGGCTTCTGTATTTATTGCCTTTCTTAACTTTCCATCTTTTCTTCCTGGTTCTTCTTCCCTGCTCAGTTCAGGTTTCAAATTCAGCTGTGGCATAAGCATCCAGCTTCCCAAAGTTTTGTCCTGTGTGATGACAAAAGCTGTTTTGCCTGCTTCTGAAACATGTGGGACTTCAAGGGTACCAGGTGGCATGGTTTGAGGGGGTTGCAGTGCATTTATGAGGCCTTCATTTGGGAACTTCAAGAGTCTTGTGGTCTGCAGAAGATGGCCTCTTGGAAAAGTTGTTAAAATAGTAAGAAAAACCCCAGGTGATCAATCTGACGAGACCTGGCTAAGTCATACGAGTGGCAGCAGCAAATAGATTGGTGGTTTGGAAAATGAAGCCCTGGGTTGCGTAAAGGCAGGAGCCAGATCAAAGCACAGTGACTGCAACAGGCAGTCAGAACAAATAGACCTGTCAGAGACTGGAAGGTTTTGGGGCTGACAGGTGGAGGGACAGAGAGGCTGCATATTGAGCACAGGAACCGAACTGAAAGAAAGGCAGGGAATTAATTTGGTGGTGGAGTATGAGAAAGAAATCTCTTCTAGCTGGAGGCTGCATGGAGCGTGTCCTGTGTAGGCTACAGGAGCTGTGGGGGAAGGTGAGACTGGAGGGAAGTGACCTCAGCACCAGTGCAGGATCCTCCACTGCTGAACAAACACCAGCTGAACAAGCCAGCTCTGCTGGCAGGAAGGGACATGCAAATTTTGTTTGGACATCTGGTTAGAAAAAATGAAAACAATCCAGTGACATATTGTAGAGCAATACTGAAAAAGAAAGAAAAATAAATACTCAAAATATGGTATTTAAAGGTACTGTAATCACTCTAAGCTTATATAAAATTAGTAAACATTGCCTCAAGCAAGACCAGTTTTCTGTTTCCAAACAGCAGACACCTTACAACAAAAAAACATACGGCAGCCCTGATGGAAAAGCTGTGCTGGTATTTTTGAAAATGCAGAATTACAACTCTAGGGCTCGAAGCAACTGGGTATAGTAACTGAGGTTCATTTGGGTAAGGGCAGCCAGCACATACAAAAGATCTAATAGTGCATCATTAGTCAGCTGGTGCAAATGCAGCACGCCTTTTTCTGTGGTTCATCTAGACCTGTAGGAGAAAGGTTCATGAAGGATGTCTGGACTTCAGGTGGCTCTCTTGAAAGCTGTTTATTGCATAGGCAAAGTTACAGCAGCTCAGGCAGTGGGTATCCAGAGCCAGCCCTACAGCTGTCAGCTAGAGCTTGTAGGCATATCTGAAGCCACTTTCTGTTCAAGTTACAAAGCATTATATACTTTGCTGAGTATCTTAATACATAACAACCAATAAGCACCATACACAATACCTTTACATTTGCCTATAGCCTATCATAGCTACTACCATCACCATATTAGAGTCATTGTTATCCAATGACAAGAGTAAGTAAGTTACAATTTAAGCTTACAATGGAAAATTCTCAGACCTCTCTTCTTCTTGCTGCATCGACATTTCTTGTTTGCCTGCGATAGCTCTCTTTTTGGTAAAAACATGTTTTCTATTTACTTATGCTCTTCTTGAGACTTATTTATTTGGTGAAAAACATGTCTTTGTTGGTGGTCACATACCTTTGTCCTAATCATAAAAATCTCCTTCCAACTCATCTCCAGCCTTTGCCTTCTCAGTTATTCAGTGACCAGTGTTTCAGCAAAACATCTTTTACTCTATATCAAAACTTGCTTTCATTTCTATCTCATCCTCAGTTTCTACAGTTTCTACATTTCTGCCAAGCCTACATATCTGTGAAACTTTCTTACTAAACTTTCATCCTCTCCAATATCTCCCCCTTTCTGTTGAACTATTCAAACATTAGAAATTGTCTTATTCATTATTTTCTGCACACATTGAAGTACACAGGGTACTACTACTATAGCCACAATTATCACTACCAGAATAATTAAGCCTATTTTACGAAGTTCCTTCAGCCAGGGTGTAAATCTCCAACCATCAAACAAACTGTCTAGCCAAGATGGTTCATCTGTTGTAATTTGGTTAGCTAAATCTCGTAAGTTTTGCAACTGCTTATGAATAGAAGCAGAATGATCAGATAGGTTCATACAACACAATCCTTCAAAATCTTCACAGCCATACTTGTAAAAGATAGTCAAGTGCAGCTCTGTTTTGTGAAGTGGCATGCTTGACAGCCTCTTCATCTGTCAGCAAGTCTCTGATCACAGAAGAAGTGTCATTTATTTCTTTACTGAGCCAGCATCCTAATTTGTTTAGTTGATTCAATGCAATTGAAGAACTTAGCTGAGGCAACAAAACGCTTGTAACAATTGATTCTCCAGAGTTTACCATAAACTGGTGATAAGGAGTGATGTTTAGGTGAGGGCCATTTTTTCCTACGAAATGAAACACATAACAAGTGTCCATAGTTAAAGAGCTTAAAATTTCTAATTCTTGAAGGTCAGATTTATCAACTTCGAAATTATCAATATAAGTTTGGTGTCTCGGGCTGGGAGTTTGAAATTATCAATATAAGTTTGGTGTCTCGGGCTGGGAGTTTGAGAAATGTGATGATCATTATATGGCCAATATTTATCAAAAGTAACATTACCAAAACCTTCTGGGAAAGGCACTCCAACTAAACAAGTTGAGAAGGGTTTGTCAGGGCTTGTGTTGGATAAACAGATGGTGTCAGAGCCTGTGGACTTGGCTAAAGCAACCCAAACATTTGTCTTTGGTTGATTTACATGTAAAGCTTCACTGCAAAAACAAAAAAGGGTAAAAGCAACATGCATCTGCACAAATAATAATAAAACTCCATTCTTTTCTTGAGCTGTTTCTGGCAGATGATCTTCTCTCAGTGGTTCTGCCTAGTTCACATTTGGGTGCCGGCTTCTCGGCTTCCAGTCGTGGGGTCACTGGCTGAAGTGGAACCGTCAACGAGCTTTGATGCGTGGTACAGCTTCACGTTCTTTGCTGGAATCCACTTGATTCCTTCACCTGTAGAGAGACATGCAAACACCTTTCCCCACATTATAAGATCATAAGGTCTTTCTATTTTTCCTGATTCTAAATTCTTTATTAAAACTGGGGGTTGTTCTTCCAATTTTGCTTTTTTGTTGTTCAAGAAATGTCTGTAAATGGGGGGGTCAGGCTCTTCTGCAGAGCTGTTCAAGAAATTATAAACATACACGGCTTTATTCAACCTTCTTTGAGGTGTAGCCTGGGCTTCTCCCCCGTTCTGTTGATCTAAAATGCATTTTAAAGTTTGATGTGTTCTTTCTAGGGTACTTTTTAGCAGTTGTTTGAAATACAGTGAGCAAATACCACTATCTCTTACAGCCCTTCTCAGTTCTTTAATTTCGTGAGTGGGGATGGGAGCCTGTGTTTTAGGACTGCTAGGCTGTTGGCCAGCTATCACAGGCTTAAGCTAATAGACTAAGACTTTCATCTTTACAGATTTGGCGTCTTATTTCATGCCAATCTGTTAATTGAGAATAATCTGAACATTTTGGAGGATTTTTTGATTCAGAAAGTAGCGCTGACAAACTCTCGGAACTCGTTTTCTCTTTCTGGGTTGCAAGATCCCCGCCGCTCGCTGGCGAGACTCTGGGGCTCATTGCAAACAGATCTGGCTGCTTTTCAGTGTTTCCTTGTGTTAGATTCAAAGGATCAGCTCCAGCAGAGCGGCTCCCCATCTCGCTTGCTAATGGAGCTGCATTGTTCCCCTCTGTTCCCCCCCGGTTTGTGGCTTGTAAGGCAGGGCTGAGCTGTGTGGAGGGATGTTGCTGGGCGGCGGGAGCAGCGTGGCCAATCTTGGTGGCAGCGGGCGAGGAGGCGGGGTGGAGCTGCATGGCGGTGGGGGAGGCACAGCGAGTATTTCCACTAATGCTGTACAAGCTGGTATGAGTTTTGCGGTTCTCTTGTCCTGGTGCGATATGGCATTAAATAATTTGATTCCCACTGAGTCCCAAAAATCTCTGGTGTAGACTGCTTTAGAGTCAGTGATTGGGACATGGGTCACAGTCCATGCTATGAGATCTTTCGTTTCTTTTTTTGGCAATTCAGTTGGACTGGACTTAATTAGAGGTTTTAGTTGCTGATAGACCATCCTTCTGTTGGGCAGACACATGCTGACCCATGACTGGATTACTCGGTGCTCACCTTTGCCGACCCGTCGCCACAGGTGTCTCTCGTTGAGGTCCGGTCCAGGCGCTGACCCGTAGCGGTGTCAGTCCGGCCTCCACACGCCTTCATTTCAGGCGTCTCCTTTTGTTAGCAGCTGCACACGCTTTCGTTTCAAGCGTCCTGTTTGCAGCTACTCAGGTCACTTCGTTTCAGCGACCGACCACATGTTCAGCGAGAAGTCTCCTATACGCGGAAAAAATCCCTTTTTGCCCCTCTATAATGCTGGGTGCCAATTTATAGGAGAAGGGGTCACGAAGGATGTCTGGACTTGAAAGCTGTTCATTGCATAGGCAAAGTTACAGCAGCTCAGGGAGTGGGTATCCAGAGCCAGCCCTACAGCTGTCAGCTAGAGCTTGTAGGCATATCTGGAGCCTACAAGTTTCTGTAGTTACTGTTCTGAAGTTTCTGTTCAAGTTACAAAGCATTATATACTTTGCTGAGTATCTTAATACATAACAACCAATAAGCACCATACACAATACCTTTACATTTGCCTATAGCCTATCATAGCTACTACCATCACCATATTATAGTCATTATTATCCAATGACAAGAGTAAGTAAGTTACAATTTAAGCTTACAGTGGAAAATTCTCAGACCTCTCTTCTTCTTGCTGCATCAACATTTCTTGTTTGCCTGCGATAGCTCTCTTTTTGATAAAAACATGTTTTCTATTTACTTATGCTCTTCTTGAGACTTATTTACTTGGTGAAAAACATGTCTTTGTTGGTGGTTGCATACCTTTGTCCTAATCATAAAAATCTCCTTCCAACTCATCTCCAGCCTTTGCCTTCTCAGTTATTCAGTGACCAGTGTTTCAGCAAAACATCTTTTACTCTATATCAAAACTTGCTTTCATTTCTATCTCATCCTCAGTTTCTACAGTTTCTACATTTCTGCCAAGCCTACATATCTGTGAAACTTTCTTACCAAACTTTCATCCTCTCCTGTGGGTGCTGGGTGGGTCGGACGGTCGGGACGGACGGAAACGAGAGATCTCTGAAGTCAGATCTTGGAACATGCGGTTTATTGCAAAGGGCGTGGGTATAGGGGCACTGCTTAGAGCTGCAGCTGGCAGCTCTGAGCAGGCCCAAGAGAGCAAGAGAGTAAGCGGGTAAGAGAGAGCGAGAGGAATGAGAGTGAAGAAAAAGTGATGAGAATAGAATGGAATGGTGAAGTCCTGGTTACAATACAATAAATCATCTTCTGTACTGAATATTCTAATTGTCACTAACCAATCTAATACAAGATACAAATCCTGTAGCATTTACATACAGCCTATAAGAGTTCTTATATTACCATAGAGTGTTACATCTTAACTTCTAAAAACTACTCTTTGGACCCCTTCTGCTGAGCTAGTAGGGTCTGCTCTGACCCTTGGACCTGCCTGCAAGCAGAGGGTATTGTTCAATCAAGAGGGGATTACCTTCAGTTGGCCATATCATTGTTTTCCAGTTGTTCAGTAACTAAGACTTGGTATTTCAAAAGTGGCTTTCATTTCGATGTCGCCTGTAGTTTTCATATTCCCAAAATCTTTTGTCAGGCAATCATATTTATAAGGCTTTCCTGTTTCATCTTCCCCAACATCTCCCCCTTTCTGATGAACAAATAAGATATTAGACACAGTCCTACTCGTCATTTTTTGCACACACTGAAGTATACAAGGTGCTGCTACTAAAACTATAATTATTACTACTAGAATAATCAAACCTATTTTACAGAGTTCCGTTAGCCAAGGTGCAAAGCTCCAACTATCAAACAAACTGTCTAGCCAAGACGAGTCATCTGTTGTAATTTGGTTAGCTAGGTCCCTTAGGTTTTGTAACTGTGAATGGAAACAGAATGATTGGATAGGTTCATACAGCATAATCTTTCAAAATCTTCACAGCCATGCCCATGTGCTAATAAAAGATAATCAATATAAGTTTGGTGTCTATGGCTGGGAGTTGGAGATACATGATGATCGTCATATGGCCAATACTTATCAAGAGTAACATTATCAAAACCTTCTGGAAAAGGTATTCCAACTAAACAGGTTGAAAAAGGTTTGTCAGGGCTTGTGTCAGATAGACAGATGGTATCGGAGCCTGCAGATTTGGCTAAAAGCATCCCAAACATTTGTCTTTGGTTGATTTACAGGTAAAGCTTCACTGCAAAAACAAAAACAAAAGGTTAAAAGCAACATGCATCTACACAAATAATGCTAAAACTCCATTCTTTTCTTGAGCTGTTTCTGGCAGACAATCTTCTCTCAGTGATTCTGCCTAGTTCACATTTCAGTGCTGGCTTCTCGGCTTCCACTCGCGGGGTCACTGGCTGAAGTGGAACCGACAACGGGCTTTGATGTGTGGTACAGCTTCACGTTCTTTGCTGGAATCCACTTGGTTCCTTCACCTGTAGAGAGACATGCAAATCCCTTTCCCCACATTATAAGATCATAAGGTCTTTCTATTTTTCCTGATGCTAAATTCTTAAATTAAAACTGGGGGGTGCTCTTTCAGTTTTGCTTTTTTGTTGTTTAAGAAATGTCTGAAAATGAGGGGGTCAGGCTCTTCTGCAGAGCTGTTCAAGAAATTAAAAACATACAAGGCTTTATTCAACCTTCTTTGAGGTGTAGCCTGGGCTTTTCCCCTTTTCTGTTGATTTAAAATGCGTTTTAAAGTTTGATGTGTTCCTTTTAGGGTACTTTTTAGCAGTTGTTTAAGATATGGTGAGCAAATGCCACTGTATCTTACAGTTCTTTTTAGTTCTTTAATTTCGAGAGTGGGGACGGGAGCCCACGTTTTAGGACTGTCAGGGTGTTGGCCAGCTATCACAGGCTTAGTTAATAGACTAAGACTTTCATCTTTATAGATTTGGGGTCTTATTTCATGGCAAGATGTTAATTGAGAATAATCTGAGCACTTTGGAGGATTTTTTGATTCAGAAGGTAGCGCTGACAAACTCTCAGAACTCGTTTTCTCTTTCTGGGTTGCAAGATCCCCGCCGCTCGCTGGCGGGGCTCTGGGGCTCATTGCAAACAAATCTGGCTGCTTTTCAGTGTTTCCTTGTGTTAGATTTAAAGCATCAGCTCTGGCAGAGGGGCTCTCCGTCTCCCCTGCCACTGGAGCTGCATCATTCCCATCCGTTCCCCCCCTGCTCGCGGCTTCTGAGGCGAGGCTGCGCTGCGCGGAGGGATACGGCTGGGCGGCAGAGGGATACGGCTGCACGGTGTCGGGGGACCCCGGCGAGGGCGGCTGCGGCACGGGGATGGGACCCGGCAGGGGCGATGATGACACGGCAGAGCTTGGGAGTGGCACGGCAGAGCTCGGGAGTGGCGCAGCCGATCTCGGTGGCGGCGGGTGAGGAGGCGGCGGGGCCGCGGGGGTCTGGCTCCGTGACTCCGGCACAGCCGATCCAGGCAGCGGCGGGCGAGGGGGCGGGGCGGAGCTGCACGGCGGTGGGGGGGGCGCGGTGAATAGTTCCATTAACGCTGCACAAGCCGGGATGAGTTCTGCGGTACTCTTGTCCCAGCGTGATATGGCATTAAATAATTTGATTTCCACTGAGTCCCAAAAGTCTCTGGTGTAGACTGCTGAATGGTCAGCATTTGGGAAATTAATCAGAGTCCATTCTAAGAGGTTTTTTAGCTCCTGTTTAGGTAATTGTCTTGAACCAGAGCTTATAAGTAAATGCTTAAGTTGCTTATAGAGATCTCTGTCATGGGCAGAGTGGGTTTGTCCCATTTTTAGACCAGTATGATACTCACTTAGATGATGTCGCAGGAGCAGTGTCCTTAGTCAGAGGTCCGTCGTGGGGGGCTGGCCAGGCACTCCACTTGGTGCTCAGGATGCTGCTTTTGGGTCCTTTCTCAGAGCTCCGGTTTTAGGCGTCGCGTGGCAATGGCTTCCCGTGCTCAGGACCTCACGGGTGGGTCCGCACTGAGCTCCAGTGCGGGCGGTGCTGAGCACTACTCGCCTGTGCTCGGGGCGTGCGGCAGGGTCCCTCCGTAGAGCTCCGGTCGGCACTGCTTAGCAGCGTGTCCGTGCTCGAGGGGTGATACGGCAGACTTCCTCAAAGAGCTCCAGGGAGCCGCTGCGCAGCAGTGGCCGCCCGTGCTCGAGGACTGCCAGGCAATTCCCTCCAAGAGCTCCAGGTAATCCCCGTGCTCGAGGGCTGCCTCAGCAGAATTATAGAGCTCCGGCTTTTACGATGCGTAGCAACGGTATGCCGTGCTCACGACACGTTCTAGGTGGCTATAACTGGTCTTTTAGTTACCGTCCATGGAGAAGTCTCCCACAGATGGAGAAAGCTGAACCGGGCTTTCAATCACGTTGTGCGCCAGACTGCAGGTGCTGGGTGTGGGGTCGGCAATCACGATGGGTGCCAGACTGTGGGAGCTTGGGGTGTGGGTTCAGACGGTCAGGACGGATGGAGACGAGAGATCTCTATAGTCAGATCTTGGAACATGCGGTTTATTGCAAAGGGCGTGGGTATAGGGGCACTGCTTAGAGCTGCAGCTGGCAGCTCTGAGCAGGCCCAAGAGAGCAAGAGAGTAAGCGGGTAAGAGAGAGCGAGAGGAATGAGAGTGAAGAAGAAGTGATGAGAATAGAATGGAATGGTGAAGTCCTGGTTACAATACAATAAATCATCTTCTGTACTGAATATTCTAATTGTCACTAACCAATCTAATACAGGATACAAATCCTGTAGCATTTACATACAGCCTATAAGAGTTCTTATATTACCATAGAGTGTTACATCTTAACTTCTAAAAACTACTCTTTGGACCCCTTCTGCTGAGCTAGTAGGGTCTGCTCTGACCCTTGGACCTGCCTGCAAGCAGAGGGTATTGTTCAATCAAGAGGGGATTACCTTCAGTTGGCCATACCATTGTTTTCCAGTTGTTCAGTAACTAAGACTTGGTATTTCAAAAGTGGCTTTCATTTCAATGTCGCCTGTAGTTTTCATATTCCCAAAATCTTTTGTCAGGCAATCATATTTATAAGGCTTTCCTGTTTCATCTTCCCCAACACTCTCCAACATAGACCTTTAACTGCTCTGATGTGTGTCTTGGGGTGACTTTATGATGTGTATCCCATATCGCTGCCCTATGCCCTGAAATTAATTCTTGTGCCTTTCTATGCCTTTAAACTGAGCCTGAGAGGAGGAAGGAAAAACTGAGCAAAACTTTTTCAAAGCAGTTTGCAGCTTGTTCAAGGTCACACAGAGATAGCGACTTTTTTTTTTTCCCAGCCAGCTTTCAGCCAGTTTTCCAGTTTCTTTTTCTCCGGAGAGAGACTGAGAGTTGAGCTTTTTTTTTCCTTCCCTGGAATTTCAGATTTTTTCCCTTTTTCTGTGGACTGCTTCAATATCAGAACACATCGGGAGGACTTTCCACTGAGCACAGAGAGCCTGGCCCTGACCAAGCCCCCAGCTCCAAGGAGACCAAAGGGAGGACTCTAACACTTTCCCAGTTTTTTTTCTTCACAGCAAAAGATTTTATTATTTAGCATTATTTTCCTTTTCCTGGGTGTTTGTTAAATAAATAGTTTTTATCTCTTTCACTTTCCTTCGAGGAGAATTTATTTTTCCTGAACCTGGTGGGGGAGGGGTGGTTGTGCCTTCCCTCAGAGGATATATCTCTAAATTTGACCAAACTGGAACAAATTTAGTGGCGCCCAACTGCGTGGCTTGGAGGAAGGTGAAAAGTCTGTGCTAATTACATTTTGGTTTGAATTTACTTACTCTGTGTTGGGGTAAAGTAGTCACCATGTTAGTTGAGTTCATAACGTTTCTCTGGCTTGATATATTCATCTATTTCTGGTCTGTAGGCTTGTTTAAGGTACTAGTGCCTTTCTGGTCCCTAGGCCTATTTGCCTATCCGCAACTTGGTCCGATCTTATCCTTGATAAGGAATTTTTGCAGAGGAGGGACACAAATTCGGATTTCTATTTTGCTGTGCTCAGTGATAATGATTTATAAGACGTTAACAGAGGTACAGGCAGCTGTCCGAAGTGTGTGATATGATATGTGGTTTCTTTGTCCTAATCCCAGTCCTAGCTTCAGTAGCCTGTTTTGGGAATTTATTAGTAATTGCACCCAGATTGTTAGAGGAGGAGGAGACGGGGTTTCTCTTCCCTTTAAATTTGATAGGTTATCTTTTGAGAATGTTCAGTTTCCCCTGGATGTTAAAGAGACCACCTTCCTGGTATTTTATCTGGTAAGCTTCCTCTATGTGGTTCGCAGCTTGTCTAGAATGAGAGCTCAGATTTCCAGGGTGACTGCCGAGACACCTGATCCAGAGGTGGAAAATCCTGAGTGGTGTGGGGAATGGGAAGATACGGGCCAAATCCTGAAGAAATTCTCTGACCCAATGGTTTGCAATTCCCCCCCTGAACAAGTTCAGAAACTGGCTGGTAAAGGTAGAGGGGCAGGAAGATAAGTCAGCAAAGCCTGCAGACACCCCAGTCACTCAGAATGCAGCCAAACCAGATAGCAAGCCCAAACCAGATGGAGAGTCTAAGCCGTTGGCAGTGGCTCCTGTCATGAGGAAAAAGCACACAACCAAAACTGATCGCCCAGTAAAAGATGATGATGATTCAGGGGAAGGAACCTCAAAACCACCAACTGACTCAGGTACAGAAACCATTACTGAGTCCATGTCCATAAAGGACCTTCACAGCTTAAGAAAGGACTACACCCAACGGTCTGATGAATCCATAATAAGTTGGATGGTCCGTATTTGGGATGTGGCAGGTGATGATGTGATGCTGGGCGGTACTGAAGCGAGGCATTTGGGATCCCTCTCATGTGATCTAGTGATTGACCAAGCGATGACTGGGGGGGCTGACTCTGCCAGTCTCTGGAGACGGGTTTTGACAGGCGTGATTGAAAGATACATGTGTGGAGATGATCTCTACATGCAGCAAACCCAGTGGAAGACCATAGAACAAGGGATCCGGCGTGTGAGAGAACTAGGAGTGGTAGAGATTGTCTTCACAGACGACCCAGGATTGAGGAGTCCAGACCAGGTCAGAGTTAATCCATTCATGTGGCAAAAACTTGTACGACTTGGGCCACAAGAATACGCTTCTGCTTTAGCAATAATGAAACCGAACTACGCTGCGAATGAGACCGTGTGGGATATGGCAGTGAAGCTCCGAGCATATGCAGATTCCGTGCATGGCTAACGCAGTACTTGTGCTCGATGCATGAGCTCTGGCGTGCCCCAGGTCAGAGACAGCCCAGCTGCGTTACTTCTGTGCGTCGCAGAAGCGACTTCGGCATCAGGAAAAGAGCTGCTGGCTGAGCTGGCTAGCTGGCTTCTTTGCAGAGGGAAACACGGCAGGAGCCGATGGTATCGGCTCACATTAGCTCGGAGACAAAGGAAGAGAGAGGCTGTTCTGGTCTGGCTTCTAACAGGTTTATTGTGAGAAGTTTCGCAACCCGAACAAGCTCGGAAAGGGATGGAATGCAATGGGACCCCTCCCCCAGGCTTGTCCTCAGTTTTACAGGGAATTTGAAAACCTCGGGGAAAGGGGAAAACAACCAATGAGTTACAAGCCAGGGGGAGGATACAATTTAACAAGAACCACTGGGGGAAACTGAGAGGCGGGAGTTATAACAAAGAACCAGTGAACAACCAAGTAACCGAGAATTTTCCCAAACCGGGGGAGGCGGCTTGGACGCGGGGGGGGGGAGGTGCAGCTTAGGCTTCTGAGCCGCCCCATGACCCACCCTCTGAGTCTGCCTTTTTGGGAAACTTGATCCAGGGGATGGGCTGGGATTGATTGGCATCACGCTGCCCCAGCCCCACAGTGGGCTGGGTCACACCAACACATGGCCCAACACATGCAAGAGTCGCAACTGTGGAAACACGTGTGCAGAAAATGGAAGATAAGATGGAGAAGAGTCTCCAGGAGATTAAAGAGTGCCTTCTCCAAATCTCAGCGGTACAGATCAGAGATTCTGATACCAAACGTGGACGTTCCCAAGAAAGAAAGTACATCCCACCAAGTAAGCTGTGGGATTTCCTGTGTGACAGTGGGGAAAACATGAGGAAGTGGGGTGGACAATCTACTTCTGCTTTGGCAGCACGAGTATGTGAATTGAAGGAGTGCAAGGTAGAACTTTTGGTAGAACTTCTCAGAAAGGAAGTTCTACCAAAAAGGAAGTAGCTCCAGTTGCCTGTAGCCAAACTGCTGGAAATGATGGAAAAGACAATGGCAAGTCCTATTCCCATGAAGGAACCTCTAAGATGCAGGCCCAGGGAAAGAAGGATAAGCAGGCATAGGGGGGCCCTGACTCTAGCCAGGTAGAGGTCAGGGAAAACCATGTTTTTTGGACTGTATGGATTCGTTGGCCTGGTACATCAGAACCACAAAGATATGATGCCTTGGTTGACACTGGTGCGTACTGTACAATAATCCCATCGCAACATGTGGGGGTAGAATCTGTTTCTATTGCTGGTGTAACAGGTGGATCACAAAATTTGACCTTGGTGGAAGCTGAGGTGAGCCTGACCAGAAATGAGTGGAAGAAACATCTCATTGTGACTGGTCCAGAGGCCCCGTGCATTTTGGGCATAGACTTCCTCCAAAGCGGGTATTTCAGAGACCCAAAGGGACTCAAGTGGGCTTTTGGAATAGCTGCTGTGGAGACAGAGGGCATTAAGCAATTGAATACTTTGCCTGGACTATCAGAGAACCCATCTGCAGTAGGCCTTCTGAAGGTGGAAGAACAAAGACTACCAATCACCACCTCTACAGTGCATTGCTGACAGTACCGGACAACTTGAGATGCTGTGATTCCCATCCACAAGATGATCCGTGAGCTGGAGAGCCAAGGGGTGGTCAGCAAGACCCACTCACCCTTCAATAGCCCCATCTGGCCTGTGTGCAAATCTGAAGGGGAATGGAGACTGACAGTGGACTATGGTGGCTTGAATGAAGTGACTCCACCATTGAGTGCTGCTGTGCCGGACATGTTGGAGCTACAGTACAAGCTGGAGTCCAAAGCAGCGAAGTGGTACGCCACTATTGACATTGCTAATGCTTTCTTCTCCATCCCTCTGGTAGCAGAGTGCAGGCCTCAGTTTGCCTTTACCTGGAGGGGCGTGCAGTACACCTGGAACTGACTGCCCCAGGGGTGGAAGCACAGTCCCACCATTTGCCATGGACTGATCCAGACTGCACTAGAAAAGGGTGAGGCTCCAGAACGTTTGCAGTACATTGATGACATCATTGTGTGGGGGAACACTGCAACAGAAGTGTTTGAGAAAGGAGAGAGAATAATCCAAATTCTCCTGGAAGCTGGTTTTGCCATCAAGAAGAGCAAGGTCAAGGGACCTGCTCAAGAGATTCAGTTCATGGGAGTGAAATGGCAAGATGGACGGCGTCAGATTCCCACTGAGGTCATCAATAAGATCACAGCAATGTCTCCACCGACCAACAAGAAGGAGACACAAGCTTTCCTAGGTGCCATAGGCTTTTGGAGGATGCATATTCCTGAGTACAGCCAGATTGTGAGTCCTCTATACCTGGTTACCCGCAAGAAGAATGATTTCCATTGGGGCCCTGAACAGCAACAAGCTTTTGCCCACATCAAGCAGGAAATCACTCATGCTGTAGCCCTTGGCCCAGTCAGGACAAGGACCAGAGGTGAAGAACGTGCTCTACT
Source organism: Corvus kubaryi (assembly GCF_017639235.1). Lineage (NCBI taxonomy): Eukaryota > Metazoa > Chordata > Aves > Passeriformes > Corvidae > Corvus > Corvus kubaryi. The sequence goes on from NW_024581096.1 coordinate 13,833,615, forward strand.
CTGCAGCCAGGAGCCATGGTCTGTCCTGGAGCCTCTGGCAGAAGGTGTCTGGTGAGACTCGAGGTTGACCACTGGGATTTTGGAGCCGAAGCTACAGAGGGTCTGAAGCCGACTACACCCCAACAGAGAAAGAAATCCTGGCGACTTATGAAGGAATCCAAGCTGCCTCAGAGGTAATTGGCACTGAAGCACAACTCCTCCTGGCACCCCGACTACCAGTGCTGGGGTGTATGTTCAAAGCAAAGGTTCCCTCTACCCACCATGACACCAATGCCACATGGAGCAAATGGATTGCTCTCATCACACAGCGCGCCTGTATCGGGAAACTGAATTGCCCTGGGATTTTGGAAATAATCACAAACTGTCTGAAGGTGAAAGCCTTGGTCTCGCTGATGAAGAGGAACAAGAACAAGTGACACGCACTGAAGAAGCTCCACCATACAACCAACTGCCATCAGACGACACACGCTACGCTCTTTTCACCGACGGTTCTTGTCACATCGTAGGGATGAAACGAAAGTGGAAAGCAGCCACATGGAGTCCCACACGACAGGTTGCAGAAGCTACTGAAGGAGAAGGTGGATCAAGCCAACTCGCTGAACTCAAAGCTGTTCAATTAGCCCTGGACATTGCTGAAAGAAGTGGCCAAAGCTATACCTCTACACTGATTCATGGATGGTAGCCAATGCTCTATGGGGATGGCTGGAAAAGTGGGAAAAAGCTAATTGGCAGCGTAGGGGAAAACCAATCTGGGCTGCTGAAGAGTGGAAAGACATTGCTGCCCGAGTAAGAAAGCTGGTTGTGAGAGTCCCCCATGTAGATGCCCATGTCCCCAAGAGTAGGGCTAATGAAGAACACAAAACAACAAGCAGGTAGATCAGGCTGCAAAGATAGAAGTGTCACAGATAGACTTAGATTGGAAACATAAAGGAGAGTTGTTCCTAGCTCAGTGGGCTCATGACACCTCAGGCCATCAAGGCAGAGATGCACCTATAAGTGGGCACGAGACCGAGGGGTGGATCTAACCATGGACAGTATCTCCCAGGTTATCCATGACTGTGAGACGTGTGCTGCAGTCAAACAGGCCAAGCGGGTGAAGCCCCTGTGGTATGGTGGGTGATGGTCGAAATACAAGTATGGGGAGGCCTGGCAGATTGATTACATCACACTGCCTCAAACCCGCCAAGGCAAGCGCTATGTGCTCACAATGGTAGAAGCCACCACAGGATGGCTGGAGACCTACCCTGTGCCTCACGCTACTGCCCGGAACACCATCCTGGGCCTGGAAAAGCAAGTCCTTTGGAGGCATGGCACCCCTGAGAGAATTGAGTCTGACAATGGGACTCATTTTAAGAATAGCCTTATAAACACCTGGGCTAGAGAACATGGCATTGAGTGGGTGTACCACATCCCTTACCATGCACCATGTTGCGGGTTGGGTTTGTAACCGGGTGGAAACACCAATTTAGTGTAGTGGTTTGGTCTAAAATATTCATTGCTGTTTATCTTCTGTGAGATAAGAATTAGGAGAAACGCAAAGCAGGCACCAAACTTGAAAGAATATAAAGAAGTTTATTAACAGACCTAAAAGAAGGGAAATAAAATTATACCACCTTCAGAACTCTCCTCCTTCCCCCACCTTCCTCCCTTCTCCCACTGACAATGTAAAAAGACAACCCTTAAGATGTTCAGTCTGTTTACCACTTCCATAATAACCTTGTTCAGTCCATTTAGAAAGAGAAGTCTCTTTTTGCTCGTCCTATGAAAACAGTATCACAACGAGACAGCCACCCACTTCCAAACATTGTTCAGTCCATTTAGGAAGAGTCTCTCTCCCTGCATGTGAGTCCCTTCCCCCGACTTGCAGCTTTTCAAGGTCACACACAGATAGCAATCGGCCCTCCCGCAACTGCGTTCGAGGGTCCACTCTTGAAGTTTTTTGGGGTACAATTTTAAGGTTGAGCCGTTCAGAAACAGAAACAGAGGCCCTTCTCCTTCCCTGGGAGCAAAGGGTCTTCATCATCTTTATTGTTAGGACTATCTCTGGGAGCATCTCCAGGAACTGAGGCTTCTCCTTTCCCTTTGGAGCAAAAGTCCTCATCTGGTCCATCTCTAGGGACTGAGGTTTTCTCCTTTCCCGTTCGGAGCAAAAGTCCTCATTGCTTCCATCTCTCCCTGTTCAAACTTCTCATGAAATTACAGCTGCGTCAGCATCTGCCTATCTCAGCGCAGGTGCTTTTGCTCACGAGTTGAGCACTCCACCCCCCACATCTTCATGAAATTACAACAGGATACTCTGATATATCATAGCTTCACAACAGACTTTCAGCTTTAAGCATCTTGTCTCTCTCTTCCCTCAGGTTTTCAGCTCTTCATAGCAGTAAAAGGGTTAATCTCACCTTGGCCTTGCAGCTGTGTGCCTTATCGCTGTTGGTCACCTGTCACCTGACCTCTGCCAGATAGCGGTGCCGCTTTGCTGAAATCTTGGCCGCAGTGGCGGGGCGGCAGGGGGGATTTCGAGCCGCTCTGGCTGCCCACAGCCCTGCTTGGGGGGGGTCGTCCTGGAGCCATGGGCCGGCCTGGCCTGGCCTGAGCAGGGCCTGGGCCGGGCCCACTGGGCCCCGCTCGGGCCCCGCAGCCACCTGTCCCAGCACCGGAAACGAGACAGAGCTGGGGGGGGGGCGGAGTTTGCCTATTCTTAAGTGTGTATCACAGAGGCGGTCACAACTTTAAGTGGCTTAAAGAATTGTCCATATTCAAACTGGCCAGCTGATAGGTTCTATCAGGTCCCAGAGGAAGCTGTAAGCACCCCTTAGCAAGGACATTACCTCCGGGACTATGCTTGCTAACCTATGACACACCAGCAGCTGGGAAAGTGGAACAGTGCAATGGATTGTTGAAAACCACCCTGAAGGCACTAGGTGGGGGAGCTTTCAAAAATTGGGAGCAGCATCTGGCAAAGGCCACCTGGTTAGTTAACACCTGAGGTTCCACCAATAGAGCTGGTCCAGCCCAATCTGAATCCCTGCATACAGTAGATGGAGATAAGGTTCCAGTAGTGCATGTCAGAGGTCTGTTAGGAAAGACTGTTTGGGTTAATTCTGCCTCGAGTACAGACAAACCCATCCGTGGGGTTGTCTTTGCTCAGGGACCTGGTTGCACATGGTGGGTAATGCAGAAAGATGGAACAACACGTTGTGTACCACAGGGAGATTTGATTGTTGGGTGAAAGCCACCTGTAATGCAAAATGCCTGTATACCACTGCTTGCTGAGTGTCACTGTCACTGTTCCTATATAGCTGTGTATATATATATGTATATATATATATATATATAAGTATTGATGTGTGTGTGGAGAGTTAGAATATATTAGTTTGGGCATTGAGCCAACGATATGGGATAAGGGGTGGAATGTCTTGGCGTGACTTTATGATGTGTATCCCATATCGCTGCCCTATGCCCCGAAATTAATTCTTGTGCCTTTCTATGCCTTTAAACTGAGCCTGAGAGGAGGAAGGAAAAACTGAGCAAAACTTTTTCAAAGCAGTTTCCAGGTTGTTCAAGGTCACACAGAGATAGCAACTTTTTTTTTTTCAGCCAGCTTTCAGCCAGTTTTTCAGTTTCTTTTTCTCCAGAGAGAGACTGAGAGTTGAGCTTTTTTTTCCTTCTCTGGAATTTTCAGATTTTTTCCCTTTTTCTGTGGACTGCTTCAATATCAGAACACATCGGGAGGACTTTCCACTGAGCACAGAGAGCCTGGCCCTGACCAAGCCCCCAGCTCCGAGGAGACCAAAGGGAGGACTCTAACACTTTCCCAGTTTTTTTTCTTCACAGCAAAAGATTTTATTATTTAGCATTATTTTCCTTTTCCTGGGTGTTTGTTAAATAAATAGTTTTTATCTCTTTCACTTTCCTTTGAGGAGAATTTATTTTTCCTGAACCTGGTGGGGGAGGGGTGGTTGTGCCTTCTCTCAGAGGATATATCTCTAAATTTGACCAAACAGGAACAATGTGTCACATGGAGGGATACCTGTGTGCCACAAAAAATCCCTCTGTCACCTAAAGCTCTGGTGTTAGTGCTTACTAATCAGATCATGATGTTAGAAAACACCAGAGGAACTATTTAGTGGCTAAAGTAGAGACCTCTATTGAGATAGAGGAGTGATTTGGAAATTGAAAGGTGTCAGTAGTACCATGGGAAGTGCCCTGTGGAATGGTTGAGGTCACAGCAGAGTCCAAAACATGAGACTGTTTTTTGTGCTGGATGTGTGGCCCTACATTAATTCCTGTGGCTGTACAGAGAAGCGTCAAAATGACACCGCTGCCTCCCCTATTGCCGTCAGCAAACCCCTTGCATAAGGAGAAGTAAATAGGTCCTAATGAAAGACCCAGAAGTGTCTTCTTTGGTCTGGCACAAACAGCAGCTGATGTTCTTGATGGGGATGATGCTCTGGGGGCAGAGGAAGCATGTCTGTGCCTACCTGTCCTGAGGAGTGTTGAGCTTGGGGTGTCCATGCTGTGGGCAGGGGCAGCTGAACCCAGGTTGCAGGAATTTGTTGGTTTAGAATTTGCCCACTTCCCTAGTGGTTGTGTTGTTACCAGAGTGCTGTTCTGTGTGTCACCACTGGCTTGGGATTTAGCTTGTCATGGCTGAGATTCCTTTGCCAGGGCCCACATGCAGCAGCTCGAGGTGTTCTCTAAAGAGTGCAGTGAGTGGCCATTCCCAAGCTGTGGATGATGAGAAAGATGAAGAAATGAGTAAGGCTTTGGACTAGATCTTGTTGCTTGATCTCAGCATGTTTGCTGAAAGATCCCTGTGAAGTTTTGCACAGGCCTCCTTGTCCCCATGGAATGGGACAGAGGCTGCTGACCTCCGCTGCCTGTTGTCTTCTGCCGTGAGTGTACAGCAGGTTTCTTGGGGCAGATGTGTTTTCTCATGCCGTGTCAGTGCTGTGCCTATGCTGTTGTGGTTCAGGCTGCAGTTACTGATGCTTAAAAAGAGTCCTTGGGCCACAGAGCCAGGCCTTGGGTGAAGCTGCTGTCAGCAGCTGGGGTGGAAGTGGCTTTGAGTCAGCACCCCAGTGTGAGCTTAGTCCCAAGGCTTGTTTGGAGGGGGACTGTTGAGAGTGGCTTCAGTGACAGTGAAACAAGGCCTTCTTTCTTCCAGACAGCCAGTCCGGCATAGAGCTGAGCACACAGAGTTGCTCTTCTCCCAATTCCTGCCTGCTGTAATTCAGGTTTGAAGCACAGATATGAGTGTTGCTCTTTGCTTTCAGTGAGATGCTGGCATGGGCCAGCGCCCAGATCCACTGCCAGTTTCATGCCAGCGAGAACCGGGTGGCACTCCCTCCCTCTGATGGCAGCAAGCACGATGTGCAGGCAGAGAATGAGACCGTCTTTGTCCCCAACAGAGGTGAGTGCCACTCCTGCCTGTCCCCTGGGTAGGGACAGTGAGAGCACAGTGGGCAGGAGTCAAGCAGACAATAATGTGTATGTCTTGATGGCAGCATGCATAGAAGTGAGTGGGAAGTCTGTGTTGCTTTCCTTTTGCCATTCCCTGGTGGTGGATGTTGTGGGACCTTGTTAATACTGAAATCACAGTTACACTAGCTTGGATTGAAACACAACAGTTATTTGTCCAGCTGCAGTGGCAAGGTCTCATGATATGACCAGGGCAAGAGATGTTTCCTCCTTGGCTCTCTTCTCCCTGTTGCTCCCCATGAGGATGAAGCTTGACTGGCCTAGGCACAGCCTGAGGCTGAGCAGCATTCATGTGTTTCTTATTCTCTTTCAGGAGAGCGGGGTCAGTGTATCCTGTCCACCCCACCAAAGATTCTCTTCTGTGACTTGCGACTGGATCCTGGGGAGTCAAAGTCCTGTGAGTTCTGTCTTGTCTTCCCCTGCTCACAGAGCTTGTCTCTGGGGAGCTCTGCTTTCAAAACTGGCTTTACAGACATGAGTGCTGCAAGTGTGAGACCCTGGTGCTCGGGAAAAGTGAGGTGCTTTGGTTGGAGCATGAGTGCTGAGGAGCTGCTGCATCATCCAGAGTCTGTTCTCTGCTGCGTTAGGGCTGTGTACTGCAACATGTCCCTCAGTCCTGCCCCTGGCCTGTGGGCTTTGCTACCAATCCACAGTGTAGCTGCAAGGCATAAAACTTCTGAAATACCTGGTTGCAGCAGAAGGAATGGCTACACACACCTGCATTTCCTTGCCTTTATTTCTTCAGCCACACGAGAGTATTTTTGGAATTTAGACTGGTGTCCTTCAGAGGTTTGTGCATCCTCTTCAGGTTGTGGCTGTCATGGAGATAACAGTCTTCTGGATGTTCTAGTTTTCTTGCTGTGAAAGTAAGCACTCCTCATCTTCTCTGCTCAAAGCTCTCCATGTCTGAGTAGATAGCTATGGAAACAGCTGAGTATGCGCTGTTGTCTCTTGGTTGGTGGCTGCGTGACCCAGCCTGTTCAGGTTATGTCAGATCTCCTTTGCATTCCAGTGGCCTGTGATCTAGCAGCAGGGATGTTAGGCCTTACAGGCTGTGCATGAAGAGCTCTGTTAGGTTGTCCCAGGGATCTGCTGGGAATGGTTGATGGAGACCCCTTATGCTGTAGAGCACAGGGACTGGAGACACAGTGCCTATGCTGGGGTGGGCTCTGCTGGATCACTGAGCTCTCCAGAGCTGAGAGCAGAGCTGCAAGTGAGACCAAGCAGCCGTGGGGTTGTGACATGCTGGTTTTGAAGCTGGTATTTCCTGCCTTTCTGGCCTTGGAGGGGCCTGACTGGAGGGAAAGGTGGACCTGGTGAAACCAGGCTGGCTTGGCTTGGTGGTTAGTGGAGTGGGGCAGTGCCATCTGGGGGCTGTGCCCCTAAACTGCAGAGCCTGTTGTCTGAAGACGTTTGGTTATTAGTTTATTGTTCTACAGCAGCATATTGGGGAAAGGAGCTGGCCATGCCAGCAAGAAGGAGGAGGAGGCAGAAATCTCAGCTGACCTGAGGCTCACCTGGATTCTCCTGTGTTCCTTGCTGCTTGCAGGTTGGGAGCTGGAGCATCCATTCCCTGGGAGCAGAGGGAAGCCCCTTTTCCTGGCACATCTTGGCCAGGTTGGGCAGTTTCTGGGATAGCAGATCAGTGACGACAGCCCATGTTCCAGGTGGCTGGGATGGATTGAGGGATTGACTGTGTAGTGCTGGCTTAACAGGCAGAAGCTGTTCAGCCCCCAGCTAAGCTAGGATTTGTCTGTTTTTCCCAATGAAGTTGTGTGGTGTGTGTGTGTGTCCTCTCTGCCTCTGGGTGGCACTGGCACTAGCAGCCTGCATCTGCCTGGTGCTTGGATGCAGTTCCTCAGGAAGGACACAGACTCTTCTATTCTTTGAGGTTCCTTGGCTGTACATTACAACCTTTTCCCTTGGCTGCGTGATGCACCTGTCTGTTTCATGCATCACATGTGATGTGGCTGCATGTGGCACTGGTTTTTTAGCACTGAAATCCCTGTATCACAGCCCTGGTCTTTCACTGCCAGGCTGCTCACACCGATCACATCAGCCTGTGGTGCTGCTGCTCTCACACAAGACTGCAGCTGGCACACTTGCGGATCATTCCTGGGGTCTCCTGCCAGCTCTGTGGAGGGAGAGTTGAGGCTGTGTGGGTGTGTATCTTAATTCTTCATTTCCTGTTTTTCAGAAGTTTAGAGTTTTGCTACACAGTTTGGGAAGGGGAAAAAAAACTAATCCAGAAACCCCAAGAAATCTTAATTCTGCTTCAGCAGTATACTGTGTTATTAAACTGCAGCCAGAGCTGGCACATACAGCTGAGGTTGTGTTAGACTGTCTCTTGATAGAAGGACTTGTTTTCATTTGCTGACCAACTTATTCCCCAATACCTTACTCTCGTTGTGGTGCCTATATGTTGAAGTTGACTCATCTCCCAGCCCTTTGACACACGACCCAGGCTGAGCTCTTAAATTTGTCATAATGAAACATTTTCTCAAGTCCTCAAATAATTTCTGTGGCTGTTTTTGTAATACCTTGGTAGATCACAGAGAGGGGAGGAAATGGAAGCAGCCTGGACACAGGCCAGAAGCCCAGCCAGAGGGCACAGTGGGTGGGTAAGGAATGCATGTGTAGCACCAGGAATGTGCTTCCTTCTGGGATATGCAGGGAAGCTGGGACTTCCTGAGTCTTGGCATTCCTGTGCCAGGTAGCAGACTGCCCATCCTCCTCTGACAGCGGTGGTCTCTGCTCAGGTTATCTTCACTGGGCATGAAGGGCTTTGTGAGCATTTTTGTTAAGTTTGGTATGGGGGTTACAGAAGTCTGCTTCTTTCCTTGGAAATATCTGATTTTCCTCCCTGTCAGGATAGTTCTCTGCTTTATCTGCACCCTGGTCCAGAAAGAGAGGCTTGTTTTAAGGTGTGACATCCTGTGGACACTACACGCTAGCACAGGCTTTTTTCTTCCTTCCAGTCCTGTTATTTTAAATCTAGGAGTTATATTTAAAATATAACCCTAACTTTTAATCTAAGCCTCAACTTTCAGTATGTGCCAGACATGGGGAAGGATCTGTGGTTTCAGAGCAGGATGCTGCCCTTCCTCTGTCAGGGCGTATCTGCTTTACGGTGGGCAAGCCAGAGAGGTGGAGACTTTCCACAGTTTGCTGTTTGTGTCTTTCTTGTTATACAGCATGTGGTTTGGGAAAGCTGCAGAAGTGTTCACACTGCGTCAAGAGGCATTGGGGTTTGTGTGGTGGCCAAGGGGCTCTAGGAGGGCTGAATGTGGTGTAAGACAGGCCCTGGTATCTCAGAGCCCTCAGAGGCTATGTGGTCTAAGTCATCAGCCTGTCACAGGGGACACACCACAGGTTGTTGTGAAGATCTCGGAATTGTTTCTCAATCTTTTAGATGCAGTCCTTCAAAGAAAAACACAGGAAGAAACTAACTTGTTGCTGAGTTTGAGGGTTTGTGTAAAGCAAGTACTAAAAGAGGCGTGAGGTACTGATCAACATGCGCATGGGGCAGGGCCTGCAGAAGGCTGCGCTTTGAGAGCAGTGGACAAAGGAGTGCACAGAGGCAAAATTGGGTTGAACTCGTGATGAGTAAGTTTAGCTCTCGTGTGTTTGTGTTCCTGGATTTTACATCTTTCACATTCTTTGGAGACAGAGTTTGTGTGTGTGGTTGTATGTGCTGGAAGCAATATTTGGATGATGGTGCATGTGATGTGAGGAGCAGTGTAACTGGTGCAGGGGAGCTGAGTTGTGCTTGGCCTCTGGAGGAAAGAGGAGACAGCAGAAAGCACCAGGCACTGTCCCTAACTCAGCGCTGCTGTTCCTAACTTGGCGCAGGGAGCCTGCGCACCACAGCTGCAGGAGCTTCATTTTGGCCTCAGAAGGCAAATTTTCTGCACCCCTTGCAGATTCATACTGTGAGACGCTGCCTGTTGATGGCCCCCCCTCTTTCCGGGGCCAGTCCGTGAAGTATGTGTACAAGCTGACCATCGGCTGCCAGCGCGTCAACTCCCCCATCAAGCTCCTGCGCGTGCCCTTCCGCGTCCTCGTGCTGCACGGTAAGGCCACGCGCTGCCCTCCCTGCACACACAGGCAGGCTGCACCCTGCCCTGCTGATACTCTCGCCTTCTTCCCAGGGCTCAAGGATTACCAGTTCCCACAGGATGAGGCTGTTGCACCCTCAAACCCCTTCCTGGAGGAGGAGGAGGGCTTGAAGAAAGACTCTCGCCTGGCGGACCTAGCGACAGAACTGCTCATGGTGGCCACCTCCCGACGCAGCCTGCGTAGGTCATATTCCCTGCTCAAACCTGCTGTGCTTCCTAAGAAGCTGGGCATGGAGAACATCTCGGGGCCAGCTGCAAAAAATCTCTTGCTGACAAAGCAAAGTTCCAACTGTGGCTGTGGAGCAGCTCTGTCAGGGCCTGCTTGGCTTAGGGCCTCCTAGCTAGTCTCAGGTTGTTCCTACTTCAGGCAGAGAGACCCTGTGCCCAGCATATCACAGCCAGTGTGGGGTTTGCTCTTGCCCACTGCAGACATTTCCCAAAGGGAATACCACTCTAGGGACAGTCCTTCACACCCAAGCAGGAGGGATGTGGTCATGTCATTAACCCAGAGCACTGCACAGTGCAGGGCCTTGTCCTGCCGCAACCCTTACTCCTCTTCTTGCTCCACAGACCTGTACAACATCAGCAACACTCGTGGGAAGGTGGGGACATTCTGCATCTTTAAGACTGTGTATAAGATTGGAGAGGATGTCATTGGGACCTTCAACTTCTCAGAAGGAGACATCCCATGTCTGCAGGTCATTATTGTCTCTGGGATCATGGGGGAGAGGCAGGGTTTTAGGGAGAAGGGGCTGTGGGGTGGCACTGGGCTCTAAGGGTTTCTAGTGGGACCCAGCTGGGGTCTCCTTGGGAGTGTGAGGTGGACAATGGCCCAGTCCTGAGCTTGTTTGGGAAATGGAGCCCCCAGGCTTTGCACGTGGTGTGTATGAGGTTGTGAGAGCAAGCACCTTGCCAATCGCCCTGCAGTTCTCGGTGAGCCTGCAGACGGAGGAGAGCATTCAGGAGGAGTTCCAGCGCCGGCGGGGGCAGCCTGTCTCCTTCACCATGCACGCCCGCCATCAGGAGTCCTGCCTGCACACAGCGCAGAGCAGCTTCAGCCTGCCCATCCCGCTCAGCTCGACCCCAGGATTCACCACCAACATCGGTTAGTACTCACCAGGGAAGGGACCCACCCCTGCTTGTCTCTGCAGGAGGACTGTGATGTCCCCAGCCCTGCATATCCCAGGCTCAGCAGAGATGTGTTCCTTGGGAGGGAGCTGGCCTGTGTCAGTGGGGTCATTTGCTGTCCCCTTGCCAGGACAGACAGTGCTGAGACAGCTGCTGTCCATGGTCCTTGTGGTGTTATCTGCTGACCACCCTCTTGCCCACAGTGTCCCTGAAGTGGAGGCTGCACTTTGAATTTGTGACCTCTGGGGAGTCGGCGGGAACTTGCTTGGTTCGTGGGAGCCAGTCAGAGGCTGTCACCTGGACTGGAGTGGAGCAGATGGAAGTGGACACCTTCAGCTGGGACTTGCCCATCAAAGTTCTTCCCACCAACCCCATCCTGGCTTCCTATGTATCTCAGTTCTCCAGCACTAACTCCATCACCATCTGAAGTAGGGAGAGGTTGTTGGCCTGCAGAGCTGCAAGCATGTGCCACCAGTAGGAATGGCAGGCAGGACTGTCACCAGTGTGCTGTGGTGCATGCATCCCAGTGTCCCCTTGGATTCATCTGTGATGCCCAGCTGGGCACCGGGCAAGTCTGTCCTGTCTGTGGGTGGAAGAACACTGCTTGATGCAGTGTCTTGTGCTGCAGCCCCCAGCCGGAGCTGGGCCCGTCCTGCCTGGGTGAAGGTGCAAGTCCCAGCACTCAGCAAAAAGAAATCTGCCTTCCCAGAGAACCACTGATGTGCCTTTATCCCATGTGGGGCTTCCAAGAAGGAAAGGCCCAACCCAGGGAGGGGGGAGGGGAACTCTTCCAGTGAAGCTTCATACCACCTGTGGGTGATGGCTGTGCCCCTACAGAGACCCTACAAGCAGAGGTCTGGCATCCAGGTGAAACACAGTGGCCACCTGGGCTGGGTGGGAGCCTGCTCTCCTGCACTGGCACATGTCCTGCCTCTTGGAGAGCTGTCCCACACACATAGTGTAGTGCCTCAGCCACCCCCACCTGGAGGAGGCAGGTCCTGGCTGGCCTGCCCTGTGCTGCTGGCTTGTGCTGGTGACTTGGATGGAAGCCCTTGCTGTGTCAGTACGATCGTGATGATTCAGAACTGAGCAGCACTGAGCCCCTGGGCTGTTGTCTGCCTGGGCTCCTGGGTGTGAAGGCATCCTGCTGGTCTTTGGATCCTTGGGCGGCTGTAGGGAATGCATGCTGTGCATCCAAGAGATGCATGGAGATCTCCCTGCTCAACAGCCAGTTCCCCTGGATTTTTACTAAGCCTCCCCAATGAGCTTTCCTGTTTGCATGGAACTGTAGTAAACATCCGAATGTGCAAAACTAGGCCTTCCCAAGAGTTTTATTTGTACATTGTTCCCGGTGGTAGACACATCCCACCTTCCACAGCAGTCACAGGCTGGAGACTTCCTCTTTGTTCAGTATCTTTATTGCAAGAACAGAAACATCTACACAAGGCTCTCTGCACAGCACAGGCATGGCACCAGCTGGGGCAGCTGCCAGGGCGGTTGCCTCCACCCTGGCACTTGAATTGCTTCTGCTTCCTGAACCCTCCTCACCCTGCTCCCTTGCTAGTGGGGATGGGGGTCTTTCCCTGGGGACATCCTGTTCTGCCACCCAACCTGGGCTGGCTCTGTTGCAGTGTTGCCCAGGGCTGGCCTACAGTGCCAGGGACCACAGGAGCTTTAGGAGCAGGGGCATTAGTGGTTCCAGAGGTGGGTTGTGCCTGCCCCTCCTGCTCTGGGAGCAGAGAAAGGGCTGGAGGGGGTGTGGGGATCCTGCACCAGGGGCCATGGTGACTCCAGTGAGCTCCCCATGGCTGCCATGCAGAGGAGTAGAGGTCTGGCAGGGAGTAGGGAGGTGCTTTGCTTGGGGCTGGATATGGGAATGCAGGACTGCCATGTAGCAGGCTGATTTAGTCCTGTAGCCCTTTTTTTAGTCACCAGAGGTTTTCTGCCCACCTGGGAGGAGATCCTGTAGAATCTGCATTTCCACGGTGTGCAGAACTTCTCACAGGGAGAGTGCCCTGGTTCAGGAAGCTGAAGGCAGAAGCAAAGCTTGGTACCATGGTGTGTGGATAGTGGTTTCCCTCAAAGGTGCCAGCGGTGATGCCTCTACAGGGTGGGTGGGGCAGGTCTGGAGCATGCAGGCGGAATGCTCTGGAAGGGGAGGATGGCGTCGAGGGGCACAGGGCACTGCTGAGCCTCTCTATCTGCTCAGCCCTGCACCCAGCACCTTGTTCACCAGCGGCTCGGGGGTGCCGGCTGAGCCCCACTCGTGCTCCACACTCTTCACACACGGCAGGCTGGGGTTGGCCTTCTGCACTACCGAGATCTGGCAGGTCTGTGAGTCATAGTGGGCCTCACACCAGTCAGGGAAGTCAATGGGGTGCTGGGTGCTGTGGGAGAGGACACGGTGCCGTCAGTCTCCCCAGTTTGTGCCAGGAAGCTGCTGACTTGGGCTGGATGGCTTCCTGCTGCCAGCCCCCTGCACAGGATGTCTCCCAGACCAGCTCAGGCAGGCTGAGACACAGCCCCTGGTGCATCTGGGCATCTTGCTGTGCCGAGACACCCTTTCCAACCACATTGCTTCCCCAGCTCACCCCACCACCCTCAATGCCGTGGTGAGGTCCTGCCCACCTCTGCCTCTTGCTCTGCAGGGTCTGGTGCCCCACAGCCCTTCCAGGGCTCTGATACCTGCTGCATTTGCAGCCACCAGACATCCCCTGCTGCAGGTGCAAGTGGGAATTGATAGCCCACCCCAGCACCCCTTGACCCCTCACTCACGTCTCACAGCAGCCCACACCAATGGGGTGCAGGCAGGTGCAGAGCAGGCAGTTGGTGCTCAGCCACGATTCCCCAAGGGAGAACTGCTTCCCTTCATACTCACAGGGAGCTGCAAAGGAAACAGTGGTGATGAGAACACATGGGCCTGTGCTGAGGGCAAGTGGAAGCATCCTTGACACCCCTGTGCCCTGAAAGAGGGGACAAGAGGTGTCATCATGACCTCCCACCCACCTTATGGTATGGAAGATATATGGTGGTCTGTCCACCGTCCTCCTGCAGGTATGGAATGCCCTGTCATCTGCCATGGATGATGTACCCATCCATCCTCTCGTAGCCATGCCTTGTGGCTCTCCCCACTACCCAGTGGGTCTAGAGCAAGAGGCAAGTGGCTCTTGCTTCCCTGGAGAGGGCAAACCCAGCACCCCTTGGAGTCTGGGCATTTCTGCAGCCCTGGGAGGAGGCAGTGGAGGGCTGACGAGCTGCCCTCCTTCCTTTGCTGCTAGTCCTGCACACTCGGCCCCAGGCAGCCTTTGTGGCCCAGAAAGCTGTTTGTCAGCCAGAGCCCTGGGGAGTTGTTCTGTGGTTTATAGACTGCTCCTTCCACTCACCACTGGCCCATGATCCCATGCCTGAGCTCAGCACAGTCCCTTCCACACTTTGCAGGCATAGGGCAGAGCCCTGCCATGCTGGGAAAGCTGAGGCCTCCTCTTCCCATCGGCCTCTTCCCATCTCACTTCCCCGCTTACCTTTAGCCTGGAAGTAGCATTTGGCCTGGGAGCCTGGCAGCTGGAGGAAGAGGGAAAGAAGCAGGCAAAGCCTGCCCCAAGCACACCCCATCTTCTGTGCTTGCGTGGCCATGGTTGATGTTGAACTGGACTTGTTCGCTTTGCTTCTCTATTGCCTTTGCTCTCTTTCTCTTTCTCTCTGCCTTTTTAATGCTCTTCCCCTGATCCCAACAAGAGATATTTATAAAGTTCAGCTTTACGACCCTGGCCACCAGCTGTGCCCCACTGGAAAAGTTGTAAAACTCATTTCCTGATTTGAAAGGCATGAAAACAAGAGGTAGGATCAAGATTTTTAACAAGCTGTGAAAAGCTGATTCATGCCCTCCAGAAATTTCTCCAGTTGGAAGCCCCTGTGGGTGCAAGGCTCCACAGTGAGGGGAGATCCAAAGGTCCCCAGCAGCGTTGCCCTTGGCAGCGTGGTGAGCACGTAAGCAGCAAGCACGGGAGACCCTGGCTCCTAACCAGGAGAGCTCCAGGCTCCCCTCTGGTCATGCTGAGCCATCACTGCTCCTTCACAGCAAGCCAAGGTTTTGGGAGCATCCCATCTCGCAGTGACCAGAGCAGCGCAAGCACTCTGCTAACAAACAGTGTGGGATGCAAATGACACCATCCTCATTTGGGGATGGAGGTGCTTGCACCCAGCTCCTGGGGACCACATCATGGCACTTCCACCCCAGCCTGGGCTGCAGCCGTGCCAGGTTCATGGCCATGCATAGGCTGGGGGGAACAGCATGTTTGGAATCATAGAATCATAGAATCTGCTGAGTTGGAAGGGGCCCATTAGGATCACCATGCCCAGCTCCTGGCCCTGTGCAGGACACCCCAAGAATCCCAGCATGTGCCTGAGAGCACTTACTGAGCTCTGACAGATTTGGTGCTGTGCCCAGAGCAGACAGTATGGCAACTGCCACTGATGCAGTACAGGAGGGAGACCCAGGGCTCATCTGAGCAGTGGCCAGGAAAGGGGGCTGTACCTGTGCACCTGATGCACCCATGAGGTACTGGAGCTGAGCATCCTCTTTTAGAGCTGGAGACCAGCCCCAGCAAAAGCAGGAAACAGGAGGGATAAAATCAGGAGGTGAAAGTGCTTTTGGGCAACAAGTGACCTGAGAGGTAAACACATTTGGCTGCAAGGAAGGACCTGTGGGAAGTTGCCACACCACCCAGGGATGTGCCCATGGACCTCACAGACCCTCACCCGGAGGGGTTGCCTCTGTGTAGAAGTGATAAGGCTGTTATCAGCCGGCAAAGTGAGGGGATGTGCAAGAGGGAGGAGGTCAGAGCACTGGGAGCCACATGGCCCTGGAGAGCTACAGGCAAAGGGCTGACTTGCCAAAAGAAATTCTCAGCTCTTGTCAGAGGTGCTGCCAGCAGCAGGAAACAGGGCTCTGGGGATGGTCCAGCCGGGGTCTCGGCCAGTGCAGGGCCGTGCCGCCAGTGAGGCAGCATCAGTAGCAGTGGCATATGTGGGTCATCTGCCCCTGCATTAAGCTCCCTGCTTTCTGAGAGTTTGGAATAAATTTACACCTTGACGCGTGAGGCTTAATATCCCTTCCAGAATTTGTATTGGCATTCACTATTATAGCTGGATATTTTTCTTTTCCCTGTAAGTGCCCAATCCCTAATTGAATCCTGCTAAATTTTGGCCTGAGCATTTTCCTGTGGCAGTCTAATTAAGCACAGAGTGAGAAAAAAACTGCTTCCTTTTATCCGCTTTGGATTCACCACCTTTGGATCTGAAGGCACAGTCCCTTCCCTTTAGTGCTCTGGGCCCCTTCACCATTCCATTGCATCCCTGTCCTGCAACTTGTGCTCTCACTGCTGAGGGAGAAGCCCTGGTTTTGCATCCCTTCTTCCCCTTAGAGAATTACCCCAGCCCTCTTGTAGTGCCACAGACGGTGCTGTGTCCCTCGGTGGGGTGGCTGGATGGCAGCAAGTGTGGGATCTGTTGGGAAAGGCTGATAATAAATCAGAGAAATGCTCGGCACCCCCTGCTGACCATGGGGCCATGAGCTGGGATGGTGGAGTGTATCAGTGACAAATGGAACTTGCCCTTTGGTGCAGAGTTGTTACTATATAAGGAGGATAAAAGCTTTCGTTGTCAGAACAGTTAATTAATATTCCTATTGTGTGTTTGGAAAAAGAAGTCTGGCGCACTAGTAACTGCAATGAAATAATCCATCATTGTTTCATCAACAAGAACAGCAAATGTTAAAAAAAAGAAATGGTGAGTTTCACTCAGACGGCCACAGGATTTGGACAGGCTTCCAGAAGAGTGCTCAAATCCTGGGGCGACAGCATCTCTCAGCTGTGTGGAAGGGCATTGCCCTGCTCTGTCAGGAACATGGAGAGGCATACTCAGGATTTCTGTAGCCATTACAGTTTATTAAATAGAGGGTTAAAGCTACGAGAACGTTCATGGCCATTGGGTTTTTCATCACAGCGCTTTGCTGGGAAAATGCAGAGAAAAAGAGGAAGGAGTGTCAGGACACCTCTTGGCACATTGCAGAGGGATCTGGGCAGTGGAGCACTGTCCACACTGTGGCTCTGAATTAGGGAAGGGGCTGCTGGTCCCCCATAGCCTGGTGATCCTGCTATTCCACCTCCTGACCACTTTCCTTCCTCCACTTTTGCATTCCTGGGCACCCGCCTGGTCCCAGCACACACATGCCCATGGGTGATCCAGAGCATTTTGGTCCAGGCTGTACAGGAGGGGGCTTGTAATTTGGAAGCAGTGCCTGGAACTGGGCTTGGTGCTTCAGAGCTTCTGCTTGGGTTCTTGAGGGTGTTGTGGCAGGAGAAGCTGACACCCTCTCCTGCTGTGGCATCCTGGAGGTGGTTTTGCCACAGAGACTGAAAGAAGGCAACTGCTTTTGGTCTCACATCTTGGGGAACAACTGAGATCCAGGCAAGTACTGCAGAAAGGATAAAGGGGCTGGAAGAAGAGCCCCTCTGGAAGTTCAGTCACTCTGATTTGCCAGCCAGAGCCCAATAGCAGGGACCACTGCCTGTCTACATGTGCCAGTGAGCAGCAGTCACCAACTCTGAGTATTCCAGGATCCCACAGAAGGTCATAT
The DNA here is from genome assembly GCF_017639235.1 of Corvus kubaryi. Taxonomy (NCBI): domain Eukaryota; kingdom Metazoa; phylum Chordata; class Aves; order Passeriformes; family Corvidae; genus Corvus; species Corvus kubaryi. Next base: position 13,850,979 of record NW_024581096.1, read on the forward strand.
CCATGTCTCAGCATCCCCCCAGCAGGACCCAGCTCTCCTGCCTGGCCTGGCTCTCAGATTGTAGCTGTGCCTGAGAAAAGCTGGGTGATGCACCCCACCAAGGGCACAGTGCTGCTGACCTCCTCTCCCAGCAATCCCTCTGAAGAGCAGCAGAATGCCCAATGCTGGGGATGGGACCCCACAGATGGGGAGGGATGAGCACCCAAGACAGTGGGTGCTGCAATGAGGTGACAACAGCCCACCTCAGCACTGAAGGAGGCTCAGGGGGGAATAAATGATGCTGGACAAGTTGCCATCAGCAGAATCCAGGAGGGTTATAAAACCTCAATCTCCTGAGCCTTCAGCTGGGGCTGCAGCTGCAGAGCAGGAAGCAAACAGGATCCCGGCTGGCATTGTGAAAGCAAACACCATAAATCCAAGGAAGTGCTGTGATTGCTGTTTTAGGCACTGGGGAGCTTGGCTCCTGCTCCCCAAAGGCATTTTATTTTCTCTCTAAACAAACAAAAAAAAAAGCCAACCAAAAACAAAACCCCAAAAAACAAACAAAAAAAACCAAAAAAGAAAACAAAAAAAAACCCCAAAAAACCCCCGAAAAAACCCACAACCCCAATTTATCACTGGACCGAACTGCCTGGGTGCTGCTGTGGACCCTGAGGCAGCTCTGGGATGTGGGCACCTTTGCTCTACCAGCACCTTAAGGATGCTTCTAGCACCAAAGTACCCAGGGCACCAGGGCAGGTGCAGGAGGATGCTGGCTCTGAGTGATGACCACTCATGAATGCTCACTGCTCACCAGCATGGCCAGTCCCTGGGGAGAGGTGAGCAGAGGGGTGAGGAAGAGATAGGCAGCCAGGAGCTGGGAAGGGGAACAAGAGGAGACAAAGGGCTAACCAGGGAATGACAGCTGGCTCATGGCATCCTTCATCCCACAGCTGGCAAGCCCGATGGGATAGCTCACAGATGCTGGAGTACAGGTGGGATCAAACCCAGCCCCACCAGCAACGAGACTGTTACTCCAAAAAGGGGACAAAGTAGAGGGGGTGTGAGACAAACTTGATGTCACTTTACTCTGCAGACTGGCTGCCTGCTGGATGGAGCTTAATGCCAGTGGAGAAGCATGGGCTGCAAGGCGTGCCCTGTGTCCCTGGCCTCAGCACCCACACCCTGACCCTCCTTGCAGGGGGCAGATGTTCCAGCCCCGGGGGTTAGACACAGTATTTCACAGGGGCTCTACAATCCTGGCTGGATGGTGTCTGGGGGTTCCCTACCATGTGACAGGACCAGCTGTGGGATGGTGTCTGCAGGTCCCCAGTCATGGGATGGGCTCTATGTCCTGGGCAGTCCCACGCTGTGGTTCACTTGGGCTCTCATGCCCTCTTGCCCTCTCTCACATGGTCTCATCCTCCCTTGCTCATGCCCGTACTCCATTCCTTTGGCACTTTCCCAGGTTGTTTGTCCTAGCTGTGGCTGCTCTGCGTCAGGCCAGGTTTTGGCATCAGTGGGTCAGCCAAGCATTCCTGCTACCCTCGGCCCTGGCAGGGTGCTGGCACCCACCCTGGCTCTCCATCACCCTGGGTATCAGCATGGGTGTGCTGCAGCCCGTGGCTCTTCCCGGGCTCCCCCCAAGGAAACGTGCCGGGAGGTCACGGGGTGTTTAGGAAAACAGGCCTTGGCACTTGCTGGCCATACCCGGAAAATAAAAACATCCGGGCAGGCAGCTGCGTAGCGAGTGCGAGAGGCCGGCACTCCATAAATCCCCTGGAGCAGGTGCTTTGTAGTCGGCACAAGGAAATGAGCATATTATTCAGCTTGGCTTAAACCCCAAAATGTTTCCTGTCCTGTGAGTCAGAAATAACCCTGGGAGATCATTCCTTGGCCACACAGAAGCCGCACCAGCCAAAAAAGTGCCAGGTACTTTTTGGCCTGGGGACTTGCTGAGGAGGTCAAGGGTCCAGGCACCCTATTTGGAGGGGATTTTGCCATGGCACTGTCATGCCACCAGTGCTGACCTCAGAATACAAATGGCCTCCAAAATGCTGACGATCCACCAGGGACTCCCAGACTGGTTTTGGGCACCTTGCTTCATTGGGATGCAGGGGCAGGGAGAACCGCAGGAGACCCTGAGGCTGTGTTCTGGGTGGATCCTGCAGATCTCTGGCCTCACTCTGGTATCAGAAAGACAGATCCCCCTGCACAGTGCTTTGGCTGTGTATTGGCACCCACAGGGCCACCCTGGGGTGCCACCCTGCTTTAGGGACACCCTACAGGAAAAGCTGTGGATGGGTGATGGCTTCATGGTGGAAGAGACTGCCTAGGGGGCCGGGGCCCCACATGCTCAGCCTGGGCATCCCAGAGAAGCTGGAGGGGAAAGCACCGTAGCAGGTGTTCCTGGCTTGGCACAGGCAGCACCCACCTGAAGGGGTTCATGGGTGACACTTCCTGTCCTGGTGCCCCGTGAGAACACTCCTAGGCTCCCACCCTGGGTCTGGGGCACAGAGACATGTGGGTTCTAGGGGCTCTCTGCACAGACACACAGGGACAACCCTGAAGTGACACAGGTGCCACATTTATCCACATTTTACCCTTTAAAATATTTGCCTTTGTTCTATTTTTTCCATTACTGGCACACAAAGTTCAAATCCAAACAAGAAGCCCTTCAGGTTCCCTGGACAGCAGGAGCACAGGAATCCCTTATGTGAAAAGGTCACCCTACATACCTGCACCAGTCCCTGTGTGCTTTGTGCCCACCCGGCCAATGCCTCAGTGACCTTCGGAAGGTGTTACTCTCCCATTTGGGATGGGGTGGCAACTTGAGCACCTGCAATAGAGACCCCAGCAGAACCCTGACTCCCACTGGAGTAGAAATGTGAATCCTCGGTGGCACCTTCTCCATCCCTGCCCTCTTTCCACACAGCCTCCAGCAGGAAGGGGCTGCTGCCCATCCATGCTGGACCTCCCCATGACCCAGCACTGTTTGTGGCCTGGCACAGCAGCATCTGCACGACTCCTTCACCTGGCCCTGGTAGTGACAGCCATGCTACAGGCACTCACTTGTGGTGCCTGCCACGCTCTTTACAGCCACCTCCTGAGGCTGGCAGGTTTCTGGCTCCACTCTCGGTGTGGAGGTGAAGGAGACTGGCAGGGCCATGGCCTTGTGCTGCTGCACACTGGGAGGTGGAAAAACAACTGTCAGCTCAGGGGACCAGGGACTTGGTTATGCTTGCCAGGGGAACATGGGAAAGAAGATTGGAACCACAGGAACGTGAGCCCCCCAGGGCTGTGACCTTGGCGCCCATCATGATCTGGTGCAGTCCTAGGACCAGCATTGGTGTCATGAACAAGTGTTTGAGGTCACTTAAAAAATCACCAGCAAGGGTATCAGCATAAAACAGATTTAATATTAAGCAGCAGCACAACAATGGGGTGTGTATGGTGTGTATGGGGTGTGGAGTGTATATGGTGTGTGTCTGGTGTGTGTGTGGTGTGTGTGGGGTGTGTGTATGGTGTGTATGGTGTGTGGGGTGTGTGGGGGGTTCATTGGCAAGATCCACTCTACAACTTGGTAGACAGTTAAGGCACACTGAGGAGAAAAAAAAGCAACAACAAACAAAATCTGGGCAATTAAAAGAGAAATGAACCGAAAACCATCTAGGGTTGTGTTTGTGCATGTGTGTGTGTGTGTGTTTAGGTGTGTGTGACAAAAGGACAGTGAGGGCAAGGATAAAAAGGAATATGGCCTAAAAGCTCAACAGCAGTCACACTTAACACTACTTAACTTACAACTTAACCAATTAACAGAGGAATAACACTTAACAGCATCCAACCTGTGTAATTTAAACTTAACAACTTAGGAAAAGAACAACAGCATTTAACTTAGCTAATAACTTCTGACTTAGCCTTACTTACAGACCTAACTTACTTAGACTGAGGTACTTAAGCATCTAAGAGAGTAGCATTTCCCCCAGACTTGCTATAGCATATGCGTAGGGACATGCACACAGACAGAAAGTCAGTGCAAGCAAGGTACCTATGAGAAATTCCCCTCAGAGGTCAGTGAAATACTCACTCCAGATGGTTTTGCCATCTGCTCAAGGGGCAAAGGCTTGAGCCTTAAGGAGTGAGGGTATCAGCCCAGGATCCATTGTTGTTTGGCGATCCTCCGAGTACAGCAGACTTGAGTTTGCTGGCTCTGAGAGGTGCCACACAGAGGGGTCGCAACCCACCACGATCCAGGAGAGTTCCAAGAGTCTCATTTTGCACCACTGTTTATAGGATTGCAAGAGAGTGGGCTTTAGTCATAACAATGTTTCATCCTGGCCACAGTTTGGGTCGCCACTTTCTTTGAGTATCCCAGAAGAGGGATGTTCTGCCCTTCAGGGAGGAAAAAACAGTTTCCAAGGCTGTTCATAAAAAACCCCAGGAGCTCTATAGACAGCAGCAGTTCATGGAAACAGGCAGTATTTCTGATGAGCTGAAGAAGAGCTGAGCTCAGGTGCTGTTTTTCAAGGCTGAGGCCTAACAAGCATTTCTCAGATCTCAGTGCAGCCTGGAAAAGCAGGGGGGATGCATCACCACAATAGGTCACCGTGGATTCCCATGGACCACCACAGATGGCCATGGACCACTACAGACCACCAGGACCAGGGTGCTGGGCGCAGCTCAGTGCAAGGGAAGACTGTCATCCCAAGGTGTGGGATGTCAGCAGAATTCAATGTGAGACCGTGGCAGGGAAGGTGCAATGGAGTTAGAGAAACCCTAAGGTATCACACGTCTGTGTGTCATGGTGAGTGTATGGTGAGTGTGTGATCTGTGTGTGGTCTGTGTATGGGGTGTGTGTGATGTGTGTATGGTGTGTGTATAACACCACGGTGTTATGGTGCTATACATAACAACACGTGTATGGTGTGTGCAGTGTGTGGGGGGTGTGTGTATGGGGTGTGTATGGTGTGTGTATGTGTGTATGGGGTGTGTATGGGGTGTGTATGTGTGTATGGGGTGTGTATGGGGTGTGTATGGTGTACGTATGTGTGTATGGGGGGTGTGTGCGGTGTGTATGGGGTGTGTGTGGGGTGTGTATGGGGTGTATATGAGGTGTGGGGTGTATATGGTGTGTGTATGGGGTGTGTATGGGGTGTATATGAAGTGTGGAGTATATATGGTGTGTGTCTGGTATGTGTATGGGGTGTGTATGGTGTGTGCAGTGTGTGGGGGGTGTGTGTATGGTGTGTGTATGGGGTGTATATGGTGTGTGTACGGTGTGTGCAGTGTCTATGGGGTG
>NW_024581096.1:13856656-13883012 GCF_017639235.1 Corvus kubaryi
CGGCGGCCGGGGCGGAGGAGCCAGCGCGGCCCATGGCTCCGCCGCTGCCGCTGCCGCTGCTGGCGCTGCTGCTGCTGCCGGTACCGACGGGCGCGGGGCGGCGGGCGGCGACCCCCGACGGGGCGCCCGCCAACTTGACGGTGGCGGTGGTGCTGCCGGAGCGCAACGTGAGCTACGCGTGGGCTTGGCCGCGCGTGGGTCCGGCGCTGAGCCTGGCGCTGGAAGCGCTGGAGCGGGGCGAGCCGCCCCTGCTGCCGCGGCCCTTCTCGGTGCGCGTCGAGTTCATGAGCTCGGAGCTGGAGGGCGCCTGCTCCGAGTACGTGGCACCGCTCAACGCCGTGGACCTGAAGCTCTACCACGACCCCGACGTGCTGTTCGGGCCGGGCTGCGTGTACCCCGCCGCGTCCGTGGGGCGCTTCGCCTCTCACTGGCGGCTGCCCCTCATCACCGGCGGGGCGGTGGCCGCGGGTTTCAGCCGCAAACGGGAGCACTACAGCACGACGGTGCGCACCGGGCCCTCGGCACCCAAACTGGGCGCCTTCGTCTCCCACCTCCACGCGCACTTCAACTGGAGCGCCCGCGCCGTGCTCCTCTACGTGGACCGCAAGACCGACGACCGACCCTACTACTTCACCGTCGAGGGTGTCTACCAGGAGCTGCAGGATGGCAACAACCTCACCGTCACCGTCCACATCTACTCCCCCGAGGAGGGCGGCCCCCACACCGCCGTCCACTTCATCAAAGCCAACGGGCGCGGTGCGTGGGGTGGCGCGGCGTGGGGTGTGGGGGGGCACGATGACCACGGGTGGGATGGGGCTGAGGGCCCGGGGAGCGGGGGCGGTGGTGTGGGGGTGGGAGGTGGAAGGGAAAGCAGAGGGGGCTCCCCTCGGGAGATCTGCGTAGGGCTCCGAGGGGGGAGGCAGTATCCTCCGTGGGGCACAGCGAGGGGCTGAGGGTGCGGTGGGATCCGTGTGGGGGTCGGGGGGGACCATTGGACCCGTCTGGGACACAGCAGGGGGAAGGACGGGGTGCAGCAAGGGGTTCTGTGGACAACTCGTAGGGTACAGCAAGGGGTTAAGGGAGCGGCAGGACCCATCTGGGGCACAGAGAGGGGATGGGGATGCAGTGGGACCTCTACAGGACACAGCAAAGGACTGGGAACACAGTGGGACACATGTGGGGCACAAAAAGGGACCGGGGCAGCAGTGGGACCTGTTTGGGGCACATCAAGGGGTTAGGGGGCAATGGAGATCCACACAGGGCACAGCAACTGTCAGAGAGGGCAGTGAGATACATATGGGGCGCAGCAAGAGGATGGGGATACAGTGTGATCATGTGGGGCGCAGCAACAGTCCAAGGAGACGCTGGCACCTTTGCGGGGCACCATGAGGGTGATGGGACACTGGGACCTGTGAAGGGTCGAGAGCAAAATGGCGCCCATGTGAGGCATGGCAAAGGACCAAGGATCTGCTGGGACTCACGTGGGGTCCAGCGGGGGGTGGGCAGAGCGAGACCTGTGGTGGGGCATGGCAAAGGGCCAGAGGAAGAGTGGGATAGACCCCTGTGGAGCACAAGGAGGGGCTGGAGGCACAGTGGGACCCGTGTGGGGCATGAGGATGGGCTGAGGGCACAGTGGGACCCATGTGGGGCACAGGGATGGGTGGGCAAAATGGGTTCTGTGTGGGGTGCAGTGAGACTTGAGCACATTTTCTCACAGTGGGGCTGGAAGAGCAGCGGGACCTGCACAGGAGGTGAGTTCACAGGTGACAAGACAGGACCTGAGCCCCCCGGGCCAAACCCTGTGCCAGTGGAGGGGCCAGAATGCAGCAGGAGGAGGGGGCATATTGTCTCTCTCCCAGGCCCCCATCCTGGTCAACCTTTGCCAGCAAGAGCTGGGGCAGACCCCCACCTTCATGGAACACATGCTATGAAGGGTACCCTGTGGGGCCACCCCACCTTCTGTCTTAGCAGGATCGGGGTGACCCAGGCACGTCCTTGGAGGCCGAAGGTGATGGAGTGGATGTAGCTCTCTGAAGGATGCCATCAGCTGTGGTTACGTGCCCAGAGAACCACGGTGCCAACATACCTAGGTGGCTGTGCCATGGTCAGGCAGAGCCCCCCAGACTGGCACCTGGGTACCTGGGCTGTGCCTGTCCCTGCTGCACCCCTGGGATGGGGCTGTGATGGCCCCACCCTGCTGGTGGAGGGATAAATCAATTTGGTGCCTTGCGAGTGCCCCAGGAGAGCAGCTATACTGGGAGCGGGAGGAAATGGAGGGGCTTACGGAGGCAGCTGGAGAGCAAGGGCAGCCTGATGCTCTTTCATTATTGATGAGCAGGGTGTATTGATCCCGGAGTCAGCCACTCCGCAGTGCTTCTTAATGGATTCTGAGATGCTGTGTCATTAGGAAGGACATCTAGCCGGGATAAGTGGAGCCAGATGGGCCAGCAGGACTCGTGTCCAAGGCTGGGCAGGACCAGGCTGCAGGGGGGAGGCGGGGTGTGGTGCTTTGGGGTGCTGGACTGGGTTCCCGTCAGGACTGAGGCCAGTGAAGCTGAGTCCGTGGAGTGAGCATTCTCTGGCTGCCCCTCTGGGGTGGAAGCTCCTGCACGTGCCATCACCAGCCGTGGCGTTTGGAGCTTCTTATGGGATGGGGGCAAAGGACTCTGCAGGGAGAAAGGCTGAAATCAGTGATTCCCATCAACATTTCCCTCTTCGTGCTGTAAATCACCCCAACAGGAATCAATCCCTCCTGGTGTGGGCAGGAGGTTGTCGTTGCTGGGGGAGAAGGCCAGGCATGGGCAGAGACCTGAGGGCTTTCTAAGCTGGGGTTGTAGTCGCAGAGTCGTGGAAAGGCTTGGGTTGGCAGGGACCTTAAATATCATTTAGTTCCATTCCCCCTGCCATGGGCAGAGATGTGGAGAGGGTCTGGGCCTCTCTGGCCACAGCTCAGAGATGGCGCCAGGGTGTGGGGCTGAGTGGAGCTGCGTGCTTAGCCCACGGGTATGGGTGCTCAGGCCAGCAAAGCTGGTGCTAGGTCCTTTCCTAACCCAAGTGTGTGGGGCAGGTAGTGGGGACCTGCAAGGCTGTCCCAGGGGCTGGGACCCCTGCATGGCATGGCGTGGAGAGGGAAGCAGGATCTTCAGCTGCATCCATGTCCGTGCCCTGCAATAACATCACGTATCACCCCTCTTGGCGTCACCTTCCTTCTCCCAAGTCACGGGCAGGAGTTTGATAAACATTTCCTGGAGAAAGCTGCTTCCCTGCCCCCTGTGCATCCCTAACACTGGTGGTTCTTGACATTCACAGGTCTAATGAATGGGCACGAGGGGGGGTGGGATTGCCTCTCTCACCAAAGCCTGGGCGACGTGCAGGGGCCCACGTCTCTCCTGCCATTTGCAAAAGCACTGATATAATTAGAGCTGTGGTTGAGGGAATTACCGGAGCATCTGCCTGCAAAAAGCTCAGGTCCCCTGCCAGGGGAGGTGGCTGGGTGGTGCTGCTGGAGGGGAGTGCATTTGGTCCTCATCCTCACACTCCCCCTGGGCATGGAACGGCACTTGGCCAGTGCGATGGTCTCTGTGCTGCAGTGCCCTGTGCTGGTGAGGCTGCTCAAAACTGGGATTTGCCGCCCGAACCCAGGATTTGCCCTCACTTTAGGGTTATCTTCCATCATACAGGGGTCAAGCAGTGTTCTGCCACCTCATCTGCATGCTCGTGGTCCTGCCCCTTCGCTGGGGCCTGGCACTCTGCCACCTACACCAGAGATGCCCCCTAAATAAATGTCAGGGTGCTGGATGCACTCCAGCCTTGCAGAACTTAATTCCCCTTGTCCTGGGTGATGCTGAGGCTGCATTTGGCCATTTGCTAGCCCCTGGGGGGGGCGTGAGCCGCCTAAGGCACTGCTGGCCATGCAGGAGGATGCCAGCTGGAGGCAGCTGCCTGCCTCAGGGAGACCCCCAAGCACTGACCCTTGCTTCTGCACAGCTCATGCGACCTGTCCCCGGGGAGCCGTCTGGGCGCCATCCATCCCCTTGCTTGGTGGCCTTTGACCAGGCAGGCTTTCGCTGCCGCCGCAGGGGCTGGCTGCCTGCAGTGTCCCACCATCTGCCACCAGCTGTTATGGCTCCCCAGCCCCTGTGGCTCCCTTTTCTTGGCGCCTGCAGTGGGATGGGGAGGGTCCCATCTGTGTCCTTGGGGGGGACCCTTAGGCTCTGCATGTTGGGGAGGTGCTGAGCTGCCCATCCTGGATGAGAAATTGGGGGACAGTGCATTTCTTGGGGCAGGACTAGCAAAGTGGGGAAGCCAAGAGTGTTTATTTGAAGTATTGCAGCATTCAGAGGGAACCATTTCAAACCCTGGAACAGGCTTTTGCTCACACACAGCCCACGGTGCTGCGATTTCCCTCTCCCCCGTGCCCAGGAGCAGCTCCCCACATTGCTGTGGATTCCCTGTGCCCAAGGTGGCTGTGCTGGGTCTCTTCTCCCACGTGTGGGCTTCCTCACTGCCCCCATGGGTGACCCTTCCAGCCCTGCTGCCCACATAGCGGGGTGCCTGTGTCGCTGGGTGCCTTCCAGCAGCAGAGACCCCTTCCCAGAGTGCGAGGCTTCCTTGCTGTCCCCAGCCCCCCCACTCCCCGGGTCCAGCCGGGGCGCTGGGCCCCATGCAGAAGAGCTGTGCGCCGGGGCCAGCGCCCAAGCGTGACATTCCTCCAGCACCCGCTGCCTCCGCCTCCTCCGTTGCTCAATCCCGGGTTCCCAGCCAGACTGGCTGGAGCGGGGGCCCTGGTTTTCCGGGGGGAGGGAGGAGGCAGTGTCAGGATCCTCAGCAAGGGCACGGAGGGCCCCTGCTCGGGGGGGGTTCGGACACTCTATGGGGCCCGTCCCCACAGCCTGTGATGCCCTGTGCGAGCGGCGTGCCGGCGCCACACAGCGCTCGGGTTGACATCCCATGAGAGCTGACCGAGCCCCCAGAAGAGGGTGGGGGCAGGCGGGACAGCCCGACGGGGCCCGGGCACCCCCTTGCCGTGTGGGTCACACCGGCGAGATGCTCTGTTTCCAATTAGCGCCAGTGGCCGCCGAAGGTGCTGGAATCTGGGAACCTGCGCATTCCTGCCGCACGGACAGCCGGCCACGAACCCAAACATGGGTTTGTCCCATTCCACAGCTCGGGTTCCCCAGGGACCTCCGGTGCACGGCTCCAGTGCCTCTCCCAGCCCCCCGATTCCGTGGCTGGGGCTGGCATGGAGCAGCCGGGAAGCTGATGCAGGGGGGAGAGATCCCCTGGCTGGTTTTTGCTGTATCAGGGCGTGCGGGGTCGGTGCCTGCAGCATCCACCTCATGATTTGCAGCAAGTTTTCCCCTGTTCTCCTCTCCCCCTTCAGCCCGAGGTGATTGATGGGGCAAGAGTGGGTCTGTGCCAGCAAGGGCTGTGGGTCTGGCTACGGGGCACAGGGAGGCGTGAGCCAAGCACTGCCCCATCTGCCTGCTCCATCCCCCCGCAGCCACCGAGTGCTCCCGGGGCTGCTCTGCCCCATCTGCCCCATTGCTGGCTGTGTGCCCGGGGTGCAGCGGGGTGTCCCTGCCTCCCTGAAGCCCCTGCTTCTCTCTGGCAGTGGTGTATCTCTGCGGGCCACCGGAGATGCTGCGGCAGATCATGCAGTTGGCGCAGCAGGAGAACCTCACCAATGGTGACTACGTCTTCTTCTACCTGGACGTCTTCGGGGAGAGCCTGCGGGGAGACTCTGCCCGTGACGCCTTCAAGCCCTGGCAGGAGAGCCCAGGCCAGGATTCAGGGCTGCGCGAGGCTTTCCAGGTGAGCTGGGCCCACCTGCCTGGGGACAGAAACCTTACCAGCCTGGCCCCACTGTGTGAACCAGAGTGCTGTGCTCGGTTGCAGATGGTGCTGGTGATCACCTACTATGAGCCCCAAAACCCTGAGTACCAGCATTTCCAAACCCAACTCATCTTGCGAGCTAAGCAGAAGTTTGGGGTGCAGCTCAACTACTCCCTGGTGAGTGAGTCCCCCTGCACGCTGGGGTGGTGGGGCCCCTTCTCATGGGTCTGAGGCACGTCACCAGGATGCAGAGGGTGGGACACAGCCACAGGTAGTGCCAGAGGGGTTATCCCTGGTGGGAACAGCCACAAGCACTGCCATCCCTGCAGGGTGCATGTTGTCCCCAGTGTGGTTATGGGGCCGTGGGTGGGTGCGTGGTCCTGCTGGGAAGGTTCTGGGATGCTCCTGTGTGCGTGGCTGTGGGTGTGCTCAGATTCCCCCTGGCAGATGAACCTGGTGGCGGGGTGTTTCTATGATGGGATGCTGCTGTACGCCATGGTGCTGAATGAGACTCTGCGCGAGGGCGGCTCCAAGAAAAACGCCACCCACATCATCGAGAAGATGCGGGACCGCAAGTTCCAGGGTAACACTGGGATGGGGGAAGCTGGGCTGTGGGTGCCGTGGGGGCAGTGGAACTCAGTCCCTGTCCCACCTGGGTCTTAATTCTCCCACAGGTGTGACAGGGCTTGTGAGCATGGACAGCAACAATGACCGAGACACTGACTTCAACCTATGGGCCATGAGCGACCCCAAGACCGGGCAGTATGAGGTGGGGGCCAGCACCAGGTTCCCTCTGGCTGGGGCTGGGGGATAGGATGGTGGGGGCTGGGGGTGGCCTTATCTCTCTTTTCCTTAGGTGGTGGGACACTACTCGGGTGTGGAGAAGCAAATCCACTGGCTGGGACGACCCATCCCCTGGGTGAAGGGGGCTCCCCCCTTGGACAACCCTCCCTGTGTCTTTGATGTGGATGACCCCTCCTGTGAAAAAAGTGGGTGTCCTGGGTCCCTGCATCACTTGGACCCAAGAACCCTTCCCTATGAGTGCATTTCAGCCTGGCCATCATAGCCAGTTGGACCACCCTGACATCCTCTCCTGTCTGCAGCTCCCCTCTCCATGCTGGCCATCGTGGCTTTGGGCACTGGCCTCACCTTTGTCATGTTTGGTATCTCCAGCTTCCTCATCTTCAGGTCAGTCAGGACTGGGGGAACCTCTGTCTGGTGGGGGGACAGGCAGGGCAGGGCAGATGGGGGCCTGACCCCTCTGTGTCCCCCAGGAAGCTGATGCTGGAGAAGGAGCTTGCCAGCATGCTCTGGAGGATCCGCTGGGATGAGCTGCAGTTTGGAAGTCCTGAGCGGTACCACAAGGCAGCGGGCAGCCGGCTCACCTTGTCCCTGGTGAGAGGAGCCATCCCTGGGGCACCACCCTGCCCCTGTGCTGCCTTCCCTCCCTGCACGACACCCACATGATTACCTCCCATGTAACAGCCCTCTGTTTCCTACAGAGCCACAGCCCCCCTGCATCTCTCCTTAGCACAGCTCTTGATCCTTACAGAGTTCTCCATCCCCAGTGGAGACACACTCCATTCATCCCTGGCATGACTTTCCATCCCCTGCAGAGCCACTATAGATCCATCCTCTACACAGCCCCCAATCCCCGATGCAGCACCATACTTCATCAAGCCCCTGTGTTGCCCTCCATTACCTACACAGACGTACCTTATCCATGTCCTACACTCCATGCAGTGCACCATGCCCCATCCCAGAGTCTTTGCCTTTGCTACAGAGCATACAGAGCTTATCCTGACCCTTTAGAGCCCATCCTGCACCATCCCCCACACATTCTTGGATGTCCCCGCCCTGCTACATTGCTGCAGGCCACCCCTCCACCCGAGGGCTCCTGTCTCTATTCCCCTCCTTCCCACAGCGTGGCTCCAGCTATGGCTCCCTGATGACCACCCATGGCAAGTACCAGATCTTCGCCAACACCGGCCACTTCAAGGTCAGTGCAGCAGGCAGGGAGCTCAGCCCTCCCTCTGAAATGCCCCAGCTCTGTTGTGCTCCCCCTTGGCTGCACCCCCATCCTGCAGGATGTTGGCACTTTCCTCCCCTTTGCAAATTTACCCAGTGGGCATTGACCTTTTCCCCTTCCCAAACACCCCAGGGCAACGTTGTGGCCATTAAGCACATCAACAAGAAGCGCATCGAGTTGACACGGCAGGTGCTCTTCGAGCTAAAACATGTAGGTTTGGGGTCTGGGCTGGGGTGGGCAGCCTGCTTGGGGGTGCAGGAACTGGTCCTGGGAGTGTGGGAGGGTAGTAGGAGCAGTAGTTCATCCCCTTTGACCTCAAGACTGTCTTGGGTCCGCTTGCACCTGCAGATGCGGGACATCCAGTTCAACCACTTGACTCGCTTCATCGGGGCGTGCATCGACCCCCCCAACATCTGCATCATCACTGAGTACTGCCCACGGGGCAGCTTGCAGGTAGCAGGGCGTGGGGACACTGCGGGTGACACTTAGACATTCCTGGTGACCCAGTTGGGCTGGGCATTGTGGACAGGGCTGTGGATGCTGGTGGCCACTTGAGCGCTCCCTACAAGGCTCACAGCTGAGCTGTCCAAGTGGGCGTCAGAGGCCAGTGGAGGGGTGGGGGTGGGTGCTGCAGACCCCCACAGTTGGGCACTTGGTGAGGCTACTGTCACCATGCCCTGGGTGCTTGGTGGGGTCCACTCAATGTGCTACCTCAGGATGTCCTGGAGAACGAGAGCATCAACCTGGACTGGATGTTTCGCTACTCCCTCATCAATGACATTGTCAAGGTACCTAGCTGAGGGGTGCGAGGGGCTGGGGGAGGTGCCTGAGAGATACGAGCTTCACTGCATCCATCTGTCCCAGGGAATGGCCTTCCTGCACAACAGCATCATTGGTCATCACGGCAGCCTCAAGTCATCCAACTGCGTGGTGGACAGTCGCTTTGTGCTGAAGATCACCGACTACGGCCTGGCCAGCTTCCGCTCGCCCAGCGACAACGAGGACACGCATGCACTGTATGCCAGTGAGTGCCTGCCTGGGGGGACCAGGGGGATGGGGTGGCCTTGTCTCACTTCTCCATTGCTTTGTCCCACCAGAGAAGCTATGGACAGCCCCAGAGCTGCTGCAGAAGGGGCACCTGCCCACCCCAGGCATGCAGAAAGCTGATGTCTACAGCTTCGGCATCATCGTGCAGGAGGTCGCTCTGCGCAACGGCCCCTTCTACATCGAGGGCATGGACTTGAGCCCCAAAGGTGAGGGTGGGGGGACGTGTGTGGAGGTCTTGCCCCACCATGGAGATCTGGTGCTCACTGTTGGCCACGCCTCGGCAGAGATTGTGCAGAAGGTGCGTAACAGCCAGAAGCCCTTCTTCCGCCCGTCCATTGACATTGGGGTGCACACTGAGGAGCTGGCAGTGCTGATGGAACGCTGCTGGGCGCAGGAGCCAGCCGAGCGCCCTGACTTCAGTCAGATCAAGATCTTCATCCGTAGATTCAACAAGTGGGTGGTTGGTGTGCAGTGACAGTGGCCCTGGGTGGGAGTGGGGACAGCCATGGTGGTGGTGGTTGGGGGGCACCTCTTCCTGCAGTGCCAGCTGACTGCACCCCGGCAGGGAGGGAAGCACCAGCATCCTGGACAACCTGCTGTCACGCATGGAGCAGTATGCCAACAACCTGGAGAAGCTGGTGGAAGAGAGGACACAGGCCTACCTGGAGGAAAAGCGCAAGGCAGAGAACCTCCTCTACCAGATTCTGCCCCAGTGAGAGGGGGAGAGGGGGGGCGGGTGTGGGTCGGAGGGTTGGCATGGGTTCAGCATGCACCCACTGCCATGCAAGCATGGGGTCCCTTCCCATGCTGGTGTGGGGCAAGGGTTGCAGGGGGAACAGGGGGTTTAGTGGTGATGGCTCACCACCATCCTTGCCAGCTCTGTGGCAGAACAGCTGAAGCGTGGAGAGACAGTGCGGGCTGAGGCTTTCGACAGTGTCACCATCTACTTCAGTGACATAGTGGGCTTTACTGCCCTCTCGGCAGAGAGCACTCCCATGCAGGTGAGAGCAGGGCTTGGGGGGCAGCGCCTCTGTGGTGGGGGTCTCACACCCTGCCAGTGCCATCCCTGGAGTTGGGGGAACATACCCACTCCCAGCTGCCCACACACCCTTGTTCCATCCAGGTCGTGATGCTGCTGAACGATCTCTACACTTGCTTTGATGCCATCATCGACAATTTTGATGTCTACAAGGTGAGTGCAGTGGTAAGCAAGCACAGCCCCCCAAAGTGAGGCAGGCAGCAAGGAGCCCAGGTTGGACCTGCTCCCCCTGCCCCCACAGGTGGAGACCATTGGGGATGCCTACATGGTGGTCTCGGGGCTGCCGGTGCGCAATGGGAAGCTGCATGCCCGTGAGATTGTCCGCATGGCCCTGGCCCTGCTTGAGGCTGTCAAAACCTTCAAGATCCGTCACCGTCCCAACGACCAGCTCCACCTGCGCATCGGCATACACACCGGTGAGCCCCCATGCCACCCAGCTGGAGGGTGCTCGCCCACCCAGCCACCCGCCCTGCAGCATCCCTGAGCGCGTCTGTGCCTGCAGGTCCTGTGTGCGCCGGAGTGGTGGGTCTGAAGATGCCGCGGTACTGCCTCTTCGGGGACACGGTGAACACTGCGTCCCGCATGGAATCCAATGGCCAGGGTAAGCCATGGGGCTGGCAGCTGGGGTCCAGAGCCACAGGGTGTGTCCTGCTCCCATGGCACCCAGCCGTGTCTCTCTTGCCCCTCTGTGCTCCCCAGCCCTGAAGATCCATGTCTCATCTGCCACCAAAGAAGTCCTGGATGAGTTTGGCTGCTTTGAGCTGGAGCTGCGTGGGGATGTAGAGATGAAGGTGAGGGCACAGGGACGCCAGTGGGGTACCAGCCCTTCCTACCACAGGGGAATGTGATGGGGAGGTGGGTTGGGGCTGGGACCCCTTGTTGCCCTCAATGCAGGGGATGACACCCAAGAAGCAGTTCCAGGGGCAGGCAGGGTCTAAACTGCTCACCTCTGCCTCCAGGGCAAGGGAAAGATGCGGACATACTGGCTGCTGGGCGAGAGGAAAGACCCTTAAGTCATCTGAGCCCAGTGGCTGTGGCAGAGCCCCCAGCTCAATGAAGCCACCAGTGTTTTCCGGTGCCCCAGGATGCACCGGCACCCCCCTCCCATCACTGCATCCACCACCGCCTCTGCAGCCCCCCTGCTTCAGCAGGGCCTGGGCAAGGTGGGGCAGCGGCCACAGCACCGTCTGCCCTCCTCCATCAGCACCAGCAAAGCCCACCTTTCCCACAGCCTCTGCTGGAGTGGGGTAACCAGCCCTGATCCAGCCTGAGGGACCTTGTATCCCCCCCACCCTCTGAGGTCTGCCACCCCTGCCCTCTCCCCTGTGGCTCAGCTGGCTCTGAGCTTCTCCGGGGCCTGGCTGCCCCACAGGGCACTTTGCCGTCTCTTTTCAGTACCTGGACCCCAGCAGAAGTTGTGCTCATGTCAACCCCTCCCTGGGGTGGGGGGAAATGGGGATTCCTGCCAAGACTGACTCCTTGGCCAGGTCAGGCTTCAATGCCGCAGCTCCCCCCCTCCCCAGTCTCCCCCTCTCCTGTATATAACCCCACCGGGTCATGTAAATACCCACCTTTCCTCCAGGTGTAAATATAGGACTCGCTGCAACTATTTTGTTGAAATACAAACTTCCCCAGATCCATCTGTCCCATGACCTCTACCTCGCTCTGCCCCAGCATGCCAAGTGGGGAGGGAGGCCAGGGGGGACCGCAGTATGGAACTCAGCCTGGGCTGGGGTCAGCTGCCTGAAACATCCGAAGAGATCGTATCCCAGGGGTCTGTCTGCGGCACAGGGCCGCGGTGTGGGCATGGGGAGCCAGTGCCGGGCGGTAGCAGCAGCGGCTGTTGAGGGCTTGGGCGGTGCTGGGAAGGCAGGGCTGCCGTGGCGGGGTTTGCTTTGGCGTGAGGGCTGCAGTGCGTTCCTCTGAGCTCATGCTCTGGGCGCCCCGCTGCCGCCTCTTACTGGAACACACCTGTGCCTGGGGACTGGAACAGCGGCTGCTGTCACCCGCTGCGTGCGCTGGGAGGGGACGTGTCCCAGGGGATGGGGCTGTGCCAGGGGCTTTCCCTCCATGCCCAAGGAGGAAGTCTTCGGGCTGCCACGTATTTTGGGTCAACAGGAAATTGCAATGGGGCTGAAAGGTTTCCCATTTTGCTTCATGGTCCCATGGGATTTGAGATCCCAGGGACACAGTGCTCCCTCTCCAAACATCCAGCTTGAAGATGGCCTTGGGGTGGGCAAGGATGCTGGGACCACCTGTGTCCCCTTGTTTTTTATTGCTTGTGGGGCTGGAGCTGGCTGCTCAGGGGGTCGTAGGGGTCAGAGAGGTTGAAAGGCTCAGGATGCCCTAGGTACATGGTAATGGGAGTGGAGAAGGCTGCATTCTTCTTGAAGGGAATGTTTGTGCCGAAGAGGCTGGTGACACCCTGGAGAGGAGAGAATTGGAGAGGTCTCTGTCAGCAGCTGAGACCCCCAGGGTGCTGGCAGGGCAGGGTGGTGGGGGGCTTACCGGCTGTCCACGGGCTTGCTCCAGCCAGAAGCTGGTTGGCTGCTCCGTTAAGTAGTTGTGAGGCTGCAGTGGAAGCAAAATGTGGGTGGGGGGATGGCATGCTCGGCAGGACACGGGAGCCTCGTGGCCTCCCTGGAGGCTGCTGCAAGCTGAGGGGGGGGATGTCTACTGCCTGTACCTGAGTGATGGGCTGGGGTGTGGACTGGAAGCCCATGGCACGGAAGTCCTGGTGCGTGGTGGAGACAGGTTCCATGCGCCTTGGGCGGGGATGGATTTCCTCCTCCGTCTCCTTACTGCAGTCAGAGCAGACCCCACACCCCTCAGCTCTGGGATCCTTGCCCCCCCAGGTCCCCTTCTCTGGGGTGGTCATCACGCAGGGATGCAGGCTTGCCTGTATTTCTCATAGAGCATGGATGCCAGTGTGGCCTTCCGCTGCCCTGAAGAGGGGAAGGTGCCATCAGCCTCACAGCTAAGATTCCCCTGCTGCCTTTTTGGGGTGCACGTGGCTTGGGGGGGGTTCAGCCTCACCTTGCCCCAGCAGCAGGACCCTGGTAGGTGGGCAGTACTTCGGGGCAGAGCTGTCAGTGAGTGAGGACAGGAACTGGTGGATCGGTAGTCCATGGTAGCCATGCTGGAAGTCCTCACAGCCCAAATCCTTCTGAGAGTCCAGGGGGTCCACAAGTGTCTGGGGATGGACAGTGGGGGCTGTGGAAGGGGGCAGGAGCCAAGCTGCACTGCCCCATACCTGCTCCTGGCTTTTAGGCTTTTGATAGCCCCAGAGGCATAACCTGCAAAGAGGGGTTATGGTCTTTCTGGCCAGAAACCTGGCAAAGCCAGAGCAGGGACACAGCTTGGGCAAGGCTGACCTGCCTGGTGGAGGTCAGCCAGCCTTGTATGGCTGTCCCAAGCATCTGGGTGCACAGACTGCCCCTGGGCAAGCACTCTTACAGCACTTGAACAACCCAATGAGTCCCCAGGCTGTGGCACAGCTTGGCCCATCAGGTGCCCCCCAGCATGGCTTGCCCAAGCAGGCATCCCCACACCACTGTGATGGGCCATGATACACAGCTCCTGCTCCCCAGCAGCGAGATCCCAGCTCCCTTCTTGCCTTACTGTTACTCCCCACATGCCTGCCTGTGCCTTTTGTGCTATTGAGTTTCATCCCTTATCTATCCCGCTGGGCTGAAGGTCATCCGGGTGGCTATTTAAAGAGAGGGGTCTGCCCAGGAGCAGGGAGCTTCACAAGATCAGCATGTGGGACACGACGGGGCCAGCTTTGAGGGGCATTCTCCCTTATGGAGTTACCTCCTTCTGCCAGTCGTGGCTCACGCAGCTCCGCTGGGGCACCGACTGGCTGGGCTTCTCTGCAGGCGTGGGTGGGGTGGGGGGCAGCCCCGGCACTGCGGTGGTGGACTCCTTCTCGGGGCGAGTCCCCCACTTTCCAAGCCAGGGAGGCAGCTTTATCCCAGAGGGATCCTTCCCAGTCTCTGGGGATGGCACCGTGCTGGGCAGAACTGGTAGGGCCTCAGTAGGCAGCTCATCTGTGTCTGATACATCCTGGGGCGGCTCGGCTGTGCCTGACATCTCCTGGACCCTCCTGGCGGTGGTTGTCAGCGTCTCACTGTGGCACGGGAGCCTCTCCACAGGCACCTCGGGCACAGGCTGATAACCTCGGACCCTGCACGGTGGCCTGTCCCCATGCCATCTGGGAGCCACATGGCTTGTCAGAGTCCCCCTGCAGGTGGGAACAGACCCTGAAGAAAGGCAGCGGGGCACATCCCCCAATTCCAACCACATCCTCAGCCCCCACCACCACGGGCAGGGTCTTGACCCCGGGTCCTCTGTGTCACCCCCACACCGAGGCAAGGGACAAGGGATTTCTCTCCGTCTGGGGGACAGAAGCAGTGCCTGCTGCTGGGTCTGTCATCTGAAGGGGTCTCCCCCTCCCTAACTTCCTTTTGTCCCCTCGACCTCCAGAAGCAACACCATTCCCACCCTCATACCTGGGCTCTGCCCCCTCCCTGCTCCGACTTCCCCACAGGCCGGACCCACCATTTACTCATTCCCCCCGGCCCCTAAGGCTCCACAGGCCCTGCCCCGACTCTCCCCACCCGGGGTTACCCCAGGGGGTCTCGCTGCCCGCGGCCTGAGCCGCACCCCACGGCGCAGCCGCCTCCCCGCTCCATAGCGCATGCGCGCGGAGGGACGCGCCTCTCTCCGTGGAGACGGCGCACGGCGGCCTCGCGCCTGTGGGTGGAGCCGCGCGCGTGCGCGCCTCCCATTGGCGGAGAGCTGCGGAGGGGGCGTGGCCTTTGGCCGCAGTGGGCATGGCAAGAGGGCGGGTGAGCCGGGCAATGGGCGTGGTCTCTGCGGAGCGGGCGGGGCGGGGCGCGCTCGGCGTGAGGGGCTGCGCTGATGGGGGACGGGGCTGTGTAGGGGACGGGGCGCGGGGGTGCAGGGGACGGGAGTGCGGAGGGCTGGGAGTCTAGGGGGATGGGGGCGCCGGGCTGCAGGGCCACAGGGATGCCCGCGCTGCACTACAGGATCGGGGTTGTCCCCACCCCTGGGGCCCACGTCCTCCGCGCCAGCCTGTCCCGGTGCCCTGGGGCCGCCACTTAGTGCAAGGGTGGCCGCAGGGGCTCTCGGGGGTGCAGCGTGCCTGGGCAGGGCCAGCACAGCCCCGCTGGGGCAGCAGGAGGGAAGAGCCCAGGACTCCTGAGGACACCCTGCTCCCCCCGGCTTGACCCAAGTGACCCCCAACACCGCTTGGGCCTGGCATGGAATATGCCCGCTTGCCCCAGGGACTCCCAGCTGGCCAAGGGTGATGGGGCGGGGCGTGCCCGGCGCCTGGCTGGGTGCAGCCGGTGCCCGCCGGCGTGGAGCAGCTGCCTTCTCTCACCACCGGCCCTCGATGGGCCCCCGGCCCCATCCCCTCAGAGGCCGAGCAGAAGAAGGGCCCTTTGATAGCAGGCGGCGGGCTCGGGAGCAGGGCTGTTATTCCAGGGCTCTGCGGTGTGCGCCGACGGGGCAGCGTGCGCTCCACGCTGGGGCCTCTGTTTTTCCTGGCTGGAGATGTGCTCGGCCCTTCTGGCCTCGGCGGGCCAGGGGGGCCCCCACTGGGGACCGCTCCTCCCTGCGGGCCCTCGGCCCCGTGCCAAGCAGGGGCTCCTCCAAGCCCATCTGCTGCACAGCTGCAGGGAGGATGGAGAGATGGGAGACGTGTCCCGAGCTCATCTCATGGCTCCCCCGTGCTGGGGCCACATCAGCCCTGCTGCCGCTGGAGGGGGGTGCCAGGGTGCCCCCAGGGCTGGCAGCTCGCTGTGAGGGTTCTGGGCTGCATGCTGCTGGTCGCGCCCCCATGCTCAGCCATGGGCCCAGTGGTGGCCCCTGAGGTGCACCCGTAGCCCAGCTCATGCTGAAGGGGTGGCAGCTTGGGGACCCTGCCCCAGCTTGCATCCCTTTTGGTGGTCTTCCTAGGAGTATCCCCAGATTCCCTACCAAACACTCGTGGGCTTACCAAAAGCCTGGCCAGGCAGCATGTGTGCCTGAAGGATACTGAAGGGATACTAACAGCACCAAAGTACACTGCGGGACAGGGAGTGTGGCGATGCCAACCCGGAGTGCGCACTCACTGTGGGGCAAACTACCCTGGGGTGGTCTGTGGGGCATCACTGTGGGGCTGTACTCTGGCAGCATCAGCTCGGGACAGCAGCCCTGGAGCTGCTGGAGCACATCTGGCCGCCTCTCGCCGGCTGACACATCCCTTTCAGCCCCCCCGCCCGGCTCTTTTGGGAACTTGCGTCATTTGTGATCCTCTCCGGCTGAATAACCAAAACAGCCCTTGGCCTCGGTCTCCCCCCACCTCGGCCCCATGGGGCTGTGACCACTGTCCTGCCCCGCCGCTGCCCGGGGACTGACAAAATAAACTTGGCACAGGAAGAAACGCGATTGCAGACGACTGGTCCCGACCTTGCGTGCCAGCCCGTGCCCTGTGCCCTGTGCCCAGTCCAGCACTCCCTGGGGGACTGCTCTGGGCGAGCTCTGGGAGATAATGTCCTGGGGATCCCTGAGCCCTCTTTAGCGTCCCCACCTCCCCAGGGACACCCAACCCCTCTTTGGGGTACACATCCCTGAGGTAGGGCTGTCCCGAGTCCAAGAGTGGCCCCAGCCCGCGCTGAGCCTCAGAAGCAGGAAGCAGCAGTATCAACAATTTTAAGGCTCATTTACACCCCGAAAACGTTCCCCATACTATACTGGGTGTGTATGTGTGGGAAGTGACTGGGCTCTGCCACAGCCCCACACAGCTCCCGGGGGCCCCCCCGCCGCCAGCGCCACCGAGCCGGGGGATGAACAGAGCCGCCATTCTCCCCGGCGGGCTGCGGTCCCCTGCGCGGCGGCTGGCGAGGGCCCAGGCGGTCCCGACGGCGGTGCCAGGTGGGCCGTGCACCGCGCCAGCACCGGCCCCTGCCACTAAATATAGCCACGGCAGCCGGCCGCGGAGCAGCGGGCGCGGGAGGCACGCGGCAGGGAGCGGGCGGCCGCATGCGCCGAGCCCCCCGTGTGCTCCCCTCACGGGGCCGGCGGCGACACGTGCAGGCACGAGAGCGCGGTCAAGGCCTGTAAACAGCGCCGTGCGGGCACAGAGCCGGCGGTGCTTTGTGTGCACGGGGGTCTGGAGCGTGCAGTTTCCCTCGGTGGTTCACAGTTGTGGGGTTTGGAGTGAAGGGTGCAATGTGTTTTCCTCAGTGTGTGGCTGGGGGCTCTGGGGCGAGCGATAGAGTTTCCCTCGGAGGTGCATAGTTTGGGGGGGGGGGGTCTGGGGTGAGCAGCGCAGTTGAGTTTTGCATGGCAGTGCACATGGAAGCAATGTAGTGGCTGCGGTGGGGGGGAGTACACGGGTATGTGTACATGGAGGGGGCAGCAGGTCCACCCACCATTGCAGCCTGTCCTGCCCTGTGCTCTGCTCAGGGATATGAACCTCCTGTGAGCTCCCAGAGAGGCCCCTCTGGGGTGGACGAGAAGTACACATGCAGAAGTACACAAGCCTGCTCTGAGGGCTTTTAGATCAATCAAGTGCAATTAACTGGTTTTGAAAAGCAGGGAAACATCAGCATCCAGTACAGGGCTCTGGCAGCAACATGGGGGTGCTGGCCGGGAGGTGATGTGAGGCAGAACAGGGAGTGTGTGATGGCAGTGAGGCTGGGTGGGCAGCCCTGAACATGGTGTGCTACTGATACCCCAGGGATGTTCCCCCACTTGGGGACACCCTTGTGGCACCCAGCCTGCTCCCCCAGCCCAGCACCAAGATGAGTCTTTTGCCTGTGAGCTGTGGGCTTCTGCTTCTGCTTCAACTGTAGGGCTCCAGATCATCTCCAGCATGGGGCAGGTTGGTATGTGTGGAGCCCAGACCCTCTGCAAAAAGCAGGGTACCAACTCTCTACTGCTGTGACAATGGAGGCCAGTCCTGCCCAGGCCAGCCACCTCCACCCCCCAGAATGCCACCCTGATGCAGAGCCACTGAAGTCACCACCAAGGGGATGCTTTATTGGGGGGCAAGTGGGTAGTGGGGGTTAGCCAGGGGGCCAGCCCATCTGCCGCCCCCCCAACACATGGAGGTGCAAGTGGTAGACAGACTGTGCGCCGTGCTTCCCATCGTTGATCACTGTCAGGAGAGGTACAAGGGTCAGGCCACCCTCTGTGTCCCCAGCCCCCAGGAATACCAGTGAGGGTCCTGCCCCACAGCACAGCAGGGGATACCAACTCACCAAGGCGGTAGCCATCAGCCAGCCCCTCTGCCTGCGCCGTGCGTGCTGCCACCACCATCAAGTGCCCCAGCAGCTGAAAGAGGGGGGAGTGGCAGCGTCAGCACTGTATGATCCCCCACCAGCAGTGTCCCAGGGACCTCTCTGGACTCACCTCAGTGTCTTGGGGACCCACGTGGCTGATCCGGGGGATGGGGCGCTTGGGGATCACCAGGAAGTGCACAGGGGCTTGGGGAGCCACATCACGGAAGACCAGGCACTACCAGGGGGAGCAGGGTAAGCCCCACACCCGTGGGTTCTGCCCCCCTGCCCCAGTGGGGACATAGGTCCTGCTGTCCCAGCTACCTTGTCATCTTCATAGAGGATGGTGGCAGGGATGGTGCGGTCGATGATCTTGCTGAAGATGGTAGGCTGCCCGCCTGCCTTCTCGCCGGCCGCCGCTGCCCGCTGCGCCTTGCCCACCTCCCCGTCCTGCCCGCCGGGCACCGACACGCACCGCAGGGGCTGAGGGGCACAGGGGGCTTACAGCCTGTGCCCGGGGGGACAAGGACAAGGACACCGCCGCCGGGGTGGGCCAGGGCACGTGGGGAACACGTGGGGGTGATAGTGGGGTGCACGTGGGAATGGCAGGGGGATACGTGGGGGGAGGCACGTGGGGGTGACATGGAGTGCACGCTGGGTACGGGTGGGGGATGCATGTGGGGGTGATCGGAGTACTGCATGGGGTGATGGGTGATGTGATGGGAGATGCACGTGGAGAGTGGTGGGATTCATACTAGGGTCCTGGGGGTGCACATAGGGGGTGATGGTGGGGTGCACGTGGGGGTGACGCTTGGGTGTGACAGGGGGACACACATGGGGCAACAGGGAGGTGCACGCGGGAGTAACGCACACAGGAGTAAGGGGGGCAGATGCCCAGGGGGCTGATGGGGGGCTGTACCCACAGGGGTGACAGAGGACTGTCCACAGCCTCGACAGTGGGCTGTGCCCACAGGGGTGACAAGGGACTGTGGTCACGGGGGAAACAGGACTGTCCACGGGGTTGACAGGGATCTCCGCCCTCGGGGGTGCCGAGGAGGGGGCTGTGCCCACGGGGGCGCAGGCTGGGGTGCGGGTGGATGCACACAGCTGCTCCGAGGCCCCGTGCCGTGGCGTGGGGGTGCGCGGGCCCGCGCTCATGCCCGTCGCCGACTTTGCCCGAAGGTGGAACCAGTGGCGAGCATGATGCGGACCCGTTCCGGTGTCCCTGTTACCCCCCACGCCCCTCATCCCGGTACATCCCCCTCATCCCGGCTCCCCCCCCATCCCCCCGTCTCCCCGCACCCACCTGCCCCGGGCGCAGCGCGCCCCGAGCGAGCGCCCGCGCGAACACCGCCGCCATGGCCATCGCTCCCGCCCCCGCCACTCACACCCCGTCCCTGCTCCACGCCTCCTTAAAGCGCCCGCGCCCGCCCTGTGGGCGACCCACGCTTCGGAGCATCCCGGCGGGGACCCTCCGACCGGGGAAGACGGTCACTCCCTCCTCGGGGGCAGTCTCGACCCCGGGCGTCCCGCCCAACCTCCCCTGCCCCAAGGGTGGGTGCCCTGACCAAGCAATTGAAGACCCCGGGAGCGAGGCTGTACCAAGCACGTTTATTTGCACTCAGAAGCCCATTCGTGGGCGCTTGCGGCGGGGCTGCGAGGCGGAGGAGAACTGGCTCTGGGAAGAAGGGATGCACAGCTGGCTGGCCTGGCTGCCAGGGGGCTCTGGGGGCTCGGGTGGCCCCTCGGCCCACACGGACAGATAGTCCCGCAGCGTTTTCCGACGCTCCTTGGGGATGCCGCGGCAGCGCAGGCTCTGTGAGGACAGCAGGGCTTCATCGGGTGCCGGTGAGGTCGGGGGGCTGCGAACTGCGGGGCTGCCTGCTGGTGAGGAGCCCTCCTGGGAGAGAACGGGTGGGTGGCCGGGGGAGAGCAGCGGGGGGCCCGCATCACTCAGCTCGGACAGCTCAGACTGGTAGGTGAGGGAGGAGGTGAAGCTGGCCGAAAGGCTGCGGCGGCCCCGGGCTCGCTTCTGTCGCCGCCGCCGCTCCCGCAGTGCCCGCTGTCTCTGCGCCACACTGAAGCTCGTCCTCTCCTCCCACCACTGCTCCCAGTCCCCAGCCCAGGCCGCTGTCAGACGGGCGCTTAGGGGGTCTGGAGCCCCTGCCGGCTCCAGGGTCTGTGGCAGGGGAGGGGGCTGGACGGCCGAAAGCCCCCAGCACTGGATGCGACCACCTTCCCGCATGGCTTGGTGCAGCCGCTGGCGCATCTGCCTCTGCAGGTTGCTGGGGCCCGCCGGCCCCTGCAGATCTCTGCGGGTGAAGAGGCGCCTCTGGCTGAGGCTAGGGTGCCAGGTGTGCCGAGGGGGA
Organism: Corvus kubaryi; assembly: GCF_017639235.1. Lineage (NCBI taxonomy): Eukaryota > Metazoa > Chordata > Aves > Passeriformes > Corvidae > Corvus > Corvus kubaryi. Next base: position 13,877,267 of record NW_024581096.1, read on the forward strand.
TCCCTGCAGGCCCTGGAAAGGGCCCTCAGCCAGCGGCGGTACCGCAGGGCTGCAGCTGGGCTGGGTACTGCCAGGGAGGGCTGGGGACTGGCACAGGGCTCCTGCAGTTCAGCTTCCTCCAGGGGTGCTGGTGTGCCCACATCCTCCTCCTCTTCCTCCTCATTGATAATCACCTCCAGGTTGGACAAGTAGAATGTTTGCTCTTCCTCCTCTTCTTCCTCACCGCCCAAGCCCTGTGGGCTGCTGGCTGGAGCCTCAAAGAGAGGGGAAGAGCCAGGGGCTGTTGTGGCCTCATCCCTCGATGGGGGTGCAGGGGGCTGTGCTGCCTTGTGGGTCAGCCTCTGGCAGAAGACATCCCCAGCCTCAGAGAGCTGGAAAACCACCATGGACTTGTGTGGCCCATCCTCCCGCAGCGTGGCAGTCAGCCCTGTGGGAACAAGCAAGGCATTGTCACCAGGGTTCCAGTCCTGGGGATACTACAGGGCCATGGCCAGAAGTGGGGGCTGCCTCCACCCCTCAGTGGGCACATTCACTGTTGGTTCCTGCCCTGAACATCGTTTTTTAAGTCATTCATCTCTTGCACAGGATTGTTTGGGGCTTTGCTTTTGCTTTTTCAGCCACCCTCCAGCCAGGCCACGACAGGGGCTACACACCAGGTTCTCCCACACCAGGACCTGCAGCCTGGGGAAGTGTGGGACATTCACCTGCTGCCGGGGCTTCGAGGCGCTGCTGGAGAAGGTGTTGGCGGTGTGGGAGCTGGGTGGGCAGGTGCTGCAGGCACCCCCCAATGCTGTGCAGCTTCTGTGGAGTCCCAGCCAGCTGACAGGCTGACTGGCTGCCCCCTGAGGAAACACCCAAAAAACTTACCGGTGAGCACAGATGCCAGAACAGCAGCTGATCCCAGCAGCAAAGAGGCTGGGACGTGGGCACAGAGGAGCCCTGGCCCTGCAGCACCCCTGAAGCTTGATCTCTTACCCCGGTATTGCAACAGCAACAGCTCCTGGGTGCGGGATGTGCCGAGCAGCACCTGGTGGCTCCTCCCGGGATTCCCTGGCATCAGGTGTGCAAATAGTGGAGGGGCCTTCATCATGTGTGCCCACTTCAGAACAGGCACAAGTGGCAACCGCTCGTCCAGCACATACACAGAGAACTAGGACAGGAGTCTCAACTCAGACGGGGCACACCCCAACACGCTGTGGCAGCTCCCCTCAGCTGGGAGATCTCCATGCCCCATAGGCACTGGGAGATGCAGCTGTGCAGGGTGTCTCCCCCAGCTCCCAGCTGTGGTGGGGCTCACCTGGGTGGTGACAAGATACTGTGAGGGGTGAGCCCTGCCCAGGTACATGGGCAGCACCACACGCTCGCCCTGCTGGCAGCCAGCTTCCTCGCCCACCTTGAACAAGTCGAAGTGGCATTTCTTGGGGGCCTGCAGCAGTAGAATGGGGCACGGTCAGCACTTTGGGCTGAGGAACCCTCTTCCCTGCCTGCCCCAAGCCCCAAACCCACCGTCCCAGGCTCACCCGGGCATCGAGGCACTGCAGGCCTGTGCGGTCAGCACAGCTGAGCACCCGTGGGTGTGCAGTGAAGTCACTCCAGCGCCAGGGTGAATGGTCCCGAAAAAACATGGTCTGGGGGTCATGGCGGAGCTGCTGCAGCCTGTGGGGAGACAGCAGTATTGGCATGGGGCAGGGCTACCCTGTCACTTTGGCCCCTCCACCCCTGGGACTCCACTGTCTGCATGAGTCCCTAGATGGCCATGAGTGCCCTATCTCACCCAGTCCCGACGCTCCAGAGGTAGACGGTCCCACTCTGGGTGCAGACAGACAGCTCCCCGGGAAGGTGAGGGCTGCAGGATGGGGGGCACAGCATCACCATGGGGCAACAGCACTCACCACAGGGAGCAGAGCTGCACCAGCAGAACTCCCTCCTCGCACAGCCCCTTCCTCCAACGCCTACCTGACAGTGAGGCAGGAGGCAGGCACGTCGGTGCGGATGACCTGTAGTGGGGCGGGAGCTGCCCCTGTCCTGCCCGGCACCCTCCAAACACCACAGTGATAGTCTGAGCGGACCCCAACAAAATCTGTCAGGGGAAAGGAGGTGGCATGTGAGCTGGCAGCATTCCAGGAGCCCCTGCTGCCCCTCCTCCCTATGTCCTGTCTGCCTCGAGATGTGGATCCCACAGCTGGCTCACCTTCCCCATCCACACGGGCTGCAGCCACTTGCCGGACACGCCCACTGAGCTCAAACTGCGCTGGGGAGCCCCGGGCACGGGGCAGCTCCTCTAGCACCACGTCCTGGAAATCTGGGATGCTGGCTAAGGGTGGTGCAACACAACCCGCACTTCCCTCCCCAGGGACACCCCATGGGGAAGGATACAGAGGTGGTTCATGGCCTGCCCTCCGGGGTGCACGAGGCGGCCCATGGGTGTCCCCCCATCTTCAGCGGGCAGCCAGGCCAGTGCTCCCCCTGTGAGGCTGTCGTCGAAGAGCAGGTTGGACCACTGCTGCATCAGCTCCTCGTGCAGGCAGTCTGCCAGCAGCCCCAGCGGCACCTCGAAGAGCCAGTCACGGCAGAGGTGGGAGAACCAGCGTAGGCGGGAGGCCAAGTGTTGCCGGGGGCAGCCGCTGCAGGGCATGGACAGCATTAGGTGGGGGGACAGAGCAGGACCCCCCCCAAGACCTCTGCAGGGCAGGGGACATGGGGACACTCACCGTCGGGCCTCCAGGCGGTCGATGTCCTCCACCAGGGCTGTCATCCGTATGGTGCTATTCCGGGCTGGTCTCTACAGGAGGAGGGGGCAGAGGTTGAGACTGGCAAGGGAAGGGTGGGGAACAGCACTGTTATCCCTGGACAGACAGCGACCTTCAGCTTGGAGTTGCCCAGGTAGAAGTTCTTGTGCAGCAGGTGCCCCAGGGAGCCAAAAGCATCTTCTGGGTGATCCACAAAGAAATGACCCAGCTGTGTGGGAAGGACGGGAAAGGGTCAGTGCATGCGAAGCTCCCACGCTGCCCCCCAGGTCCTCGACGGGATGCAACACCTCAAATCTCACCTGCCGGGCGAAATCCAGAGTGGCTCCAGACTTGCCTGCCCGGAGCTTCTTGCACAGGCCGCTGCGGTACAGGATGTCCTGAGGTGCGGGCGAGGGGATCCAGCAGCCTGCGGGGAAGAGGGCAGAGGCCGCCTGGCACCATACGAGCACCGGGACACCACTCAGCACCGCGGGACAGCGGCAGGGATAGAGGTGGAAGGGATGTCCCCCCCAGGCCCCGTGCGGCGAGCTCCCTCCCGCTCCTGCGGCTCTCACCCGCCCTGGGCAGCAGCACCGGCACGGCCGCAGCGTCGGCGGCTTCCCACCTCTCGCCCGTCGCGCCACGGCGGGGCATGAACGCCGGCTGCGCCTGCGGGGAGCGAAGGGGGAGAGTCAGAGCGGCCCCCGAACGTCCTGCCGGCTCCCTCGGCCGGCATGGGCCCCCGGCAGGACCTCACCTGGCGGCGGCCGGGGCCGCCCTCCAGCACCTGCCCGTGCTCGCCCCAGCCGGCGACCGGCGCGGGGCCACCCTCCTCCCGCGGCGGGCCGGCGCCGAAGTAGGACGGGAAGAGAGCGGCCGGGAACTCCATGGCCGCAGTACCGGGCACCGGGAGCGGCACGCGGCTGGGCCGGCGGTCCCGCTGCCCTGTGGGGATGGCGCGACCACCGGGAAAGGCCACCGGGAATGGCCACCGGGAATGGCGTAATGGTCGCGCTGCTGCGGCCGCGCACCAATCAGCGCTCGGGAACGCAGCGGGACAGAGCGCCACCGGTGGCACAGACACGCGGGGCGCCACCGCCCCCTGGCGGCCGGAGGGTAAAACGCACGGCCCCGGGGGAACAGGCACGGGAATGGCACGGGACCGGGATGGGAACGGGACAGGGACGGGCGGGGGGAGGCGGTGGGACCGGGATGGGAACGGGACAGGGACGGGCGGGGGGAGGCGGTGGGACCGGGATGGGAACGGGACAGGGACGGGTGGGGGGAACAGTGAGATAGGGCCGGACCAGGACTGGCACCGGGGAGCCATGAGGACAGGAGCCCACCGGGGAATGGGCAGGGGTAGGAGCACTGTTCCCCTCTGCTCGCCTGGAGCGCAGTGAAACCCCACCGTGAGTCCTGCTATGGGCATACCTGGTTTTCCATGGCCGCAGTTGTGTGGCCATGGGGCACCCCACATACCAGCAGGGTGTGGGGACACGGTACAGTCTCAAATATCTGGGGGTGTGAGGTTGAAGTGTGGCTCCTGGAAGGTTTAGTCCAGTTCCCCCATCCCACCCTGCCCTTCCTCATACCTGCTTGGCCTTGGTGACCCACTGCCACCCCGGCTCTGTGCTCTTTCCTCCCCACAGGGGGGTTGCTGGCTCCCCTTGAGGGACTCACCTGGCCCCAGACCCCCATGGGTACCCACACAGAGTTCAGGTTAGTCTCATGGGGCTCTGATGGGACCCTGGAGCTCTTGGAGAGTATCTGGAGGAGAGACAAGTTCCCTTGTCCATTTCCCAAGGAGAGCATGACCAGCTTTCTCCAGGAGGGACCACGGTCCTCATACATCCCTGTCCCAGTGCCCACTGGCCCCAGAGCTGTGCCGGTGAGGTCTGCATTGGGGAGGGGACCCCGATCCATGCCTGGAGAGGTTCTGTGCTCTGGGGAGAGTTGCTGGGCAGTCAGGCTGGGACATGGTGGGGTGGCTGCTCCTACTGCAGCTCCCAGGGTGGTGCCCCGTGGGGAGCACGGGATGAGAGAGGAGCATTCCCATGAGTAGTAACTTGCTGCCTCCATCATGGCCAAGGGGGATGGTGATGTCAGGGGAGCCTGGGGATGATGTCAGGGAGTGTGGGAAAGCATGATGAGATAGTTTCCAGTCAAGATGCCCTCATCCCCGCAGGTGGTGCCCAGAGCCCCTCTGTGGGACACCTCCTCTGTAAGACACATGCCACCGTTTTCTGTAAGAAGGTGGTAGCCACTGGTAGAAAACCACCTGACCCCCTTACACAGTCCCCATAGGTAGCCCCACCCCCTCCAGCCTCATAGATAGCCCTCACTGCCTCCCGTCCTTTTCGCAGCTCCATGTCCCTCTCCACTAGCCCTATATTCCTGTCCCCAGGCCACTGTTCCTGTGCCCCACACCCACATTACTGTCCCCAGTCATTGTTTCTGTCCCCAGCCCCACGTCCCTCTTCCCCAGCCTATGTCCCTGTCTGCAGCCCCATGTTCCTGTCCCTCAGCCCCGTATCTCTGTTCCCAGCTTACATCCTTGTCTCCAGCACCATGGCCCTGTGACCCCATTACCGGCCCGTATCTCAGTTCCAACACCATGTTCCTGCCCCCAGACCGTGTTCCTCTCCCCACCGGTGTCCCTGTGCCCGGTGCCCCCGTTCCCGGCTCAGATCTCCGTTCCAGCCCCGTGTCCCGGTCCCCCGCGCCATGTCCCTGTCCCCAGCCCTGTGCCCGCCTTCCCGGCCCGTATATCGGGTTTCAGCCCGGTGTCCCTTTCCCGCAGCCTCCCATCTCCATTCCCGCCCGTGTCGCTGTCCCCCGGTGCCCCGGTCAGCGCCGGGTCCACGCCGCGGGGAAGGGTGGGGGGGTAATTGTCTCTCGGGGTGGGCGGGGCGTGGTGCGACCGCTGGTGATTGACGTGCACGAAGGCCAATGGCGGCGCGGGAGGTGGCCCCGGTGGGCGGGGCGGGTGACGTCAGGGCCGCCGGTGCGCGGCC